>NC_133820.1:44508616-44867782 GCF_047830755.1 Zonotrichia albicollis
ATTCTGCGCTTGCAGGAGAATGACATACAGCCATGGGCCTCATTCAGCCAGGGAGTGTCAAGTATTTCTACAGACAAGAAGAAAAAGGAAGCATTTAGGCAGGCTACAGTGCTTGGGCACAATCAGCATGGCTGCTTGGAGAAAGAAATGTACAATAATCCACTGTAACTGAGCCAAACACTGAGTCCAATGACTTATCCAAAGGCAGACAGAAACAACCACAACACACATTTTCTAACCATATATATATTTAGCAATGCCTTCTGTATATCTGACTTCAAGGTCCTGTGGGCAAGTCTTCATTAAACTCACATTATTTAGGACTTTTATTTTAAATAGAGTAAAAAATTGGATATTTTCTATCCTGCTTTTATGAAGAAAATCAAAACTTCTCTCTCCTGACCAGTGTAAAAAGAATACTCTCTCAATAAGAGAATCTAATTTAATCTCAAATATCACACAAACTCATGAGAGCATTCACCATTACAAAGCCAACATTTTGTCTACCACAAACGTTTGCCTTCCACAGTGACAGCGAAGAAAAAAAATGCAAACATATTTTTTATGAAAAGTGACGGAGTTTTATTCCTCCTCCCAAACCACCTTTACATGGTCCAAAAATATATTTCAAGTGTTGGAGGAAAAGGTTTTATGCTGAGCTTGGCTGTGCAACCTCTGCCATTCACCTACCTAATTATTTCACCTAACCGTCACTGCTTTCCCATCATATAAAATGGACTACTATTCCTTATTTATACATAAAGCACTTTGAAACCCTTTACTTATATACAGTCTGAGTGTAAGAGATGTATGGAACAACACTAAAAACTCAATTACAGAGGTGGGGAAATAAAATTCTTTTTATTATTCTTGGTTTTGAGGTAATATTATTTTTGTGAAATGTGTTTTCACTGCACACCTCTCCTCCCCATCTCATTTTCTGCAGCGTGCAGATATTCTGTTTCATTCACAGCTTCCCTGGTGCTGGCCTTGCAGAAGATTGTGCGCCACAGAGACGTGAGAACTGCAGGACACAGGACAGATCATGATGGAAACCTCTGCCTATCAGATGCTAATGAAAAAGGCTTATGAAATAATGACAATAATAAAAGGATTCTTTGGAAAACCTAATCATGATGAAAGTTGCCATTATTTTTTTAATTGGAATAGTAAACCTGTTCGGATTACCCTGAAAATGCTCCTTGTCTAAGATTAAAGTTCAATCATTTTTTATACTATGAATATAATAGTTTACCAGCTATGCACCTTTGTCTTCTGGACCAGTGAATAACTGGTTCAAGCTATGGCAAGAATTCATTCATCCTTGACATCTGAATGAGTAAGGGAAGAAAAACTCCAAAGACTTCCTGCAAGGAAATCTGCAAGAAGGAAGTCTCTTCTCCCAGGACCATATTTGTCAAAAGTTTCATTGTCCATTTTCAGTCCTGCTCTGATGATCCACACAAGATCATGAGGAACACAGCTTTCTGGGACTAGTGCTGCATTCACAGCCACAAGTCTCATGAAGCCTAAGATATGTCAAAACAGCAGGGGTTCATTAAAAGCAGTCACCGTAATAGCCCTTTGTTCACAGGAATGTAGACGGATTCACTAATGAGGAATGACTTCCAATAGTAAACATACAAAATACAGTTATGTGATGACAAAGAAGGTGTCTAAATAGCACAGAGACTTTGGGAGATGTCAGCATCTTGGAGATGAGTAAGCTACTTAAAATGGTACAAAACACTTGGAGCATGGGGATGTATTTAAGAAATGGAAATACTAGGGCTATTAGAGGAGGAAGATATCAAAATACTGATGATAAAATGGTTTATCCAAAATAGGTGACTTGTCAGTGGATTCAACTGCTCAGGCTACATTAAGTTGGAATAGAAAGTTATGTCTGTTAGGGAAGTCTGCCTTTCTACCTTTAACTCACAGAGAATATAATTCAGCTATAGCATCCAAGTGGGTTCGTGACGATTTCCTTTTTTCCCTCCACTTTTATTAATATTTAGTTTCTGTCTGTGCTCACAGAGAGCTGAATGCACACCCACATAGCAGTAGTTAAACACTCCCTTGCTAATGCTAAGGTATGTCACAGGTTCTATAAAAAACATTTCTACTTTTCCCTCCCTTTTAGCTATAGTCAGGAGGGTATTAGAAAGATAAGACCTAGCAGCAAAACAAAGAGCAACAGAATAATTGCCAGTACTCATTTCATGTATCACTAGAATCCAAGACCCTTGAATCTCTAGTAAAACTCTGCTGCAGGAGTCCAAAAAGCTTCAGAGTACACTTAAAATGTTAGTATACTACTAACAACTAGTATACTACTAGCAACTTTTGTTGACTTAACTGAAACTGGTTGTCAACAACAGCCCACCCTTCTCTGAAGTCTGATAATCTAAAAAGCACAAAAAAGGTCCTCAAATATCCCAGGTGGTTTGAAAATCTTTTTTTTCTCAATATGGATTTTCAATAATTTCAACTGAACTCAGTCCCAGCAGCATATTCACTCTCTATTAGAACTGACAGCAACAATGAATTTCATGGAATCATAGAATGGCTTGGGTTAGAAGGAACTTTAAAGACCATCTAGTTTCAACTCTTCAATGGGCAGGGACTTCTTCCACTGGACACTGCTCAGAGCCCCATCCAGCCTGGCCTGGAACACTTCCAGGTACGGGGTAGCCATGACTCCTCTGGGCACTGCGTCAATGTCTCACCACCCTCGCAGTAAAGAATTTCTTATTAATATCTAATCTAAATCTACCCTCTGATTTGTAGCTGTGTAAGTCATGGCACCTGTTTAGTTTGGGTTTCCCTTGAACATCCTGTGCTTTTCACTTTTAGAGCCAGGATAGTTAATGGGATTACTTTGGGAAATTGTTCCTTGATATTCTCCAGTACCATGGTTTTCTTTTTGTGGTTTATTGTTTTGGGGGTTTTTTGCACATATGTGGGAAAGTGAGGATACAAATAACAGAAGATTCTTAAGATTCTTTTTCACCTTTCAGTCACTCAGTGCTTATAGATCTGGGCAGTATCTTGTGAGCAGGTATGATACTTCTGTGTCTACAGGACTCAGCTCAGCTCCAGGTCAAAAAGTGTGACTGTGTTAATAAGGTTACAAGTCTGAGCTCTTATATCCTGCTAATACTGAGCCTACTAGTATGGGTTTGGCCACAGACAATGTGGTAACGCTGCTTGCTGCTTGGCTTGGAAGTGCAGGCCCCAGTGGCACACATCACAGCATTCCATAATGCAGAGAGAATTACTGCCTTCTCCACCTGTGAGTAGAGTTGGCACCAAAGTGTATTTGGAAGCTTTGTGCTGCCCTAATGGCAGTAAAGGAGTTGTCTCTTCTACATACAGAAAACACCAAGAAGTACACGATAACACACAATGATGGGTACTCATCCCTTTGGAAAGGACAATAAGAATAGCTTCCAAAATCAAAGAATTTCATGAGAAAAAACACTGAGAAGTGCAAAAGCAAGAAGGATTTTTCAGCTTCACAGTCCAGAGGAATATGTTTGTGTTTATCCCCTTGCTGTGGGATTCAAATGGCGCTACACTGCAGCTCGTCCAGCTGGCACTTCCCTGAACACTGAGCATTGGCTGCAGAATGCGGAGATTTCACTGCAAGATTTTATCTGTGCAGTTGGAAGGCTGTTTGTGTGCACATTTCAAGTAATCCAAACTTCTTCAAAGATCAGTTAGTAAATTATACAGATAACCATCTCAAGCCTGAGCAGAAGGTTAGGGGTCATTTTTGGCTTTTTTAGGCTGCCAGGAGAGAACAAATATTACTTTCTCCAAACTGGCATGCATCCTTATAACAAGTCCTGGTGCTTTTTATTGCCTAACTGGACTGTGACCCTTGAAGCCAGCACTCTGTGCTTAGAAACACACATAATGCTGCAAAGGGTTGAGAAATTACAGATTGTTATCAATATTACTATGATTTTTTTTTCCCATTTATTTAGCAAAAAGACAGAAAGAGCCTGGGTCAGTGGCAGTCGTTCAGGCTTGTCACTTTTCATCAGCTTAAGTGCTGAGAGCAGATGTGAATCAGGTTACAGCTAAAAGCTTTATATACCAGTATTCACAGCCAAGAGTGCATTGGATTTGGTTAACTTTTATACATTATGATTCCTAAAAGGGGAAGGCTCTCAATGACTAAGAATCCATTTGAGGTAATGAAAGCTTTCTTGGAGCTAACTGGCTCAAATTTGTTAAGGAGTACATGCAAATAACCTGAATCCTGCTGCAAGCTAAGCTGATAACTCAGTAGCACCCAGTACAGACAACAACAGACTGCAACAAGCTTCAGTGCACAGCATCATGCAGCTCATGTGAGCACCTCCACCCCCTTTTTAAGCACATGTCACATTTGTTGATATTAATATCCAGCAGATGACTATCTAATAAATACAGCACTCAGAAAAACCTGTATATGCATGCAAAATGGGGCTTACTCTCTGGAACAGCTCTTTGAATGGACTCATTCCAAGACAGCTCTTGTAAATTTCCTGTCTCCATCCAACTGCTCAGTTAGCTGAAAACAAGTAATCATGCTTAGAAGATAAAGCGTTCTTGCATCTTCTGGGATGCAAATTCCCATTTTGCATTTGGAAGTGTTTGGAGACTGGCTGCAAGAACATCCATCTGCTTGCTTGCCAGAGCAGAAGGAGCTCCATAGCTGTTATTAAGTCTTACACGTCATTTCCCAAGTTCGTTGCACTCTACTAGGCTGGCAGAAAGGCACTACTCAACACCTTCTTAGTTTCAGTTAATTAGATGACCTAATTTTTAACCATGTTTTGACATGGAGATCTGTGGATACACAAATCATGAGTCCAACGTGGTAACAGTATGTCTTAAAGTGGTTCAAGACAAGTAAAATTAATTTGGGATGATCTTTAAGAAACCAAATGTTTCTAAGGTGCTATTAGGATGAGCCTAGGTCAGCCCCATAGATACTGGTTTTGATATCTGGCATATCCTTCCCACCTCAACATAAGAAATCACCCGGTCTGTGCACAGACTTACAGAAAGGTGTGGAAAAAACCCAATTTTTTTGGTAAAGCCATACGCAGTCTGTATTAGCTGCCACATTTTAGAAAGCTCCCGAATGCAGCTGTCAAGCAAGAAATGCAAATAACTCTACCCTGGCTTAAAAGTAACAGCTTTCTAAAACCCTGTTGTCTGTATCATTTCCATGTTTCTTGTCTTTTAGTAGCTCTATCCTACCATAAGAAAAATGTCAATTGTCTTCCTGTGCAAATCTAGGATTAATGATGTAGAGAACAGATGCACTACAGAAGAAACTGGCAGTAACATTTTTGCTTAACACACTAAGTTGTAGATAGGGTTTGAGACTGCATGTAAAAAGAATAGGAGAAAGAGATAAGGTTTCAAAAAACAGCCTATTGGTTCATGTTTTGTTCTGCCCAGTATGTAGAAACCTGAATAATGATGACAGCAAATATATACATGCACAAATGCACACAAACAAAAAAGAAGAAATGAAGCAAAATATTTGGGTCTCTTGTAAAGCTGCCACTGGGAGAAGTATGGCAATCACTGGCAGTGATCAAAGTCTCATCATATATTTTAGCTGCTAATAGCTGGACCAGTTCCAGCTTGTACTTTAATCCTATTGCCAAATCTGCTGATGCTGTAGAGAAGCCTGGTACATCTCAGGCAATCTGAATGTGAGCAAAGGCAGCAAGAAAAGGTTAACAGCATCAAAGATAAATTCTCAGATAAACCAGCAACTAAAAGTGCTAAAAGTCCCTAATCTTCATGATTTGAGTAGGACACTGACCATGAGACAGAGTCAGAAAAAAACAGCAGGAGCTATGGTGAAGTAGAAATCATTTTGTTTTCTTCTGAAGTGTGTAGCTTTCATTTCAGCCCTGGTAGAGGAAGGGTGGATAAAGGGCCAGATTCAGACACCTGAAATTAGACCTCCACAGGATAGGCAGGTGTCTTTCTACACTTCAATTACAGTCAGAGGAGACCTAATCAGCACAGTCAGTGGAGTCTAGAAAGCCATTTGGCTGGTCAAATGCAGGTGTCTATCTCAGGGTCAGATAAATAGCCCTCTAGGCTTCATTGTCTGCATTGAATAGATCAAGTTTAAAAGGACCTTTGCCATCTAGCTCACAATTTGATTCACAAGACACTAAAATTAATGTAGTTGAATGTGCTGATAAATCCTGCCCCACGCTTATTTTTTTTTATATCTTTATTTATTTTGATGTGGCACTTTCCAGGTCATGTCCATGCCTGTATTAAGATGAAGCAGCTCAGGCACAGCATATCTGAAAGCTTACAGCACCTTCCAGGACCTAAAGGGGCTACAAGAAAGCTGGAGAGGGACTTTTGACAAGGGCAAAGAAGGACAGAAGAGGAGGTAATGGATTTAAATTTACAAAAGGCAGGATTAGAGTAGGTTTAGATTAGACATTAGGAAACAATTCTTCACTATGAGGGTGGTGAGGCACTGGCACAGGTTTCCCAGAGAAGTTGTGGATGCCTCATCCCTGGTGTAGTTCAAGGTCAGTTTGGATAGGGATCTGAGCAACCTGGTCTAGTGAAGGTGTCCCTGCCCATGACAGGGTGGTTTGAACAAGATGGTCTTTAAGGTTCCTTCCAACCCAAACCATTCTAGGATTCTATGGTTTACCAAAATCAGCATTTTAACTATGATATTACAGGCGTCTGTCAATATTACAAGGCAGCCAAAAACTGCACACTGCCTTGATTGCTGTGCAACTGCAGATTTTCAGGAAGATAATAAGCAATATGTTTGTCCCAAACTGAAAAAAACATTTCATGCATTTCTACATTCCCCTCATTCTGATAATGCTCACTCTCTCCTTCATACTCATCTTCCAGCTTATCGTACTTTAATGAATTCCTCCCATGCATACTTACAGATATACAGATCTGAGATAGTAAGCCAAGGCCAGTGCAATGAAAGTGGAGTACTGAAATACAAGTACCTCTCCAAAATTTGTAGCAAAGATGTAACACAATCAATAAAACCCATTTTACAACAATCTAAACCAAATTTATTGTATGTTAAGGGTTATTTTATTCAGTTGCCTTTTTTCTTTCCCAAAGAAATCTCTTTGTAAAGAACAAAAAGCAGCAACTTCTACAAAACAGATATTATTCAAAATAACCTGCACTCACAGCTTTTCATCTTTCCTCACCTTGAATCAGAAAAATCTCAAGTGAGAGCATATTATGTCCAAACAGATTGCTTGACCTCATCTAAAACAGTACACCAGGAGGAAATGAATGGAAATTGTCTTTATTTTTCATAAAATCTTATTCTGTCCTTGACAAAGTGCTAACAAGGAAGCATTATGCTCAATTAAATTGTTTATTTCTGTAAAGTCTCCAGGCCAATGTGTTTTGCTATTGATTATGTGGAATCAAAGGCAGCATTTTTACAGGAGACAGAAAAGGCCAAAATTTTACCCCAAACTGGTCATTTTATTTACACTTTAATTCCTGAAATGTGCCAAACTCTGTGTAGCAATCAAAGCCAAATGATAAATCCCCACACCTCCTTATTTTGGTATAAGTAGCTCCTATGAGTCCCATACAATGGTTACACAGACTGGGAACAAATGTAGTAATTGAGAGGAGAGATGAAATTTCAAGAATTCCTGTGTACCAGCCTGCATTTAAATCACTAAAAACCAGATAAACTTTCTCCAGACAATAATTTTTGTGCTCTATTTCCTCCAAGGTATTTTTATAAAGGAGGTCATATGTCCCCGTTTTGGTATGAAATGGAGCCCATTAAACCTGTTGAGTTGTAGCACAACAGCAATGACATTGTTAGCTCAAATCATCGACTTGCAAAACACAACTTTCTTCATGGCATCAGTTCCAATGGTTTTAACAACCTTGTTGTACTTCCACAGACATCAGTGTATGTTGAGGAGGTGTGAGAAAGAGAGCAAGAAGTGGGCAAAGTTTGGCCTGTTTGCCAGAACAGCACAACAGAGTATAAGACATTTGCACATATCTTTTTGACTAAGTAATTTCACACCTGTCACAGGAGAGAGTCAAATACAATTCTTAAATCTTTGATATACCCTGAAGTTCCATCACTTCATCTCTCCTGAAACACAAAATTGTTCATTTCTCATTAATTGTCCTTTATGCAGAGAGTTTTCAATTAAACTGGGAGTAGTGTTACATTCCTTACTTTGTGATACTAGCCCCCAAAGATTAATAGATTGCTCGTAATTTCTCAATTGCTGTCTGTGTTCTATTACACTCTCATCATTTGTTCTGATTATGAGACCAAACCAGAAAGTGTCTCACAGAGAGTGGCAGCAGCCATCAGGATCCCTGGGGGAGCCATTTTGGCAGAAAGAATGGCTAACTTACTCTGAATGCAATGACAAAACTAAAGTAATTGCACAGAAGCCTAGGGCTCCATGGAGGATGCCATCAAAATTTAGGTTGCATTTACTAACTCCTCAACAATGCCATCCAAAAAGGTGTCTTTGTGTACTATCAGCTCTGTGAGCTTCTAAGTTAGTGTGGGGTTTGCAGTAGTGTCAAAAAAGAGGCTCAAAAGAAAATAAAAACCCTATAATTTTAGGAAAACATGATTTTTAAAACTAAGCTTTCTGAAAAGACAATAGTAAAAAAAGTAATGGGAGTATGTTTGCTTAAAGGAGTCACATTGTGTCACTAACCTGTTATACTTACTGCTCTGCTTTTATCATTGCTGTTTCATACTTGCACTCAATAAATACCACACAGGTGTCCTAATAAATTTGCTAAGATTAACTCCGTGCTCTGAAATATTACAGATTTCAGAAAAAAAAGTGTAGTTTTATATTCACATTCTTGTCACCAAAAAATAGCTTTATTCGGGATGTTTCATCCTTTAAGTCTCTTGAGTTTGAAAATAATTCTCCCTACAAACAAGCAGAGCTGAAATAATCTCTTGCTGGGATCACACCAGCTGCCGAAGCCCTAGTGATTGTCCACCATCTTCAGCAGTTCCCTCCAGGGCTCTGAAAGACCACAGATATCTGGCACAGCTCATGAACAATGATGTCCTTCACAACATCTCTGTAAATTTTTCCAGCAAGACAAGGGTTTGATTTTGGGAAATAGTCCATGTTTTGATCTTTTTGTCCTGTGACCTCTGGGGCCTCCAGTGCAAGACAGCCACGGACAGACCTGTTCAACCAGGTGCAGAGGGGGGTCACAGATGTATCTGAGGGATGGAACAACTCTCTTATGAACACAGGATGAGAGAATTGGGGTTGTTCAGCCAACTCTCTTCAAGAGAAGAGCGTGCTCTGAGAAAGACCTTATTGCGGCCTTTCAGTACTTATAGAGGCTTTTAAGAAAGACGGAGACTTTGTTCCCCCTCCTCCTCCTTGATCTAAGTTTTACTGTTGAGCAGAGCTCTTGTGATACGGAATATCAATTTGGTCAGTTTGGGTCAGCTGTCCCAGCTGTGTCCCCCTCCCAAGAGCCCAGCCTACTGGTGAAGGGGGAATATTGGAGAGACATCCTGGATGCTCTAGAGCCCACCCCAGCAGGAGTCCAAGCATTGGCACATTATCAATACTTTTCTAGCTACCGAGTCGCAGCACTCTAAGGGCTGCTAGGGGGGAAAGTATCTCCATTCCAGCCAGACCAAATACAGCATCCAGGATTTTTATTTCTGGTATTTTAAGTTTTGGTCCATCTCAATTAAAATCAGTTAGAAGTCAATTTCACAGCTGTTGGTTTTTAAGATCTCACAAAAATGATAATTCACTTCTAGGCAATAATTTACTTCAGCACAGCAATTCCCAGGATAAACCTGACACATTTTTAAATCTCTCTCACACTCCCTTCCTCATATCCATCCTTCTGTAAACCAGGGCTGTGTAAAGGACAAGGATCTTTTTTCTTGAGAAGTATGGGAAGGAAGGGAACTACATATCTGTTTAACTCACCCACAGTCACATCTCACTGAAATTAGTTTCCAAGTATAAGGTGAACAGGAGCTGTCTTTGCTTTGTCCATTGAAATCTGAACCCTCCCTGTGCTTCACTTTGCCTACACTAATGGCATCTCATGGAAAGACAAGCCTGAATGCAAGACATTCCCAGACTAGAGCTTCAGAGGTGTTTTTAATGTGAAATCTCCTTTCTTGGTTAAAATATTAGGACTATATTTACATTTTGAAACCGATCCTAAACACCCTCCTGATGGATAAGAACAAGATCAGTCCTCAGATGAAATTTATTTTTTAAATAAAAGTTGAAAAAATTGTGCTTGAAACCTTAGACACATATTAAAGTGGATAATTGAACTCGATTGCCCCCATGGGAGGTGGACTTTAGTGCAAGTTGGTTGCCAGTACAAGTCCATTTAATATATTGTATATTATTTCTTTTAGGTTTATTTGGTTTATATTGGACTGCATATAATTAAAAATAGATGGGGTAAAGGCATTACTTGAAGTCAGGTACTTGGATTGCTCACAGGGGTGAGAAAGATGGAGGAGTATTACACCCTGGACGCCCAAATCCAGCCAGGGGCTGCACTCAGATGATGCAGAGCACCTCTGGAATGCAGCCAAGGGAGGGATGCCATGGGGCTTGGTTCGCTTCTCTGAGGAGCACAGGAAGACATGCCCAGATCCAGTGGAATTTAATTCATACATCTTTTTAGAGCAAATCTAAGCCCAGCATTGCAAAATTTGAAGATTGACTCATTAGCTCAGCTGGTATATTACTGACTTCTGGTAAATCTCAAGCCTATCTTTCCTCTGGGACAAAATTCAGTTTATTTGTATAGCAAGTAGCAAAATGATGCCTTGATCTCAATTAGTTGCTAATGTTATATGAACACACATCTTTAATAACCACAGTCTACAGAGGCCTGACAAAGGGTCAGGTAAAAGGATCTGGATTTAGTTGAATCCTGATAAAGCTCTGTTTCCAACACCAGGTCTAAACACTACCCAAGTTTACCTTCCCTCTCCTAAAGACCGTGCTTTCAACACTAATGAATTAACACAGCTCCCACAAAGCTAGTGGGATTATGCACGTACAGCACTAACTGATAATTGAAGCACATCCATTTCCTTCAACATTATTTTCACATCTTTTCCCCAATGACTGGCTCCCACTTATTTCTACATAAGTTATTAAAGTAGATCATATGCCATCTGCCTTCAACCTTATCCTCCATTACCTATGTTTGACATGGTTAGTTTTGAAGGGGTCTACAATGTATAAGAGGTAATTAATGTATTCCCAGTCATCTATTCAACATGGAGGCAGCCTTTGTTTTATTTTGTAAGGCATTCTGTGCATCAAAGTAAGTTTTCATGGAAATTACCAATTACTGTATCCCAGTGTATCACTTGCAAAGTACTTTTAGATGGTGAGACATGAATGCCACTGTAGAAACATTTATCATATATTCCTGATGTGGACAAACATGCCTTAACTGCAGCCCACTACTAATTAAAAAAAAAAAAAGCACCATTTCAAAGAGTCAAACATCTGCCCAATTCCAAAGGACAGCATCAGAGCACTTAAACAAAAACACCGCAGGGAATTTAATCATGAGAAAACTGAAGTGAAAGAAGGTTTTGTATAGGCAGAGCTAGTTTTAGTTCTTTCATGGCAAAAATAAAGGGGTCAGAGAGATCAAGAGGTCACCCATTCATGGGTTAAAAAAAAAAAAGAACAAAAAGGACTTTTCTATAATCTACTATGCAGTGCTAGGAAATGTCCAGATCAGGGTTTCCCTACCCTGTATTCTACCCACCTTGAAGGATAAAGAAAACAAAATCCTTGGGCTTCAACCTCCCAGCCAGCTTTTATCATAATCCATACTATTCGCAAAATAGACTGGAGGTGACTTATGTGGTGACCTCTCACCACAATTCAAAACGAGTCTTAATGAACTAGGGTAATTCATTCCTCTGGCAGAGCTTATGAGATAAGGCAAGACTGCACTGGTGGGCTCAGCAGACTGAAATGTTAATCTTTTGTAGTCCCTGCTCCAGAGGACCCCCAGGTCAAATCCTGGTGCTGCCGAGAAGTAGAAGTGCCTTTGTTTGGGGTTGGAGAAGCATGGTTCTTGATTTCAGTGTTGCCATTCACTCTGCAGAATGTAGTGTGCGTGTGTGATAGTAAAAACAGCCTGTAAAGTTATTTAAAACCATACAACAGAACTTTCTGTTGAAAGGCAGAGAACAAAGGCTTAAAATAAGAAAAGGAAAAAAAAAAAGGAAAAAGAAAAAAAAAAGGGGGGGAGATATTTAAGGAGTCTGAAACAAGAAAGATAATAAGGTTGTGGTCCCAACCTGCACTTCTGGCCCTTGTCCTCCTTTTTTGGGTCATTTAAAATCTACTGTGACATTGCTTCAAGAGTTAAAAACTCCAAGTGGAATGGCTTTGATTATTCATTACAAAACAGGAATGCATACCATTTCACCCTACAGCAGTAGCATAAGTATGATTTACCTTATCAAATGACATGACATAAACATCTCTCATTTTCTCTTTCCTGCTCCTAGATAAGCTAGCTGCTTCTGAACTCCGGTGCACAGAGCAGTCACTGGGATTTCTTCCTTTGAATCAGTAAAACAGAGATGCTGAGAAAGATAAGGATCTGCTTAAAGCTACAGTGGAAAAGTATGGAGTAACAATTGGTCTAAAATTCAAAGATCCAAGCTCCTGCCTCAGTTTTCGTGCTTATGCTTTTCTTTCTCTTGGCCCTGGCAGCATTTGCAAGGCAGCAAAACCAGTGAAAAGGTCTTTGGACATTTGACCAAAAAAAAAACAAGTAAGAAGAAAATTATAAGTTGCAGGTCTCAATGTAAATAAAGTAATGGAGAAGAGTTAGCAAGAAAGGTCTAAGAGACTTCCTGGGAAAAGAAGTGGACATAAAGTTAGAAAAGAGTTTTAAACTGATTAAATGGTTTGCTATACTCTATCTCTTTTCCAAGAAGATAGCAAGGTGGATGTACACAGGAAATAAAACTTCTCTAATACTGTAATAGCAGACTCTAGACTGCTGGAAAATTATATTTAGGTGAAGAAAATATATCTGGGAACTGCTCATAGGCATCCTGACCTCAGCAAGTTCATCCTGAATGTGACACGTTTGTGGCCAGCAGAGACCAGCCTACTGGCCAAGTCCAGGACTAGAGTCAAAAGACCAGAGGAAAAAAATCTTACTTTTTCTTAAGTTATGGTGAAATTTCTGCTATGCTGTAATTGGGTTGGAATGGTGGGCTGTAGGCTGACCCCAGTGAGATGAGAATGTGTGATAGGTGCTGCTTTAAACTACTGACACATTTCTGAATTTATTAGAAAATTATTCTGGTATTGAGAAATGCAGCTGTACTTCTGCCTTTGTCCTCAGGGGGAATGCAGGACCAGTTCTGAGATCCTCTCAGTACACAGCATTTTAAGGCATAGTCTCTTTTGGTTTTTTTTTTTTCTTGTTCTTATTTCCATGTTGAACTTGAGATTGTTTGAATGATGAACCACACAAAACACAATTAAGTGCCATGGAAACTACTCAGTTTTAAGCTCAGTGTGATCAACTCACTTGCACATTATTATTGCTGCTGTTACTATTATTGCTATTAATTTTTTGGAGTATGACTAATGCACCTTTGGGTATGTGGATATTGTATGGCATGGAAAGGCAATTTGACTTTAGTTATAATGTTACATTTTTCACCCGACCTAACTTCTGCAAAGGAGAAATGAGAGAAAGGTTGTTTCCAGACAATAGCCAATTCTGGGGTTGGGTTTGAACAGGGGTGAGTGCCACATCACATCAGGGAGTCCACAGGATCTTCAGTGAGTGGATCCTCAAGATTTCCTGAAGTGGAAACCTCAGTGAATAGCCACAATCTCTCATGCAGGTGCTTGGATTGGGTAACTAGGACAGCAAGGATAAAGACCATGACAGAGGGCAAAGGGCACCTGCCTCCAGAAAGAGAAGTTCCTCCAATTTTATTGTCAATAATTTTACATCAGTGTATCCTGCAAACATATTCCATCCTTGCATGCATCCTTTACAAATAGGAACAAGATTTTTTTAAATAATTTTTGTCTTTTTCCCTTTGTATTAATGTTTCTTTTTTACTCCTTGCACAGCTCACAGATTTCCCAGGCCTGGTCCTACAACCAATTAATCAATGGAGATACAAGCAAGACTGGAAATTGAACTTGAGTGCTATATTAAGAAGGCTTACCACTTTACTTCTGGGTAATTAAAGCTACTCATGGTTAGATTTGTGCAACAACTAGGAGGCATGATTTCAACAAGTTGATAATTTTCTTTTGTGGCCAAGCATTTAAAAAATATTTCTGCAGTGATACCAACTCATGTCAATGCAAGCTAGTCAACCAAGTTTGAAGAATACTTCTGCTCTGAAGGCTGCATTCCTATAAAATTATAGGGAAAGCATTTTCTTCATTACTTTCTTTTAGTTGGATCTGTAATGACTTTTATCAAAAAAGAGAAATGAAAACAGGGAAAGTACAAAAGAATATCAACCATGGAGAAATATACTTGGTGAACTAAAAAAAAAAAAATATACAGCTATGTTATCACAGAGTAAAGCCCTGCAATTAAACCTGTTCTTTTATTTCCTACAAGTTTGCACATTATAATTCACTAAACCAAAAGGCCAGATCGCTCAGCTACCTAGATCCCTTGCAGTCTACTTAGCCAAGGGTGAAATTAATTGAAATTCAATGGTAATATGCTGATTTACAAGCAGAAGATCTTTCTCAGAATACCATAGAAGTCTCTTTTGCTTTGGAATGGAGCGTGATTAGATTTAGATTAGAGAACATATAGAAACACAGAAAGATAAACAGTTGCCACGGCCTTTTCTTAGATCATAAAAATAATCGGATTCAGGGTTAGCTTTCTAAAAAGAACAATCTGCAGAAAGAAAAATAAAGGGAGCATCTTAAGCTGCTGTCACCGCACTCTAAAGTGCTCACACAATAGGTTCACTTCAGAGTGAAACCAGTTCTCCTTTTGGTTCATTTGCTGACATTGTCTGATGGGCAGCTTTGCTCTTTGCAAAAAACGGTTCAGAAATCCTGAGTGAAAGGTTCAGAGCTGGACGGAGCAGACAATCATTCATCCGTTTCACGACCACAAAATTCAGGCACCTGTGTGGCTTGTGAGCAACTGCAAACCAGCATGTGAGAAAGGCTGCTTGCTCCTGGAGCTAGTGTCTGAACTTGGGCCCCCAGAAGTATTTAACCAGAAATCTGCCTAGAGAGTCTTTTTGCCATTTGTCTTTTCTGCTTCCCTCTGTCTCTGAAAGGGTTTCTTTTTGATGAATGATTGCTATCTGCCACCACTCCCCTTTAGGTGAAACACTATGCCCTTTAAACAGCATTGATCAAAGACCAGGGAGTAAAATAAAAGAGAGAAAATACCTTTGTCCGGAAGTGTTGGAAATCCAGGAGAGCAAATCTGAGTCTTGCTCACTGGTTAGTTATTGAAAACAGAAGACTTTGCCTTAAACACCCCTGAAGCATCACATTTAACTTCTGCCTGACTAACCAATCGAGGAAGATGCCAAAAGCGTTGCTGCCTTAATAGGAATGCATTTGTGACCAAATAAAGAGCTATCTCTGGATACCATGGTTTTGTGTGAGCAGAGCACTTATACAACATCTGAGTATCTGGGCTGCTGACCCAAAAAGCAAGATTCTGTCTTGTGCTCCTGTGCCCATGTGTCTACCCTCCCTTACTGAAACACCTTATTAGAAAATATTACCCCTGACAGAGAGTTTACATGGATGTGGGAGGCTCAGACCACAGAGATCTTGAAATGAGCTAAGGTCAAAAAGCTGTTGCTAAATATGTGATTTAAAAAAAAAAAAGAAAAGGCTTTGAGCATTACATCTGCTTATTAATGTCTAAGGTCCTCTCTCAGTCATAAAAAAAAAAATCTGTTGACTTTCTCTTGTGTGAAGGCTAATAAAGTGACAAGCAAAGTGAGCAGGACATGGCATTAATGTGCCCCAGTGACTGTCCTCACTAGCAAAATCAAATTTTTTGCACTATCAAATTGCTGGGATCAGCTAAGAACAACAAGCTAGGAGCTAGACATTCCATGAAGAGCCAGTATTATACAAGCCCATGTTTTCACTATAGAACCTCTAAAAGAAAGAGTTTGATCTTTCTGGTTGTTATTCTGATCCCAGAGAAACTCTTTATCTTTAGCATGAGTGCTTCTAATTCATAGTCCCAGCAAAAAAGTTACGAGCTGAAGTAACAGGAAAGCTGTTGTACCACTGCTGTCCTTAGAAGCAAGATAAATGGCACAGAATGTTCCCTTCCTCCCGAAGGCCTCCCCACCTGATTGAGAAGTCAGTCTGGTGTGTTGCCTCACTTGTTAAATTGCCACTTAGAGGAAGACACAGTTAAACGTGGTCACAACTGGAGATACGCCTCCTGTGAAGTGATGAAGTCGTCAGGTGGCCACTAGATAAGCCAGCTAAAGAGGGTCAAGAAAGCTGTCCTCCACTTGATAGCAGCATCTTAATAGCTTTCTAAAAACAGTAGGCCATCAAGTACCCAGACAATTTAATTTCACTTCTCAGCTGGAAAATAAGTACAGTGCTTAGTTTCATTCAGAAAAGAGAGGGAAACCGAGAACTCATCTGCCCATTGATGCATTTGTTCACTCATTACCTGTGTTAACTCCAATCTACTGTAAGCTGCAAACTTTCAGGAAATTTTCTATGCCAATATGTGATGACACTTTACCACGAGTATTTTCCCTGACACCTTTGTAAGCTCTTACATTGCTTGGCTGCCTTGTTATGCTACAGGAAATGTCTCTGTATCATTCAGAAATGATAGTAACTGCAAAAATGTACTCCTGCTACTCTACCTAGTAGTGATACAGTTAATAACAAGAATGTACTTAGTGGGCATCTCTATCTCCTTAAGCTTGTGAAAAGTCTGGTGCTGAGTTAGTTTTCCAATTTGACACAGATTGCAAGCAAGTGTGAGCCACTTAGAGTCCTCCAGAGTTTCTTGCAGCCTTGCACAGACACAGACACACTGTTAAATTACATTCTCTAGTGAATGGTTAAACAAAAATCTGGGGAAGGCCAAGATTTTCCCAGCTTCTTCATGAATGGTTCAGGACAGACATTTTTTCATTTTGTCATTAACTGGATTGGGATGATACTTCATCATGCAAACGACAGTGTTTGGAGATTTGTGTACCTATTTTTTTTTTTGGTGTAGCTTTAGAAAGTTTCCAAATGAGTAAGATAAAGCAGAGATTTGCCTTCTGCCTTGCTCAATCTTCACCAAAGTGGGACTGCAGTCCCAGAGTACAAACACAGTAAAGATCCCAGCCATAAGCCTCCCCACAGCAAAGCCACTGACTGCTGTCAGATTAACGTGCACTGGCACCAGGGCAACAGACAGTCTGTAATGGCAAGAGCAAATCTGTGATTTATCTGCCAAATTTAGGATGTGTTGTATATATAGTGACTCATAGTAGTATTTGAAACATCTTGTGCTCCAGTGATGCACTTTAGTCAGTACTTTGGTATGGCTACAGCTCTTCAGCCATGCATACTAGACTTGATAAGCTGAAGACCTGCCTATAGGTCTACAACTTCATGGAGATTTCATCAATGCTGGGGATGCATGGCATTTCACCACAAGAAATAATGGTTCTAAACTAGTCTTGACGAAACTGTTTTGACTGGTCAATGAAAGTCTATGTGGTAACTGAAAAACTTTAATAATGTTATTAATTATTAGTGTGATTAGAATTGTCCCTTTCAGTTTTCTAAGCTATGATACATGCCTTTTCAAATCACTGAATGGAAATGTTTTCAAATAAGACAGTCTGGAAATCCCTTAAAGTGCTCCCACCAATGTTGTTCTGCCAGAGTCTTTTATATTCTGCGCAACTTCACAGGCAAAAATCTCATCAAGGTACCAAATTAAACTGTCATGCTGCTCTGTGACTCCTGAACTGCTGGCACACCCCAGCTGTAATGCATGTTATTAATAACACCAAGTTGTCGGGAAAACAGTTTCCAGGTCATATTGTAAAGGCAGCTAATTGGTAACAATGAATGACAGATTCCCTTTAAAGTTCTGCAAATAACTGGATGCAAACAATGCCACATGA
Organism: Zonotrichia albicollis; assembly: GCF_047830755.1. NCBI lineage: Eukaryota > Metazoa > Chordata > Aves > Passeriformes > Passerellidae > Zonotrichia > Zonotrichia albicollis. Next base: position 44,526,840 of record NC_133820.1, read on the forward strand.
TGCAAAATATAGAGACAGACAAGATTAATACTTACTTTTGTCACAGCTGTACCTCTTACTAAGACCCTTCTAAAAAGCCAAACCAAAGTATTTGCAGAGAATCTAAAGCATTCAAATGCTTCACTTTCCAGACAGGAATTAGTTTGCAGGCAGCATAGCAGGAGAATGAATAAATAATGTGGGTCATGGTTGATTATTATTGCTAATCTATAATAACCAGCTAGCCAAACACAAAGTAAAGGTTAAATTTCCAGAGGTGTTGAGATGCTATTGATAGATTCACTTGCTCAAATTAAGACCACCAAGCTTATACTTCAGATTCCCTCTTTAACCTTTGGAGAAACAGAGGCACTGCTTGGACATAATTCATCACATCTGCAACAGTTGTGAACAATGCCTCCTTTAATAGTGCCTCTTTCCTTAACACCAAGCCTAAATGTAGACCAAAGTGCTTAGCTTAGCATAGATGGAGACTTTGAAGTTTAAGCAAGATTATTCACATTTTTTGAGAATGAAAGCCACGTTAAGAGTGGCCTGTCCGAAAAGATGGGTGGAAGGGTACACTTCATATGCACCAGGTCAGTAAGTCTGGGAGCCAAACTGTCCCAGGCTATGACTTCTTCCTTGTGGGCACAGCTTCATGAGCCGGAAAAACAAAAAACCCATATAAAGCACTGTTTGAATGGGTTCTGTTTATTGTTCATCTTATTAAACTAACCTGCTACCTATTTTGCATACTAAGAAGTAATGTATAGCCCTCTGGGGTCTGCCTTTCAGGCAGCCTCCAGGGACAGGGCGGACACTTGGGATTTGAACATCTCCTGTGATAAGTACTGAGCAGGATGCCTATATTCTATGCGTCCTTCTAGTTTGAAGACAGGAAGGGGTTTAAGCAGTACACAGGTGTAGTCATATCACTCTGCAGCAGCATGAATTTCATCCTTGGTGCCTCTAATCATCATCTGCAGAATGATTCAGAGATGTGCAGGGTATAAGGCCAGAGGGATCTGTCTCCAGCCCTTCACAACACACAGACAAAACAGCTATTCCCAAGAGGTGGATTAATCCTTCTGAAAGATAGCTAACCTTGTTTTAAGGAACCAGAAGGATGATAAGTCTAACACCAGTCCTGGTAAGGTTTTGCAACGCTTAATTACCCTCCCTGCCAGAGAATTGCACTCTCCTTCTAGGTTGAATTTAACTTTGTATTCCAGACAATGAATCATGCTATACCTTAGTTTGAAGAAGAAGACCAAGAAGAACTCCCTGTCTAAAAGTTTATCTGGGCATTGGTACCTGCATATGGAAGTCAAGCCCTTGTCAATTTGCACTTCCATGAACAGCAAATGGTCGCTCTGTACCTCTGTACCATAAAGGCTGTCTCCCCGGACCTTGTTTTTGGGTTCCCTTGCAATTCTCTAAGTTTTCATTCACTGCTCATCAACTCAGTTGAGGAGTGATCTCCGGCTCCTGGAGATCCAGACAGTACTTGCTATACTGTACATTGGTTTTTTAAAAAGACGTTATGAATCCAGCTTAAATTTACTGCCATACATTCTCACTCAGTAACTTCTTGTCTTGTTTTTAAAACCAGGCTTCTGACATGTTAAATGGAAACTATGTACAAAGTACAAAACCCATGTTACATAAGTTTAACTAATTATTTGTCATCTCTGTCTGAATTACTGTTTCAATCTTCTTCCTCTTACACAGAAATTCTCTCCTCAACTAGAGCCAATTTCATAATTTCTCTGCTATTTGTGTTGCATCTCTCTTAAGTTAATATTGAAAAAATGCAAAATTATACCATTATTTCACAATATTTAAAATATTTATAGCATAATAACATACAATGTAATATTTTCCTGCCATTTTGACTACCATTGATCTATTACTAGAGAAATTTCCAGTGAATTTTGTGCAAGCAGAATCTACCTTTTTTTTCTTTTTCCCTTTGACTGGGGGTGCAGGTTTGCAGACACTCGACAATCAGGTAATATACCAGGAAAATTTGAAAAACATTGCAATCAGCTTTCTCCGATTAAGGTTGTTTAAGAGCATTGAAGTTCAGCCTTGGTTGAAAATAAAATTGTGATACCAAGTAGCAGCAGAATTGTAGAAACAATGCATCCTACCATGAGTCTGGGTATGTGTTGCTCCTCTACTCTATTTCAGTGAGACCCCACCAGAAATCCTGTACCCAGATTTGGGAACCTCAGCACAGAAGAACACCAACCTTGCACCAACCTCTTGGAGCAAGTCTGGAGGAGGCCACAAAGCTGATCAGAGGGCTGGAGCACCTCTCCTATATAAACAAGCTGAGAGAGCTGGGGTTGGTCAGTCTGGGAAAGATTCTGGGGAGACTTTAGGACTCCTTCCAGTATGTAAGTCGACTCCAAGAGAGCCAGAGAGGGAATTTTGACATGGGCATGGAGCGATGGGACAAAAGGGAACGGTTTTAAACTAGGAGATATTTAAATCAGGTATTAAGCTGACATTCTCTATTGTGGCGAGGCATGAACAGAGGTTGCTCAAAGAAATGATAGATGCCCTACTCTGGGAAATGTTCAAGGCCAGGCTGAATGGTAGCTGGCAACATAGTCCAGTGGAATGTGCCCCTGACCATGACAGGGGGTTTGGAACTGGGTGACCTTTAAAGGTCTCATGTAACCCAAACCATTCTGTCATTCTATGATGCTTTAAGGTCAGAAGATGGCAGGCTTTTGCATAAGAAGGGGTGTGTTTTACCACCTGAGTAAGATGGGAGGGGGAGTGGGGGAGCAGAAATGATAAAAAGAACTGTCCCTGAAGAGTTATTCATCAGTTACATGAGATCACATCTGCAAAATCTGCAAGGTAGCAATTCCTGGGACATGCTGACAGCAACACAAACGTTACTGGGGCCTTGAAACTCTAATCAGCTTCACAACACTGTGGCTGAGCTGCAAATGCTGTGCCTTGCAACAGCAACCCATGGTCACAGTGGTGGATGATTCTCCAATTGCTGCTACAGCACTGCAAGATAGTTTTTGAAAAAGCAGGATAAAAAAGGAGACAGTGGATAAATATATAAATAAAACCTGAAGAAGAAGACAGTCTGAAGGACTGATGACCAAATAGGGCTGCATGTTGTAACTAGCAAAAGAATGCTTCCAAGTCACGACCTGCATATACACATGTATACATGGCCTGTACAGACACATGAAAAAGGAGACAAAGAGGGAAGACAGAAAAGATTAAGATGACAGTGGAAACGGGAAAACAACCAACCTGGAAAGTAGAAAGAGTGTTGTTCATGAAAAGAGATACCCCTGCACAAAGGTCATGGGTTAAGAGTAGAAGTGGTAAATGTAAATTATAGATATGTAGACTTGGTAAGAATACCCTCATTCCCATAGGGCAGTGAGAAACTAAGGTCTGATAGAAAAAGGATACTTAAGAAAAAGCTCTAGGTTCTCTCTTGACTCTGACAATGCCTCTGCCAATATGAAGCTGTGAACAAGCTATTTCAAAATTGTGAGCCTCAAGTCTGCTTTGCTTAAAAGATAACTGTGACTGGAACAACAACCAGTTTATAGACATTATTTATGTTCAGACATAATTGTGAAAGTACCTTGCAGTTGCGGAATATAAGTATCACAACAGTACTTGAATAAATTTTATCATTATCCGTTTTGGAAATAGGGAAAGTAAGACAGAAGAAATGTAAAATCAGAAGTCTGGCATCCAAGCACATGTTCAAATCAATAGTTCAGGGCTCTTTTTTAGACTGGCTGCCTGATGCAGAGCAGTTCATTGCAATAGTGTGGAAACAGGATTTCCCCTAAAGTGGGATTACTGTACTATTGTCATGGTTTGAGCCTGGCACAGAGCCAGTGCCCCCCATGAAAATGCCCTCACCCTGGTGTCTGCTGTGAGATGTGACCAGGAATAAGCAAAACAGGCTTTAGCTTAAACATAAAGAACACTTTATTACCTAAACTACAGGAAAATAGGGAAAAACTATAAGGAAAAGAAAAAAAAATTGAAGACCTTACAAAAAAACCAGTTTCCTCCTCCCCACTACTTGACTTTCTCAGTCCGATACATTCTCCCAAATCACCAACTGCCCAGCCTTGGCACCACACTTTAGTATACTCAAACTGCAGTTCATGAAGAGGAAAGGAGTCCTTCTTGTTCCATAGGCTTCCCCTGGAAACACACTGAAACCTCGTGTGCTTCCCTGTCACTTCGGCACCGCCCGGGAAAAAAAGTCCTTTTGCCGCTTGTGACATCTTCCTTCCATGCCCAGTGCTCTCACCACCGCGCATGGATCAGAGCTGCTTTTAGGGTTGTCTTTCAAGGATGCCTTGTCTCACTCCAAAAAGGCACAGTCTCTGCTTTGGGACATCTGTCCCCCCCATATTTTTCCAACCCCCTGGGGCCGGGGGGTCCTCACGATGAACCCTCCTGGTTCTGAGCCACTGCTTCCCCCTAAGTGCAGTCTCTGTGTCACAGGAACAACTGAGTCCATAGCCACAAGAAAAGTCCAGCCAAAAGGCCACTCCAAATCATCTCTCCCCATTCAATCATCTCCACGTTCTTCGGGCCAGGTCCTTGTCTCATCTCATCTCTTATCTCCCTTCTTATTCAGCTTCGAGGAGGATTAGCATTTTTGCAAGGCCCCAGTCATGAAAGAAAGGGGTTAAAACTTTCAGTCTCTGTCCTGGAGCTGCGGCACTCCCACACACGCTGCCCACACGCTGCCACTCCGGCCGGGCACTCTTCCCCCCCCCTTCTCCTCCTGGGCCGGCTGCTATCACATTCGGTGTCGCCGTCTCTCTCTCTCTCCTGGGGGGGGGGGGGGGGGGGGGGGGGGAATGGCTGCCCGAGGGCTGACTCCCTGGGGTCTTCCACCCTTCCATCCTCGAAGGCCTCCTCACCTCCCATCTCTGTCCAGGCCCAGGGCCTACCACGTGGCTGCCCCTCCCCCGCCCAGCAGCAGCGACTGGACGGGGGAGAGATCTGACCTCTTCGCCGCGACGTCCCAAGAGAGCCTGCCAGGGCCAGAGCCCTGCTTTTAACCCCTGTGTATTCTCGGAGGTGTGTCCAAACCCCACTGGCTACACCAGTTGTCAGTATGAAACTCAGAACATCCATTGGTTTGACCACAGCATCCCAGAATTCCCACTCCTTCCTGGTCAAACCACCACAACTATCCTAAAAAAAAAGCCAAGAATGTAAAATAGGAATTTCTGTCAATCTAATTAAATTTATCATTGTCTTAAAATGCTTCTTTCTTAGCACTGTCAACACCCATTGCCTCCTGTAGAAGCTAAACTAGCTTGGGCTCCAGCAGCAAGCTTCTCCTCAGTGCTCCAACAGCTTGCTGGCCTCAGTGACCCCAAAAGCCAGTGCTTCATGTCCCCATTTATCTGAGAGCCAACATGAACTCTACCTTGCTGCAACCAGCATCCTGGCTCTCCTGTGGGCAGTTCTGAGCTCTCTTATCTGCTCAGAATCTTTTCGTAGATTTTTCCTGCTGTGGTGGACTGAATACCACAGACAGAACAGCAAAATATAGCTAAAGCAGGAGGTAAGTGTTCCTTTGCATGTGCTTCAAAGCAAGAGCACTCCTGTGGTTTTCTGCCTCCCACCACACCCTGCAGCTTCAGAGCTGGTTCAGGGCCAAACCTGGCCTAAAAACCCTGTTCTCAACCTCTTTTTTGGGTGTGGGCATAAAAATTGCCCACAGAGATGAACAAAAGGGAAGGCAACAGGTCAAGTGTATTTCTGACATTGCCTCATCCTGGTAATTTCCCCAACAAGACTTCCATAGAACTGTTGAAGAGAGCCCAGACGAGGCCACAAAGATGATTAGAGAGATGGAACCCCTCTCCTGTGACAGAGGTTGTTCAGCTTGGAGAAGGCTTCCGGAAGATCTTAGAGCTCCTTCCAGTTCTTAAGTGGGCTACAAGAGAATTGGAGAGAGACTTTTGACAAGAGTATGGAATGACAGGACAAGGTAGAATTGCTTTAAAATAAAAGAAGTGAGATTATGATCAGATATTAAGAAGAAATTCTTTACTATGAGGCAGTGAGGCATGGTCACAGGCTACCCAAAGAAGTTGTGAATGTCCCATCCCTGAAAATGTTCAGGGCCAGGTTGGATGGGGCTTGGAAACTGATCAAGTGGAAGGTGCCCCTGCCCATGCCAGGGGCATTGAAACTACAAGATCTTTAATATCCCTTCCAACCCCAGTCACTCTGTGATTCTGCAATTCCAGGCTGCTAAAATACAGTGTGTGACTAAGCCTGCTCTTCATGCAAAGGTACAGTGGAAAGACACTGGACAGGCTGCTAAACTAAGATCCCAATTATGAGCACCAGGATATAATTTCTAATAAGGCAGGATGCAAATGGCCTCTCTTTGCCTTGCCACTATTTGCAGGCCCAGACACCCGTCTTTTTGTACACACACACTGGGGACCACCTGTCTTAATGACATAGATGATAAAAACTTAACGCTGAGCTCAGGTAATGTGCATTAACAAGGTTTTATCTGCTACAAACAAATGGCACTTTCCCATCCTTTCAGCATTTTAAAAAGATATTTTGTAAAATCCACGAGCTTGTTTTAACAGCATTAAATAAAGAAAAGATCTGGAGAAGCATCTATCTATCCTTCCATCCATCCATCCATCATTAGATGTAATTTAATACTTAATGACATTTGTGATCATCATGCTATGCTTGTAATTGAAAATGAATAATTGAAATTCCAATTACCACAGGGGTCAGTGTAAGGGGAATTCATATAGTAACTTGCTAGGCAATAGCCTAAATTTGCAGTCATGTTAGGACTGCAAACAATGTGTCTCATTCTTCAATTATTTATTGGGAAATGTCGTCTTAATTTCGCTTAGCTATTTCTGTGAACACTCAGGGCATTGTCCTGAAAGGCAGAAAATCTAGACTTTCTCATGCTCATTCAGTATCTAGCTAGAGAGTCCTGGATCCGCACTCCTATGGGGCTCCCTGTTGGCATCTGTCCTTACCAGAGCAGCTGAAGGTACCACCAGCAGACTAAGTGCACTTCAATACAGACCACACATCTGTCACCATGAGGGAAACGGCAAGAAAGCACAGAACTGCACAAGACCAAGAATACAGGATACCAGTGCAGTTAGCCTTAAATAATCGATCTTGGGCCTCAAACAACATCCAGTGGCAAATCATCAACATAACAAAAGAGGCTCATTTTCAGGCTATTAGCTGCTTGCAGTACAAGGAACTTTTCTGGCTTTCTCAGAAATCTGATCCCCTAATGACTGCAGAAAGGGCAACAGGACAGAAAATAATTACAGTCTGTCAGACAGTCTGGCATTCAACCTTCCACATGGTCCAGCAGACGGTGTCAAAGATTTGACCTCAAGGGGGTTTAAAGCACATTGTCAGAAAATACTCATCTAAATGGTCTACAGAGCATCCTACAGCTGATCAATGTCTTAAGTGAGCAATACTTAGCAGATGAAATGTGTTTGATTAGTACATCTAACCCATGATTGACTGGTTTTCTAAATAATTAATTGCCTTGTTCGTGGGGGAGCAAAATAAAACTTTAATAAGTGACAAGGATCTCAGTTTCTCTGTAGCAGGCTACAAGAATGCTAGCCCTGCTTTTCACTGGTCGGCTTTAAGTACACATATGAAACCACTTGTATATTTAGATCCAGAGTTGTAGAATTTCAATGCTTTCCTAATACCCAAAAATGTGGCTTAGTGGACATTTCTCTCCAACTTGCTTCAATGCCAGGAATTCTATATATTCCTTTAACATGTCTTTCAATCCATCTGATCTTTCCAGAAAGATATGACCGGTTTGGATATTAAACTCTGAACACGTGACTTCAAAAAAAGGAATGAATACAATAAATTATATATTCATATTGGGGTTTTGATTAGACTGCTGATCAATTTACACTGGATCTCTGTGTACAGGCAAGGCTCTCTCGGCTTCTCTTTGAACCAGCAGAAGCAGGCATCTCCAGAAGGCAACTTACTAGAACAGGTCATGGAAGGCAAATAGAATCGTGGAATGGCTAAGGTTGGGAAAGATCTCTGAGGTCAGAGTCTACTTGTTAGGTCAGCACTGTCAAGTCTACCACTAACCCATATCCCCAGGTGTCATATCCACATGCCTTTTGAATACTTCCAGGTATGATGATTCCACCACTCACCTGGGCAGAAGATTCAAATGTATGAAACTGATCTCATCTGCCTTAAGACACAGATCTTTCAAGTGCCCAGATTTGTGAAGTGATTCCTACCCAGTGTGTTAGGCTCTATGTATTTTGATCAAAAAACTGCAGAGTGCTTCTGACATCCCACTGCAGATTCAGGTTCACAGGTAGAAGGAGACATGCAACCTGTGATAACCAGCTCCAGTCAGAAGTTATATATATATAGTCCTTTGTTAATTAAATCTGGAAGGACTGATGATTTCAGCAAGTACAGCCTGGTTTGAAATGCAACTAGCAGGACTGAAATGATTTCCATTTCTTCTACAGAGATACCAGGATGAAGGGCAAGAGATAATCATATCACAGTCTGGTGATAATGGCCCTCTGGCCTTGTCCAATAAAAGCAAGTACCACTTTTTTACTAGAAAGAAAAGGGAAAGGAAGTCTTTGACAGAATTATCTGGAAAAGGCTCATCTCAGTTCCAACCTCAGTCCATTGCACTCTCCCACCAAGACTAGATTCATCTTTGCAGCAAATAAATATTTCCTAAATATTCCAAAATATCTGTACTTCAGGACATTACATTTGTGCTTTTCCCTATGTGGCCCTCCTGTCCTGGTTGGTGTTTCTTGGCAGGACTGGATAATAGGTGCTAAACGGACCGTCACTCGACTAGGGAACACCCTGTTCCTCTTCATCAAAAAACAAAAATTCATTTTTTGATGAAGAGGAACATGCCTCTCAAAATTCAACCAACATCCTTTCCTCTTTGCTGCAGAAATGCCACCGCAGGAGACAAGAGCATTGCCAAACCAAGTGCTAGTTAGTCTTCCATACTGAGCCAGCCACTTCCCCTGCAGGTCCATGGCATCAAAGAAGTTTTTCTATATTGCAATTTAAACTTGGAAATCTCTTGGTGTATAAATAGTAAAGTGTTAGAATTATCTTCGTGTTGTTTGAGCCTGTGCCTTTTTGGGTCAATACTACCACAGTGCCATCCAGGTCACAATATTGTTATTAGTGTCAGATTTATAAGGACCATCAGTGGGTGAAGTGTCCTTAGAGAGGCTTTTTAAACAAACGTGATTTCAGCTTATGGAACCAGACCATCATTATGTCTCTCACCAACCAAAGAATGTGTGTTTACACAAGAGGAGACCACGGGTCAGAGGCAGAGAGCAGAAGCACAGACAGTGCAAATCAATATTTTTAGATAGTTTACTGTTAAATAAATTGTAAGACCAGGCCCAGCTGGTTTGCATCAGCTTCACCACTCTTAGTATCAATGGAAAAAGGACTGTTTACTTGTATCACAGTTATGGATCTCGGCACAGTCATCTCAACAAGCTGCTGTCTGGAAAACCTCACATCTTCTCTAATTAGCAAGTCATTGAGAATGTGGAAGAGGTATACAGCTTCTTGGCTTACAAATAAAGCAATTAAAGAGCAATTTAGACATCAGAGTAAGGTCAAATATTTAACTTCTCAGAGCCTTTGAGTAATTAGGAACTGCTGGGTGTCAAACAAGTCATGGGATTGGAATGACCTGATCAAGAAAAGCAGTTCTTTCCTCTCCTGATGCTCAACCCAGGGTTTTGTCTTCTGGCTGCAAAGTCCCATCCCTCGTGTGCACAGCAAAGGCCAAAAGGCAAAAAGCTTGCCAGCAGAGAAACAGAAACAGATGCCAGTCTGTTAGCTGACAAATCTAGGAAATTTTCTCTTATTTTGCTGCAAGGTTGGCTGTAATGACATGGTGGGATGGAGGAGTTGCCTTTGCTCTGCTGCAGAGGGCAAAAGGATTTTGAGTCCAGTCACAAGAAATGTCAGGCAGAATAAATTTGCTGCTTGGCTTAGCAGTGACAGCATCAGGTTTTTCACCTGTTTCCTTGTGAGTCATGTCCAACTTTTGGACATGCATTTCCTGTGTATCCAACACAGCCTGAGGTGGGAACTAATGAGAGGCCTGGTTTTGACATGTGTTGATGTACATAGCACAGTTGCCTAGCACAGGTGCTGGCTTGCACATATTTCTGCTCACTGCATTTGTAAGTCAATGGGAGCTCTGGCTCTGTTCCTCATGTGGAAGTCTCCGCTCCAGTCTCTGAATTCTCCCAATACTCAGCACAACTTTCATGAATACATTAAATACCTTTAGATCATCTACATTCTGTGAGAATTACTATAAATGTTGTCTGATAACAAAGCTAAAGAATTACAAAAATTTGACTTCTTTTAACCAGTGAAGATTACAATGAGATTTCTTTTTGCCTCTGAGCTGTCACGCCTGCTTCCTCCCTTCTGAACTTTCACACACTATTTTTTAAGATTTAACCTTTAATTTACTTTTTTTTCTTATTGAAATAGACAGAAAATGCTTTTTCATTATTTACCAATTAAGTGACAGAAACGCAAAGGAACAATCAAGTTACCTAAAGGCTAAAAAATAGAAATATTTCATTTTCTTTGAAAGGCAAAAAACTTTTTAAATTGTCTTTTAAATCATCTTTTAAATCATAATGGTAAAAGTTGATTGAAAAACTCCATTCCATATCACTCCAATGGGCATTTGATTAAAGTCTAATCTAGCCAGGATATGTGTGTGATGGCTGCTTTTTTTACTATTATTATTAACAGAAAATATTTATACTATAGTAGAATATAAAATTACGCATGAAAATTTGTATTATTACTACTTCAATTCTGCTTCACTAAGTATTCTTATCCATGTGTAAGTAGATGTAGTATTACATCACTTCATTAAATTTAATAATCAAACTTTATTTCCCAGCCAACATCTCATTGACTGTTGCTTTGCTGACTTTTTGTCACTGCTGTCTTCATTGTCTTTTGATTTTCCAATATTCCCTATATATTTTCAGTGCAGCATTCCCATACACAGGACCTCATTATGAGGTCATTACAATCAGCACCGGTTTGTCATGAAGATAAACTTTGCCTCAGGTTTAAAATGAAGTAATAGCATATTTCACTGCAAAATAAAAACATCACCCACTATCATTATGAGTAATGCATACTACAGGCATTGGTTATGCTGCTGAAGGGGTTTTGCAAGACTCTGGCTTTGTTTGCCTTTTTGATTCACAGGTTGAATCCCAAAAAAACAAAAAGGACCAACTATATCTTGGACTGACTTGAGGGAGCTTGCTTACTGTTTTCCCTTTCACAAGAAAGGCAGCTGCAAAGCTTAACAGGAAAGACAAAAAACAAACCACAGAATGGGATCAACCGAAACATTTTGCTTGGACAGATAGATCATATTTTCCTTTGTGGAGGCTGGATTCTACCTTGATTCCCTAGCATTTTTATTTATTTAGGCCAGCAGGCTTAAACCAACAGGTTTTAATAAGCCACTGAAATATTTTATGTCAATGTTTTTCTAGTTTTCTTTTCTTTTCTCTGGGGGAGAGTACTGTTAAAATGTATGGATGTCCTATACAACAAACAAACTATCCGAAATAGTGTATGCATGACCATTAACCAAAAGATCAGAGCATATCATCAGCAAGGAATTAAGGCTCACACACACTTAGTACAAATTTGTTCTAGCTGGCAAAGAAAGGATGAACTTAAAGTAAGAGCTGTCTTCTGAAACTTCCTCTGTATTGTCATTGTCAAGATTTACTTTCTGTGACCTCTCTTATGGATTTTCCACTACAGCAAGATCTTCTGCATCATGTCTAAAAGTCTATTAATTTTTTTTTTCTTTGCTACCCATCAAAACCACGCATAAAATTTAATCACAGCTGTCTCCAGAAAGAGGGCAGAGGAAGTCACTAAAGAGAGGATGTCCCCTTGACACTGCCCACATTTATGGCTTTAAAACTGCAATGATTTGGTTTATCTTAACTTGAGTTTCCTAGGTTGGCCAGCCCTTCTCAACCTCAGTAACCCTCTCTTTGTTCATCCAAGACATGGACAATGGTACCTTGTACGGTTCCTTACTCTTTTTTGCAGAAACATACTGATCTAAACTCTCACAACAGAAATAGATTTAGGTTCAAACCTTGCTCTGCAAAAAGAGGTGAGACAGGGTTTCTGCTAACACAGGACCTTACTCCTTCTCTATTAACTGATCTTAGAACCAATTTAAAGGCTGTTTGGAAGGGAATGCTCTTTTTCCTCCTTGTTGAAGTTTTTCCCCTTTGCAGGCAAGAACACCAGACAGCCAAGCTACTAGCAAAAATGGCATCATCACCATATTGCTGCACAGTTAGGACATTAATCTCCAGCCCTGATTTTTCATCCAAGAAGAGTGTCTCTTCTGCACAGTGGAGCAATTTCAGCATGAGTGACAGAGAAAGATCCCATGCAGATAGGAAGGAAAATCATATCATTTTAGTCATCCTCAGTCTCTGTCCAAACTTGTCACCCTGGGCTGCTTTTTATTCCCCAAAGAGAAGCAGAGAATTTTAGGCATATATGATGTGGTTTTATTTTAGGTGTGTCTTCTCTTTCAACCTGAATGTGCTTGTTTCTCTCCACTGACTTAAAAAACCAGTCTGTGATGACTGTCTCAGCTGTGAATATTTACATTTGATCAGATGTACCTAATACCAGTCTGGGTTTCTGTTATCCTCCTTTCCAAAATAAACTTGCATTTTGTTAAGAAATGTCTTTCATACTATCTTAAAACAAAACTTTTATAAAACCCAGAATGAAAAAAAAATCAAATTAAACCCTCCTGGTTTTAGACATTCATGTCCTAGAATAGACCCTGATATGTAACCAACACTGTTTGGGCAGCCAGAGGGAGAAACAGACTGTAAACAAAACTGAAACAGATTTTATTGATTTTTCCCCATGCAAGCTAAGCCCCATGCAAAATCAAAATCAAACACAGAATACCAATAACTAACAACAAGTCAAGTGCATTTTCAAATTAGTTCCCTCTCCATGGTCTAAGGCAGTAAGTCAGATTAAGGAAAATACCTGCAAGTTATGATTTGAAGTGGATTATGTCCACTTAATGATTCATTTCAATAGGTTTTCATGCTGATGACCTTGAAAGAATAAAGGAATTTACATTATCCAAAAGCTGTTAACCATGCACAGTTCTCTACTGTCTTTGCATCATAAAGCTAAAATGATTTCTCTCATAGAAAAAAATCTACCATGGGACTTGTACTCTTACTCCAACATCTAACCCCTTTTATCTAAGCTCTGTATACACTTTTCCAGCTTACAGAGCTATGGTACCCCATGACATGACAACTCTGGCACCAAGAAGAGACTCACAATTAGGGTTTAATCAAGCAAGATTCGTCCAAAGTTGAGAGCAGGTCATAGATATACAAGGAGACACTTACTGTGAACATGCACAGGGTAGGATTTATCCCTCATTAAATTCTGGATATTGACTATACCTTCACATAAGCTAGCCACGCACAAATCCTTGGTTGGTGATCTGATACCACTAGCTCCTTCCAGCTGGGATGAAACCCAGCCTGGCAGTGCATCTTGGAATAGAGTCAGGCTAATACAGCTCCTGAGCTGCTGCATCACAACTGTCCTGTTCTTCTAAAATGTCCTCTCAGTGCACAGAGATGCTTGTACTGGGGTGACTTCCTTGTCATGAACTGGCTTGCTGAAGAATGCCTGACACCAAATAGTTCAAATTTCTATAAAGACACATCTGTGAAATACAGATCCCTCCAAAACTGTGTGGATGGAGAACTTCTGAAATATTTCATTACAGTCCCAGACTCTTCACACTGTCTGGGCTGCTTTATGTATCTTGCATTTTAAATTCCCTGGACTTTTTCTCACAAATAAACATCCTAAAGGAAGGACAATTCAATTTACAATTGGTCAGGTTCAAAAGTCACTGTAATTGAATAATAATTTGCCGTGAAGTATGGATGTGAGTCCTCACGCTTGCCTCTTGACCTGAAAGGATACGGCTAGTGAAAATGTCTAGCACATAATTACTCTGAGGCTAACCCTAAGGCTTGGCTATTATTCACAGGTCAATCTCTCTAAGATAATTCCCAGGATAATATTACTGAAGAAAACACTCCCCCTGCATAATGCAACACCTGTCTCTGTTTTGAGACTGGGGATAGAGATGGGGGGGTTGAGCTTTACCTGTTTTTCTATCTTTTCATTAAGGTTTCCTAAAGGGCAGGGGATGAAAGCAATGAAAGGGGGGAGTAAAGAAAAAGTCACTTTGCAACAGTGAACCTGAGGTGATTTTATATTCATTACTAGGTCTATAACCAATCATAGAGTGTGTACAGATGAGGAAGATACAAATTCCCAGATTGTGCAACAGGACCAGGTGCTGCAATTGGAGAATGGAAGGGGACTGGTTTCAATACACAAAGTATTTGTACGCCCAAGAAACACTAACAAAAGGGCCTTGTCAGAGCATATAATCCTTTTCTGGGCACTGGATTATGCACACCTCACATCATTAGTAAGAACTCATCTTTTCAAGTCTTGACAACACTGTAAAGAAATTGGTGGGCTTCTATTTTGACTGCCAGCAAACCATGTCTCTTTATTGAATTCTACTGCAGACGACGAAGAAGAAAAATAAACATGGTGAAAAAGTGATCTCAGAAGATCACTTAAAATCATTATTAGGTCTTCTTTTTGTCAATATACTTCCAGGACCGAGGGGGAAGAGCCATGGAATTGTATCATTTAGGTTTGGAAAAGATCTCTAAAATGACTGAGTCCAGCTATTGTTAACCCAGCACTGCCGAGTCCACCACCAAACCATGCCCCCAAGCACCACACCAAGCGTACAGTTTTGTGCACATTTGTGTCACAGCACATATCTACAGGCAGGTATGCACCATATTTCAGGCAAGGGCAGGATGGTCCCTGGACTTCTACAGCACTGCAAGGTAGGTGAGCATGGGACAGATCAGGTCATAATCATGAGCTGGGGTGAGCCCAACCTGCTTTATTTCCCATCACAGAAACCTAGTAAAAGATCTCTAGAGGTCATCTAGATCCTCCCCTTGCCCCGAGGCAGGGTAAACTAGAGGGAGGTCATGCCTGACAGCTGTTTGTTTTACTTGTTCTCAGAGTGACGGAAACTTCACAATCACTGCAGATAATCTGTGCCTAGTCTTAAGTGTCCTCATCACCAAAAGTCTTCCCTCCCCAAGGTTAGAAATCCACCCTTGCTATTGGAAGACAAGAAGAAGGAAAGAGCAACAACAGGAAAATGCACAAGAGGGGAAAAAAATCTAAGGGAGAAAAAGGAGAATAAAAGAATAAAACCTACAGGGGTCCATGGATTGATTTGCATAAGTTCAAAATTTTGCAACTGTGAAAGCAGTGCTGAAGGGGAAGTCTAGTTGTCCCAGTGCCAACAGTAAGAATAATAATTAATAATTATGCATCTGGTCAAAGGACAATGGTACAGTAAGGTTACATGATTAGTCTGATCAGCAACATAGAGGAGTGATGGGAAAAGGTATGCAAGGGTCCTAATTAATGCCACTTTAAATGCTATTAATAATGTATGATTAACTACTAAATATTAATCTCTTTCATTACCTTCTTTTACTTTGCCATACTGCATAGCAGGCAAAAACATCTCTGCCTATGACAGTATATCTGTAAAACTTGTTGGTAGGTTTATCAACCCTGTGTTGAGCAACACGAGTCCTGATGTTCAGATTTTAATTTTTACAGATCTCTTCAATTCCACTTGTGTTAATTATGCCTTTTAGCACTTTAGCTGAAAGAACTGGGAGTATCTTAATTACTTACTATACTCATTAGTATTTTTTGTATTGTTGATTGTTTTGCTTCCAATAATTTTAGAAAATACAGTTGAATGAACTGCTTTGTTCTAGAATAGCAACACAGCATGGAACAACTCCAAAAGATATGTTTTAAATTGGAAACACTTGCAAAAGAGGAAACCAGCTATCAGTCTCGAGTTACTACTACTGTAACTGGAAACAACTTTACAACTACATTTGTATAATTCATATTATTTTGCCAACACTTTGAAGTTACACTTTCTTCCCTCATTTCTTAAGTCAGCAAGAAACGGTTATTAAAGGCACCTTTTTAAAAAAATGAAACTGTCAAGATGTGGCTTTGAAATCTTTGAAAAGACGTCTGTAATGTATAATGTGCTATAAGCACATCTATTAAATCACAGCTCTTGTGGTTCTAACACAGAAATACCAGAAAAGAATTCTTTTCTTATAGGGTCAGTAGCTACACAATAATGGGAAACACTTGGACTGAAAGACAAAAGTTGGCTAAAGTAAGCTCCTTCCCATCTGCTTGTTATCAGCAGTTGTAGGAGCAGAGCAGGTGACCCATAAATATATCTATTTTTTTAAACTGACAGGCTTTTGTTTGGGACTGTGTGACAATGAAGGGCCTTATTTTAATTTATAGATATTGTCCAGGAATTCAAAATTAAACAGCAGGTCTTAGTAAAGAAAAGAGCAGTGGTAGGAGAAACTGAAATTATTTTCCCAAGTTAGAATTAAGAAAAATGTTGAAAAAAATTAAGTCCTCAGAATTTGCTATACATTTGCTAGAAAACAGAAGCAGTCTGAAATCAATAGGAAATTGATCAATTAACTTGCCCTGTCCCAAGTAAATGAAATGCCAAGAAAAGTAAAAGTACTGGAAAAGACATGAAGAGAAAAACTTTGGGTGCACAAATAAATCCACGAGGAGAAGACAGACATCGAAGTACACTCTATTTAGTATTGAAAGGCACAAATCAAGATTGAAAGGCAAAGCTGAACACATTCATACTAGAAAAAAGTGTGAATTAAATGTTAATAGTGAACACACGTGACCACTAAAGCACAGTTGTGTGATGGGATCTCAGTCTCTTATCATGCTCAGTGCATCTTCAGAAGGTAAGAGTTGTCCACAGAAGTTGCTAGGCTCCAGCTGGGAATGAATGAAATTCCATCACCTCCATTAAATGGGAGGTCAAGGTGGAAAAGCTAGTCGTTTCTTTGACCTCAAAAATCTTTGAAATTATGAAACCATTAAATTAGGTTACTGATCTAATTGTCCGGGTCACTTGGAATTGTGGGGATTTTATTCAGGCTTTTAATTTAATATATGACTTACCATAGTTGAGATAGATTCAATAATTAACCTTTAGTTATTTTTCAAGACACAGCCTCTCTAAAAACAAGGGATTTTTGCAGATTGTAAGTGCTGGTTGGCATTAAGTAACTACAATTTGAAAAAAAACCCTTCAAAATCCCTTAAAGCCATTCTCTGTACTGCATCCTCTTTTAAATATTTTGTCATCAAGAACATTACTGAATTGCTAAAGCAATTAAATATTTGTTAATTAGCAATAAAGAAAAATCAACTTATGTAATTATAACTGAATTAAAAACAATGGAATTAATTATTAATACTAAAGATTGGCATTCTTCCCAGAGCTGTAAGTTTAATTTTACTTGTCTTTTTAAAGCTAAATTCCTTCTGTGCAATACATCCAGCGAAATTACTGATGCTTGTTTTGTATCCAAGCATTTTGTAGAAGAAGGAAATGTGGAGCACTCCTGCAGCTATATGCCTTGTGTCCTAACTCAGTGAAAACAGTGCTTCAAATTTCTTTAAAATTCAGTTTTCAGGACAGATGTTTCTCAATAACAAAGGAAAAATTAAATCAAATTTTTAAGGAACCTCCAAGAGTCCAGACATGACATTATATTCGTAAATAATCTACTAAACTATTAAGGCAAAACTGCTCCAAGTAAGCTTTTCCACTTAAATAAAAGTAAAAGCAGGCTGTAAAATTAAGACTAAGATATTGAGTTACCCAGGGAAATGGACACATAACCAAGCCTTCCAGAGTTCAAGAAGCATTTTGACAATGTTATCAGTCACAATGTATAATTCTTGGGGTTGTCCTGTGCAGGACCAATGTTTTAGTCCGTCCCATCAAATAGACTTTGAAGTCAAACATGGTCCTTAATCACCCTATTTTTCATGATTGTCTAGGCCAATTCCCCTCTGAGAATTATCTGTCACTGTGAATTGAAGGTGTGATTAGAATAACAAGTATAGAGTCTGCTTGGTATTACTCCATGATGGAGTAGCAACTGATTTGTCAATATTCCCTTCTTGAGCTGGTCTGGTACTCATTTTAGCGCACATGTAGAACAAAAAGTTAGAGAAGGCCAACAAAATATCTCTTTCTTTGGAACAAAGAGTCATTACTATGAACCAAGAGTGCCTAGGCTGATGCGTGTGTCTCTACAACTCAGCCATCAGCCTGAACACCCTTCCCACAGTACTACTGGTATTTCCTCAGGGATCAGTTTCTATCACCAGTACAGTGCCAGTACTGCTTCCACACTTTCCTAAAGGAACATCTGCAAGCAACTGAAGGAGCACAGTGTTGGCTCCAAGGAGTTGTGATTAGTCAGTGTCCAGGAGAAAAGGTCAAGGATATGAACTGCCAGGCTTAACACAGGTTTAAGATAATGGGAGCCTGTTCAACAGAAGGTGAAAGTAGGTTTCTTCATCTTGATGTAATCCATATGCTCATTTATTGAAAAGCAGCTTCAGAACTTAGGTAGAAATTTAGCTCCTCTCTTCCCTCAGCCCCCTAACTATGCTCCCACAGTTCCTACCATTTCAGCTCTGCTCTTGCTCTACCTGCTATTTCCCTCTTGTTTCCCTTCACTCTTACCCCTCTTTTCTGTGCTGTCCCTCCTGCTCAGATGTATTTTTTCATCTTTTATTTTACAAATTAATCTCTCTCAGGTCTGCCCTCATCATTTTTCGATGGCCTGCAGTACTGTGGATCTGGTGCCTTTCACTTTTTCCCTGCCTATCAGCAGCATTAAGGCATGAAGCTTGATAAAATAAAACCAAACCTGCTGACAGGCTTGGCCAAGCAATTAAATACTTACTCAGATTCAGATTTGTTATAGATTGCAACCAGTCAAATCCAAATGCCACTTTGTCCTTTTCACAGTTATGCCATACTCTCCTTAACACCAGCAGAACAGGCATGTGGCTGTATGTACTTCCATGGCAAAATACATGCTGCCTTGCTACAAGTATATTAGTCTCTCTCTAGAGACCATGTGTTCTAATGTAGCCCAAATATTCATCTTGAATCCTGAAAGAACTTTGGGGTTTTTTTGGGTTGGCTTTTTTTTTAGCAAAACAATTATACAGCTGTGGTTTTAAATGATTTTAAAATGGATATGGAGCAACAGCTCCCTGATGAGATTACAGGACTGTGTCATACCATCATTGCCTTCTTTCCTGAACTGTGCAGACCCACTATTGCAGGCTTTAAAAAGCCAAGACCATACTTCTTTACCTATATACCTTGGTCATTTTTAAGGGCAGTTAGTAACCTGTATGGCTATAGTATTGTAGAACTCAGTTTTCAATTAAAATAATTTATGAATTTATGAGCATCAGGATTCTCTGCATCATATTTCCTTTACAACAGGAGAAGAACAGCAGCAGTGAAATAAGGCATACTTATGCTGGTAACCAATTATTCCCATTGGGAAGAGATGTAAGTCTTTACTTACAGCTGTACAATGTAAGTATCACATCTATGAAGGGCAGAGAACCCTCAGTCAAAATGTACTATGGTCTCATCTAGACTTTTCCTAGTCATACCATGAAAGAATGGTCCATTTATTTTATTTATTTTTTTGTTTTCAGATTTTTTTTTTAATTCAGTTTTTCAGATTAAGTCTGAAAATTAGCAGAAATTGGAAGCCAGTGAACACAGGCTTAATTCCACATTGATATTGAAAAGTTGAACATATGAGTGACTAGTAGAGGGAAAAAAAGGTGTTATAGTTTTCACTCTAAAACCAAACAGTATTTTCTAAATATTTTGTGGCAACACTTGATTCAAGCCAGATTTCTTCTCTTGAAAAGTTCTGCCTTCTCAAGCATCTTCAGCGAAACAGAGCTGATGATGTCCAGTTATCTATCCTTGCTGATACTTAAACCTGATGAAATTTTTAAGTCTTTCCGTGTTCTTTATTTGTATATCTTTTTAAAGGTCTTCTGAAGGCTTCAGACTTATTCACGTCTCCACTCATGCACGAAGAGAAAACACAAAACTCAGAACTTACGAACCTCCCAGCAAAATATCTGTCCATGCCCTTTTATAAAATTCTACACTGCAATGGGAACATCCAGGCTTTATGTGTGCTAAAGCCATTGGTCAGTCTGGCTCCCTGTACATCAATGCCCCAGCAAAAATTGTGCCATCTATCACCACCAGATCCTGAAAAAAGACACCCGTTCAATATCAGTGTCCAATCTCCTGAGTAAAAAAACACATTCAGGGAGTTATTATTATTTCACAAATGTTGTTTATTAACCTGATGGGCTATAATGTTTGAATTTAAAATGAATCCTTCTAACATAGAAAATGCCGTCATCAAAGATACTATTGCACAGGTTAGAAAGAAAATTGTTTTGCTGTGCATAATAATTCTGCTAAAGATGCTCAGCAATCCTTTGACCTACACATACTTTCACCTATTGTTACACAACCAGCATGAGGTACTTAAGGTGGATCTGTATGAACTCCTGTTTAGGTTGTGGACTGATGGTTTGAAAGAGCAGCTAAAGCCAGGTGTGAAGCCACGTGAGGTTGACTGAGTGTGATAAACTATCACAGATGATAAAGGATCAAAGAATGATATAGGTTGGTGAGGAACCTTAAAGAACATCTAGTTCCAGTATGCCTGCCATGGGAAGGGATACATTCCACTATACCAGGTTGTTCTAAGTCCTTCTCAACATGGCCTTGAACACTCCAAGAGATGGGAAATTTTCATAAGAGGTCCTAGATAAGTGCAGTACAACTGATTACAGGAATGCTAGTAAATGTAAACTAACTTAATGTTTCACTCCATAGTGAAATGGAAATAAATGCCAGAGTTAGTAGGAAAAATTACTACAGATTTTTATACATGTCCTGAACTTGATTTTTGAGAAGTACTAGGCATATAACTAAAACACTAAAAATTTCAGCTAAAACACTGGGAACTGCCAGAAATATCATCACTATTTAATGGAAAGGGAACATCAAATGTTAAGTATATCCTTATCTTGAGTCTGAATTATTAAAGAGAAAAGGCAAATTAATTTTATGATGATTTTAGAGTTTGCAGTACCTGGCATCTATTTTTAAAACTTACTAGTAAGAGGGTAAATATGATTTCAAAAAGAATCCTCTCAATATACTCCAGAATCATTTCTGCATATGCCTTTTGAAGCTTTTCTCATTTTTTTTTGCCCCTTGCACCTATTAATATAGGCTTTGCAATTTATCTATCTTTATCAGCACAAAAAATGAAGGATTGAAAGAGTTCCACAATATCCTAGTTACGATACCAGCTTGTGATTTGTTTGTGCCTTTCCAGACAGATGTCAGTTAAAAGAAAAAAGGGAAGGGGAGAAGAGGGGGATGGCGGGGGGGGGAAGAAACAGCAATAGTACAAGACTGACTGACAACTGGTATCATACAAGATTTCCCTCAAATATTTTATGAAAAGGACATTGGATTTCATTAAATTCTGTTTTCAAAAGCCATCTCTACTGAAAAGAAGATGACCAGAGGAATTAACTGCTTCTGTCCTTTGGATCACGTACCAAATTCAGAGTTCACCTTCTTGTAGCAGAAGGCCTCCTTCCCACCTGCCCTATCTGCAATAGGAAGATAAGAAGCAGGTGAAAAGGTCTTGCATCCTTATTATATGCAAAGGATAAAGGCATTTTTACAGGGCTGGGTGCCTTTTTAAGAACCAGCTTAAAATACATAATTGGCTGTACCTGCTGATACACTGAGGACTGGGCTATCTAGCCACACAGGTGTTGAAAAAAAATACTCAGAAAACTGCTTCAAAGATCTACTTTGCAATATTTGCAGTAAATCTTCTCCCTGTGAAAACCTCCTTAACTATTCTAATAGTATGAAACTTCAAATCTCTCCTATCAGTTGAAGGCCACCCAAGTGCAGTGGAAGTTGATGTAGCAGAAGATCGTGGCTCAGACAATCCTATACTTCACACACCCTTCAGCCTGTAGTTGTGTATGTTTCACTAAAATATGGTGAATTAGGACTCATGCAGCAGGGTGTGAATTTGGAGAGGCAGGAGAACACCTTTCAAGGGGTATCTTACACAGATATAGCAGCTGGAGCCACCAAAAATAGCACAGAGCAGAGTCAGGGAGGAAAATACAGTGTGCAACAGAGCAGTAGCCAAGAAAAGAACATTTTGACTACTTAGATCCAACTTCAGGAAAACCTGAGAAGAATATCCAATTTAGGAATCATACCTGTAAGGGCTGAAGAGCCTGAAATTGCTCTTCTGGCTCAGTGCAGAGTTACCTGTGAGAACGGCATAGATATAATGGATATTATGGAGCCTTCTTCGCAAATCTCAGTCCTGATACACGCACTGGTGATTTCCTGCCTATAGTCCTGCCTTCTTTTAGTCCAGAAACAAGGAGGCAAGTGGAAAAACGTGCTTCCCCCCCTCATGTCATTGGTAGAAAAGGAAGAAGGGATAAAAGGAACTGAGTGGAGATGAGAAAGCTGGAAGCAGATGGTAGGAGAATTCCAGAGTATCTAAGCATTGTCTGTATGACCTATCTGTTGGCTGGCTGTCTTGCTTGATGTTGAAGCAAATCACAGTGGTTTTGGGAGGAAAATTTAATAATGGGAGAAGCTCTTTGGCCCGTATGTTTACTCTTCAGGCAGTCTGGATTTGTCTACTGTGTCCATCATATTGCTGTCAGGAACAGCCTGAGCTGAGGACCCAGAAGGATTAACCTCCTCCTTAACAGGAATATTCTGAAGGGACTGATAACAGCTCCCTTCACTGCTCATGTACAGCAAGTCCAATGACATGACACATGAAGAGAACCTGTAAGGATGGGAAAGTACCCAGCTAAGAATCTCATTCCACTACTTTACATGGGTATATCTAGTGCAGAAAAGACTAGTGCTAAATCCCTACTACAAAAGTGGTAACTTGGAGAAAGGGAACTTCAGCTAATGCTTAGCTGAAGCTAAATATGAGTGTCAGCAAATTTATCTGACCTCTTCTCACACTGCTTCAAAGGGCTGTCAGAGAAGGTGGCCTTGTCCTTCACTCTTGGAAGCAAATAAACAGAAAAAAACCCCGAGCCACTAAGACATCCAAAGTTACAGAGATGCCTTTGGATGCTGAAAAAATTATCTTTCCAGATTTTAACTTGAACTTTCATCTTTGATGGCCTTTCTTCCTAGAATCACAAAATAATTCAAGTTTGACCAGATATATTAGGTGGATCAAGAACTTGCCCCACTATTTGAAAGTCACCACATGTAGACATTACCCAACTTTTCTGGTCAATCTATTCAAATACCTGATTACCTTTATGTGGAAAACCTTCAAAAAATTTGTTGGCCATTTTTCCTTCTTTAACCACTTTGCACCTATTATACAATTTTTTTTCTCACAGGCTGAAGTTACTGATAGTGACTTCAAACCTGAAGCTAGCGCATTGTCAATCTTTAAATTACTTTAAAAATATTCAGTTTATAAAGCTGGTTTTGGTTTCAAGGAGAACTCTGTGCTTCACTTCACATACTGTAGTTCTTCCAACAGGTTTATGTCCAAGGTAAAAATTACTCCACACATCAGCAAATATGGTTTCTTTTGTCTCAGCTCTAAAAACAAAATCAAATTTATCTGAAAGTTTGCTGGCCTTCTATGCCTTTCCCAAATCCTGATAAATTATCATGCAGCAATGCCAACCGTTCATTATAGAAATGATCCATGCCTAATGAAGGAGGTAGTGTACTTTTATATTCCAGGGTACTGGAAATTAATTTGCATAGTGGAGGCTTCAAGGGTCTGAGTATACCTATATCTATTCCCATACTGGGCCCATTTTCTGGAAAGAATACATCATTAACAGAAAAAATATATAATAAAACTACGCATTTGCCAAGGGGTATTTTTATTCTAATGTAAGCCAATCTTATTAATTTCATTGTATAAATGTGTGGCATAGACTGATATAATCTATCAAACCCTTGCAAATCCAGAGTAGATGTAAAATTACTGCAGCTCAGCCCTGTGTTCTCCACACTGGCCACACCACTGCCTTTAACTTCTAACTGCTGAGCAGGACCCAAAACTGCAGTGTGATAACAGAGAGAACAAACCAAGAGGGGTACAATGCGTGAAATAACATGGTCTGGGCACGGTCAGGTAACTATTTGAGATCATCTCCTGTGTTCCCTTTTGCATAACAACAGAGATGAACCCTGACATGGAGCAACAAGTGCTTTATTTTGTAGTGCGTTAATCTGCAGTCTGGGTAACTTGAAGGACTGTCAGAAGCATCAGAAAAAAAGTGAATTTCATAGCAGAAACCAAGAAAAACCATGCTAACTAACTGACCATCCCTTAACAAGAGGAATCACAACACTTCCCATAAACTGGCTCAGGGAAGATACTCCTACCTAGACAGAGTCTAGCTTCTACCAGAATTCAGCTAGGTGAAGAGGTACTTTGAGAAGCAACAGAACCAAAAATTATCAAGTACTGTGTGTTTCCATGAACCCCCATGAACCCCCTACCTTGTAGAAACAGGTCTTTGAACCTCAGAGTCTTTGAGGACATGGCACCAGCAAAGCAATAGCCTTGATTCTGTAGATGCCTTACAGTGGCTCCCTGTGTGTCTGTTATGGAAGCCCTACAAGCACAGTGTGCAGCCAAAGATTATTTTTCTTCCAAAGCCCAAACTTGCATGGAATTCTGTTAATTACATGCACCGTGGAAATGTCAGCCTTTACTCCTCTATATATACAGTATTCTTTGTCCTTCACACAATGATTTTGAAGCGCTCTGCAAATATCATTTGATAGAATAATAAAGTATTATTATTGAATCTTTATGTCTCCTGCTGTCCCAGGAGCATTGACCTTGCTTCCCCAATACAAAGGTCTGTCTGCCAGGCTAATCACACTGATATCTGAGTACCTCAGTACCTCAGGAGATCCTTATGTGGCAACATTTCTACAGGAACTCAAAACTGGCCAGACATACTGATAATATCCCTGTATTACTCCTGTGCACTTCTGCAAGGTTATAAACCAATTCCAATTTCAAATGTAAATTCCCTTCCCGGTGACATGTGGAGAGATGCATGGTTCAAATAACTCAAACTGTCCCCAGCTGTCAGGGATCCCCATACAGGTAGCAATGGATGCGATTTCCAAGCAGATAGCAACCACAGGAAACTAAGATGAATGAATCCCCCATCCACTCTTTTCCAGCAGATATGTAGTGCTGATAAATGTCCTTGAACCACTAAGTTACTATGGGAATACCCTTTCATTTATGTCCTTCACTTTCATTTGCCAGGACAATGCATTCATGCTGTATCTTTTAGCCATGAACAACCAGATATTAGCTCACCTTCCCGTAAGTTGTTTTTTTCCCCTTGATTTGACGTTGTATAGGCATATCCATAAATATCCATGTGCACAGCAGGGTATATGCAATACATCTGACAGGGCATAGTTACCCCTAGCACAATACCACTTTTTAATACAATTTTGGCTGGTTTCCATAGCTGTCAAAAAGTCTGGGTTAGGTTGATAGGTCTCTTAAAATGTAAAATTTCTGGCAATCAAGTGATTTTTTCTTCCTTTAAGAAAGTCCTGATACTTATGAGGAGGGCATTTTCTTTCAGGAATGAGATATTTTGATAGTTGCTGAACAAATTATGATACAAAAGCTTTTATCTACAGTTATGCAGATACTTCAAGGCAGCATCAGCATCCTTTACATATCTGCACAGCTGCAAAAACGTCCAACAGTTTCATTTTTCCACTCCGAAGTTTTTATTTATTTTCTTTTTTGAAACGAAATGCCAGAGCTCTACTATTGCCTCACAACTTTTTATTTGTCCTGAAAAGCCTTGTTTTCTCCCTCTAATGCAGGGAAGATGCCTAGGCTATGGTTCCTTTTCTTGCAATACCTCTGGGAACCTCAATATGAACAAGGGTTTTGATATCATGGCACTATTGTTACACCAGTTTCTACCAATCAACTACAGTCAGAAACCAAAATATTCTTTTAAATACACTTATTTTAATTCAGACCTTTCAAAAACAATCTGCCTGTCACTGGTACAATATGTATGTTTAAAAACTTGCCTGAAGCTGCAAGAATTCAGGGTAGTCTCATTACAATACAAACACAATAATCTGAAATATGTTTTATAACCTGGACTGGGGGAAGAAAACATTTATAAGCTTATGCTTATTGCTTAAAACCAAAGGAGAATCAGTACATTCTTGAGATATAAAGCTACACTCTGAACCCTATCTGAGTAAAAATTCTCCTGTGATGAATTTCAAAACCATAAGTGTCATAGGACTCAGCCTTGTCCTTACAAGTATATTACAAATCTTGTTAACTGGTTTCTGTTGTTTAAAGTACAGTGTTCCTGGCTTCAAGTTGTAGAAATAAACCCAGTTGTGTTTCTAAGTCTTTATGGCTCATTGAAGTCTTGGTGCATGTAGGAACAATTCAAATTTCTTTCGTTCTCTCTGAAATGTTTTGGGATGGACACTCATTTGTAAACCTGAAGTACAGCATTCTGCAGCTGACAAGTTCTACTTATTAACTGTTGCACACAAACATTTTTTATGGGAGATAATAGAGATCTAAAAGGCTCCTTATGCAACACCATTAGATGAATCAGAAATAGTATATCCACGTGATATTTTGGTTGCTCTCATTCAAGAAACGTATTGGGAGTCAAGATAAAGTTGTACTTCAATATAGAATTTATTTGGTGGGAAAAAAAGTGTTATCTTTACTTGAACTGGGAGTGTGCAGGAGTAAATAGATGAGTGTTGGTAAGTATTTGGTGAGTCGGAAATGCTGGTAAAGCACAGGGAATGGAGGTTCTGTGGTAAGGAATAAATTATACTAAGTAGTATACAAGCTGCCATGAAATTATATTTAGGTTATTTCTGATACTTCAAATGAACTTCCAGACCAGCATATTAACACTGACAGTATCATTTATTCAAGCTTCAGGAACCCGGGATCATTTCTCATCTTGATTCAATCACTTTGGTTAAACCTCTTCTTAACAACACAGCAAAAAAATGGATTTTCCAAGTGATCACTATTTATTAGACAATAAATTTAAATGACACTGCAAATATAATTTCATGGTTTTTGCTCTTTTCATTTCTTTAAAAAAAAACAAGGACGGAGACAAACAGCACTGCTTAAAATATCATGAGAACAATCTTGATTTATCAACTCCCATACAAACCCACATCAAAAGAAAATTATAAATGTCTAAATACCACACCCATGATAGATTAAGAGTTGTACTTCTTTGACTCATCTTTACAAATAAATCTAAAAAGAATGATAGTGTACTTACATATTTCAGATCCTCATCTGTCTATGAAAAGAAAGCACTGAAGTCATGTGTCAGAATAACTCGGGTGGTCTCTTCAATTCCCTTTTTGTGATCACCATCCACAAAAATCAGTGCGCCACTGCAATGGTCCAGCCATCCTCACTACAGAAAAGGAGCCAGGTATTGAGTGTCAGACAAGACTGGCATGGATTTGTAAAGGTTGTTTGTATGGCAGCTGTCAGGATTCTAAGACCCAGATTCCCTCTATCTGCCAGAGTACCTCCGTCAGAAGCCAGGGTATCACATCAGACAGTAACTGGTACCTTTCTCTAATGTCTGTACTGATATGGATAAATGGGTATCTACCTCCATATCTACTGGCTAGCCATGTCCATGCTGCCTCCCCATGCTTTGATTTCCCTAGGAATAATTATAACATGTTCCAGGCTTGTTCCTGCCCAAGATATGCACACCATGCCACTATCCATTGGTGGCTTCACACATTAGATGTGGTCTCAAAGGCTGGATAAGGAGTATATCAAATGTAAGGTGCTCCAAGCTGAATGGAATGAAACTGGACCTAAGTTAGCATGCACACATGTTTAAGCATGAAGAAAGAGGCAGTATGTTTTTCATGTTTAAGCATGAAGAAAGAGGCAGTATGTTTTTCATGGGACAAACTTTCTAACTGCATTTTTTCTTCCTTTTCTGTCTATATTTTATGCTTAATGCTGGTAAGAAAGCATATTTTGTTGTTTTTTTTTTTAAATATCACTAAAATGCTGTAGGTTTTTGCAGATTATATTGCTTTTTTGGAAGAAATTTAGGAGAGACACTCCTATGTCTGACACCTGGATGAGTCCAACTGTTTTAACACACATCATCAAAATTACCATCTCAGTCCCTTACTGCATATTGCTCAGACACCTTCACTCAGTAATGTCCTGGGCACTTTTTTTAGCAGCTCTATATTTAATGGGGACTTGAAGACAACTCTCAGTTTTAGAGGTACTTGAATCTATATTTACCATGAGACACACTGGGTAATGTCACTCTGTTTAGTGACAACATTCACTAATATAATGTGTGGCACAGCGGAGAAAATGAGCCAGTATATGATCTTGCTAAGGGCCAACAGTTTCTGATAGGTCACAATTAGCATGCCCCTCAGTGTTATCAAAAAATAGCTTGAAAAGTTGTGACTGCAGATGCAAGATGCAGCCCAGCTCAGCTGTCCACATAAAACTGTCCAATGCAACTAGAGATGCCCTCGTTTTTCTGACTGTCCTTCAGCTGCTGTCCAGAAAGACATGTGTTTCTTGCAAATCCTGCATCTTCTCTGCCAGTCTCTTAAACAAGCTTGGGCATCTAAAACAGCTTGGGGCACCTCAAATATCTCTAAGTTTATTGTAAAATTAAACTTTGTACTAAATCACAAGTTATACACTGACAACAGGACTCTGTGATCCCCCCATCTCACTACTGCTACTCCCCATACACAAGCCCAGAACATCACCCCTTTCCACAGGTATTTTCAGGGAATGAGTTGTATAACAAAATACCAAAAATTTTGTGTAGCATGCTACTTATGCACATGTATGCATGCTATATCAGAGCTCATATTTTTCATTCTTTAATTAATATTGCCTTTTTGTAAAAATTTAAGCAGTGGGATTCCAGAAAGCCACTATGTTTTGCTTGCTAGGAGCTGGCATAAATTCCAGTAGAGATAATGCTGTAAATGTTGATCATGTTACAAGTTGGCCCACCTACTGTCACTTCAGGAAGCAGAGGTTTAAATATAAAACTACTATTTTTAACTGAGTTAATATTGGAACTGAAGGAGAAGACGTTCAAGCTGGGGTAAATAGTAGCCTGGCTGATGTAAGTAGCAGTATTTACAGCAGTGAAGCAAATATCAGAAACAGTAACTCTTTACTCCACCAAGAGCTCCACAAATGTATTTATAATTTTATTTGGATAAGGAAAAGAAAAAGTCACAACAGAAAGTTGAGATTATTCAAAGGTATCTCAGAAGTCCTGAAAAAATTCAATGAGAAAATAAATGGAAATATATAGCATGTGTCCTAGCCCAGTAGACTGCTTCAAATCCCTGAGCTAAAATATGCACATTATATGTGTTTTGTTTACAATGAGAAGTATATTCCAGACATAATTAAAATAAAGAAAATTGTTATTGGATACCTCTGGATGATAAAAAAGGCCCAAACAAACCTTCACCAAACCTCCGAGGTATTAAATAAAAGCAGGTTTTATACCATAAGCATTAATTTATGTTTTCTTGTTGAAGCTGCAGTTCCTAAAGTACTGTACGATTATTATTAAAAATAAGAGCATGACCATCCAATTTTATTACTAAATTGGAAATAGGAAAAATAAAAATAACAAAATGCTCTAATACTTAAAACTCACAATTTTACATACCTTAGTTTATCTTGATTTATTACATATTCTAATATTGGGGATTCTTTTTGGGTCTACTCAATAGAACTTGGCCTTTGTAATACAATATAAACAAAATAGAAAAGTCTAAGAAGTTTAACCCAAGAGAAACCTTACTTCTCAAAAAATCCAACTAAAGGAGCCAAAGCTGTGTTTTCTTTTTAAATTACTTTCTCTCTCTTTAGCTGAGGTGTTTAAAGACTCCATAATGAAGCACAGCACTGAGTATAGCACAGGCGGACTGAGACTATGGGCTTTAGGGAGATTAATGGCTGCAGAGCAGTTTGCTTTTTGTTACATTAACCTGCCCAGAAAAGCAATTCCCTCCACAGCCCCATACCCAATCCCCATAAGTGGAGACATATGGCAGTTCTGTGATACAGAGAACACACTGTGGTGGTTTTATTGATACTGGGACTGCTTCTTAGCCGGTATAAGTCTTCTCCACTCAGCTATGAATTGATCCCATTGACTCTTGGCAAAAGCAGAACAGTCATAAAGGTTAATGCTGCCTGTGCAGTCAGATTCCTTCTCTGAATTGCCCTGTGAAGGTGCCTCTCTCCACTGACTCCAGGGAAACTGGCAGATTAAATTTAGACTGAGCTAACTCTTGTGCCTCTGCTGCTTTGGTGGGATCAATCTGTAAAGATGTGCTTTTCTCTTGGTCCGTGATTCTTAGATGTAAGTCTTTTGACAGAAAACCATCAGAAGTAGCAAAGAGAGTGGTGCAAGTTGTGCATGGCCATCACTGTCTTCTTATCTGGAGAAATGTCAAATGAGCAGAGCTTCTTTCTCCTTCCCTCTCTCCCTGCCTCCCTCTATTTTCTGCCTGTTCATTATCTATCTGAGGACAGTAATCATTAAAACATTTCAGAACCCATATCCCAACATTTCCATGTTGCACTAACATGAATACTTGGAATTGGAGAGCTGTGGTGCATTTTGGAAGGACCTTACAAAAAGGGTTTTCAGCTCAGATTCTTGGCTAAAGGACAAAAGGCTTGGCAATATGGCACAACATTGCACATACAGAGACACACAGAGATAATTTCGTATTTTCTGCTTCCCTCCTCAGATTTCTCTCTTCCAGCCATCAGCTTCTCTGCTAACCTTGAAACTACAAGGAATTTCATTCTGTGGCTTGTGTTTCCTCCAAAGCAGAATTGCAGGACCTCAGTTCCTCCCTAGAAATTATGTCTCCTGGAGTCATTATTCCCTCTTGGCCTCAAACCACTTCCTGCAATTTCAGAGCCACTGAAAACAGCAGTTTCAAATTATCTATTAACCCATGAAGGCTAAGCCAGCCTGGATTCACCAGAGCTCCTTTGATGCATTTTTCTTTTGTCACACATTTCTTTCTTCCTATCCCTAGATTTTGAAATAGAATTGAAAAGATTCTTCCTCAGATGAGTTTTGGCCCATTTTACAGACCTTATGCTCTGAATATTGTTTTGTTTCCACTTCCAGACTACTGCAGACTACTATTTACCAAATCAATCTTTCTTGAAAAATTCTGATGACCTGTAAAAGCTGAAACATTAACTATCAAAACCCTTGGGTGTAACCAAAAATGATTATGTAAGGCTCAAGGCTCAATGCCAGATGAACAGGTGACAGATCCACTTATCATCAGTAGGAACAGGCACATTAATTGGCTATGATACCAGTACCGTCCTGCAGCATTAACAAAACTCTTCTTGATTCTGAATGTTTCCCCAGAACACACTTTATTAAATAAGATAAATAATACTGAGGCCAAGAGTCACACTGCTTCATCTGACAAAACTCAACTATTTATGAACACTTCCCTGACTCAGGCTTGGTAACCTGTAGGCTGGCAAAGAGAGCTTTTTGGTCTACTGACTAAACATTATTATTCTACGCAGATGTATCTTCTGTATTAGAGAATCAACAACAGAGAAACGAAAACACATTAGTCCTGTAAAGCTTCTGGACTGGGGCAGAGTGCTTGAACACAGGAACACTTTATTCTAGGAAGGCTGCAGAGACTCCATCCTTGGCAACACTCAAAACGTGAGTGGACACATCCGTGGGCTCTTGTGCCTGACACTGCTTTGAGCAGTGTGCGTTGGACTGGATGATCTCCAAGCTCCCGTCAAGCCTCTGTGATATTCTGTAGTTCTGAGTCCATGAGACGAAGCCACAGTAGTGAATTCCTCAGATTCTATTCTGTACTGAGTACATGGCCCTTCCATGTACTCACACAAAAGCCAGAATACTTGTAACTGGCTAATGCTTCCAGCTGTTTAACCATGCAAAGATGAATAAAATCCTAGGAGACCCTCATGCCAATTTTCTTGCATGCAGGTGAGAACGTGAAGTAACCTGTGGCCACCATCCAGAATTCCCCTGCAGTTAAGTGAACTCTTCTGTAAAACGATTTGACCCTATTTGGCACAGCTGCCATGCAAATATTTAGTATGATTCCAGGCACACTGTTTGTGCGTCACCATTGTCAGCATGGATATTACAAAAGTAGTGATACACTCTAATAACTCTGCATGAGGATGAAGAAAGTAAAACACAGGTAATTTTACTGGAATACTGACCGCATGATAAAACTAGTAGAAACAAAGTGTTTCTTTCAAAATTGGCTTTCACCTACTTCTTCAGTTGCGAATAAATGGTTCTGTGACCCATTTCATTGAAGAAGAGCTCAAAAGTAATAATGCAATAGGTCATGGAACTCAAAGAGGATTTTCTGGGTCAAGTCCATCTTGCCAACACAATTTCTACCTTGTGGTCACATGTTGCTACCTTGCCTGCACTTGATATACATAGATTTTAATGCTATCAACAGCCCTCTCCATGTAGCTTGTTAGCTAATTATGTGTTCATCCTACTATAAATGACATTCTCCCCATCCTTCTATTCCCTTTTGATCTTGACAAGAAGGAGAATAATTTTTTTCTTTCTCCCCCAAGGGGCATGGGGAGTTTTCCTCAGAATGATACAGTATTTCCTCACATTTGGAACAGAGCCTTCTGTTTGCACACAGTACTGGGGAATTTTCAGTGCTGACACCAGTCACGCTGGCATGCACACTTTATACCTGCATAGCCAAAGGAACTGGCAGATGGTTGGTGACAAAAGGAGCATCCCATGGAACTGCAGGAGAACCATCTCAACAGATCCAAGATTTCAGAGCCTGAAAGACACCATGCAACAGCCCAACCGTATGAATGCTCAGCATTCAGCCAGAAGCAAGGCAGGTGCTTGAAATGTTTGCCAGGACTCACTCATTCAAATGTGTTCAGTCTCCAAGATGGAAATAAATCTAGCAAATGAGTGTGGAATGCTTTTACAAAGAGATGTAAGAGCAATCACCTGGTGTAGGACAGAATATACCACCTTGTTTCTGTGACTTTTTGGTAGCTGAAGGAATGACTTATAAAAATTGTCCCTCCCAGGCCTCCAGCAAGAAGAATTGTCCCTTCCAGCAGGAAAGCCAGTGAGAGTAAGTAGGAGTAATGAGAATGTAAGATTTTGAATTAAGTAGCGCCTGAAAAAGATGTGCTACCAAGCAAGTCTCATTTCAGCATGGGTCTCCAGGACTAAACATCTGCCATTCCACAGCATTTGGTGGGGACCATTTCATGGGAGAGGGGTGACTGAGGGGGTCCTGTGCTGCATAAACACTTGAGTTGTAAGCCTGATGGCTGATGGGACTGGAGAGGAGGGAGTCAAAGCTATTGAGCTCAATATGTTAGACTTGTCAGATTTGGATCAGTTCTGCTCTCTGCTTGACAGCTTCATATTTCATGTCATCCTACCCTAGGCAAGTGACACACCTGGAGCTCTGTCTCCCATTTAAACTTTTTAAAGAAAAATGTGGGGGTTTTCTGCATCTTTCCTTTTTGAAGTGGGTGGCAGACTAAGGAGGAAGCATTTAGGTACCTGCTTCTCACTATTAATTTATTTCTTAACTCCTCTGAAATTTTTCAAGTACCTCAACTCCTGCTCAAAAATTTCCCATGCTGTAGCTACAATGCACTGACATGATTCACAGTTCTTGTTAAGCAACGGTAAACCAGTCCCAAATGTGTGGAGCTTCTTCATTCTACAAAAGAAATGAACCATAGCAAAGATCATTGCAGCTAATCCGTCTTCAGACTCAGGAAGATTCTTCTGCACCTCTGCATTTCAGAAGATGACCTTTATCAGCTGTAAAGCCTACAAATATTTTCTGACTGTGTAGGGCAAACTACAGATACAGAATTTGTAACAGCCCTTCTCCTATCATACATCAGCCAGTGTAGCACAGATGCAATGTCGCAGAAAGAAAAGCATAAAATAGACAGAACAAACATAAAAACTAGTGTATAACTTGCCAATGGGAAGAGGAGACCAACTAAAACAATTTGTAGTGAAGGTCCAATGGAATACCATGGAGTTAGTCTCCCTAAGGGAACGAAGGGAAGACAGGAACAATACTAACTCTCTAAATCCTAACACTGACTGGGAGAGGTGGTGTTTCTGTGTTCTGCCAACAAGAGTAAGAGTTCTGTGCTGAATAAACAACTGGCTAGCAACTGGCTAACTGCTAGTAGGGAGCAGTGTGCACACTGATGCCCTAGGGAATCAATTACATGATCAGGGGACCCTGAACATGCTTCAGTCTTCTCATAATGAGTGGATTGAGTGTGTTCAGTAAAACTGAGATTTCAGAGCTCAAAGTTCAAAAAGCTACCAGAGGTGACATAATTTTCCTGTTTCCTCCTTCTCTTGTCCCTTCCAAAAACAACTTCACTATATTTTTTTTTCTTGCCACTTGACTGAAATCACCTGGGGGTTAATTATCTTTCTGGGATGAAAACCATATGCTGTTTCATGTTCTTGCATAAGGTTAAGCTGAATATGATGAAACCGATCAATTAAATCTTGTGGGAAGAGAAGGGAAGGGAAGGGAGGGTGAAGACTTGCCAGGAGTTAGTGTTCTCATTTACTGACAATGTAATCCAAGGTAAAAGACAAATATTAAAATTTGCTTGCTCCCAAGGAAAAGAGCAGAGAAAGTGCTGCCTGTGTCACCATAAAATGAAGCTGGGGAACACTAAAATGGGGAATATTCATGTAAACAAGATTGGGGAAATCATTGCTTATGACTGGCCAGATTCAGACTATGGAAAAGTCATACTATTTAAAAAAAAAACTTTTCTGTGTATCTGTTTTTGTTGCATTTTGTTTTGTTTTTTTTTTTTACCTTGCAGCTTGCAGACTGCTTTGAACACTGATGGATATTTTGAACACACAGATACTGTGCTGATGTGCATTCAAAAAATCCAGCCTGTTATGTGGGTCTACACCTGTCATTTCACTTTAGTGCAGGAACAGTCCCTAAAATGTTAGCCTGATTTTCCAATCTATCTGGCATGTGATGCTGGTTCTTATCACTGCAGATTGTTTTTCTTCAAGGTAGAATATGGATTTTTTTGTGCTGGTCTGGCAGGGATAAAAGAGAAGAAGAAAAAACAGACATGGAAGTGCTCCACTTAGAGTCCCATGCTTGTAAAAATTCATGCATACAGAAACTGCATGTGGAAAGAAGATCTACAGCCACATGCAAGTTACTGAAGGCAAACAGTGCAGCATAAGCTTAGACAAGTAAATTCTTCATAACTCCTAAGCCAAAAACTCCATTGCCTGAATAATTTCCTTGTTAAAGAGAAACATTTCTTTGCCAGTGAGAAAGAATAATTACAAGAATCATTCAACCCCCAGCCCTGCAGAGTTTAGGTTGTACATGGGTTAACATTTCAGTGCAGTTACACTCCCTCAGCAGCTAGCATTTGGAAAGTGTGTTACTGAAAAGAAATAAGCACAAACATACACAGATGTCTACTGTTCTGGGTTCAAATAACCCTTGTGGAGAAAGAGTGGTGTATATACACATGGGTGTGCACGTGTGTGGGCATGCATGGGAAAGCAAAAAGAGCTTTATTTTTATTCTGAATCCCACCTAAACAAAGATCCTAATGTTATCCCTTGGAATGAGGTAAGAAATATGATCATTTGGTTCCAAGACCTGTCTGAAAATACAGTTTTTGTAGCCCTGAATGAGTAGCAGCCAAAGTAAAAGAGATCAGATGAACTGCATTTAGAAGTGATGCAGTGAACTGGTACGAGGGGAAAGTGCTTTTAGTGATCGATATGAAAACAGGGGGCTTTCATCTAACCACAGTGAGGATGGCAAAGAGGAATTTGGGCAATATAATATGGAATAAAAGGGTGGATAGCCTCTCATTTCAACCTAAAGACTTAATGACGCTTATTAAAAGGTTGTTACCTGGTTTCATGGAAGAATTATTACCCGCTACCTATTTCCTTAGAGTGAATGACCTGACAGGGAAAACCAAGTTTACTTAAGTCCTTGGTCCTTGTTATGGAAATGTTCTTCTCATTTTCCTGTGACTTTGCCAGAAGACCAACCCATGCAAACCAGCAAGACACAGTGCAATTCCCCAGGCAGCATGTTCATATTACAGCACTTGGGTCATTAGATATTACAATTTGATTCACATAACAACTGTTTAGATTCGGGTCAATGTTACAAATAAATGAGAGCTTTGAAATAGCAAAGTATTCTCATGCTTAAAAAAATGCACAGGGCCAAAGTCATGTCTGGAGGAGACACACTGAAGACAATGAACTTCCAGCAGGTGAGCCAGGCTGTACATTTCTGCTGGGGAAATCTTTCCACCACTGCAGCATTTCATTATTGCTGTCATTTTCTCTATGAATTATTGCCTTCTTGTCAGATTTACCTCCCCTTCCACTTGAAAACAGTCATCTGGGGAATAGGCCAGCAATAAAACAAAACCTCCTGGAGGTTAATGTTGCAATGACAACAACAAAAACAGGAGCTGGTCTACCTCTTCAACTAGGGGACCAAACCACATGGTACTGGTTCAGCTACAAGAGTTCAATCTGTCTGCATCTAAATATAACAGGCAGCACTGCTTTTCTGGCACTGGATGACAACAAAGTGTTTTGAACTCACAGTTACTAGATTTGTGTAAGGTTATTTGGTGTGTGTCAAGACTTAAAGTATAAAGACTTAAAGCAGTGAAATTCAGATGAATTCCTGTACCATTAAAAAAATATTAATTAGGTTTTCAGTTAATGTTAGGAAGTCTCATGGCATTTGACTATGAGTATACAAGTGCCAGCATTTCTACAATTCTACAGTAAAGAGGCATGGGGCAGAGATATGCCCTGGGAGACAGGAAGCCAGAGCATCAAAATGCCCTTCTTCTTACCAGAACCCATCCAACTGCATAAACTGGCCTTTTCTGGTGAAAGAACTATCTTCTCACTTATGTTAAACAAACTGTAGTTTAGCTACAGTTAACTGGGCCAAATCTATGAAAAGCTATTATTTCTCCTGTATTACACTTGAATATGTTTGTCTTATATGTGAAACTTAACTCTGGAGTTAAGTCTATCCAGAACCCAGAGGGAGCCTAGATGTAAATTCATGGAATCATTTAGGTGAAAAAAGACTTCCAAGATCACTGAGAGTAAAATACCTTTCAAACTGCAAAATGGAAGAAATGTTTTTAAGTTAAATATTTTGAGACAATGTAGAATGTGTGAGAACATTTCTTTAGGAATTACCATGGCATGGAATCAAGCCATAATCGAATGAAATCAAAGAACCTTTCCTATGTTGCCTTCCTTGAATAGTCATTTATGAACCAGAAAGTAAATGCACAAAGAATCTTAAATCATAACCAATCACACCAGCAAAACTTTGACACTTCTTCACACTACTACGTAGCTTAGAAGCTAGAATGACTGCAACAGGAGATGAAATCCAACTTTACTGGAACAAATTGTGCTTTAAATTACATTGGTGCAGTGCCACAGAAGTCAATGGGATATAACCTTCACAGCTAATGAAAGAGGTCCACTAAATTTGTCCTAGTCATCTTGGCTGCAGAACCCCTTTGCACACTCTGTGCACAGCCTCTTGTTCCCTCCCTTAGAATAAGTAAAAGATTTTCAGTTAAAATATAAGCTAATGAATTTCAGAAACACCTTTTTACAGTAACTCCTCAGGTAAATAATGACAGTACACTGGAAAGTACAGATCAGATTTACATGAAGACTGCTAGAACTTGAATTTAACTCATTGCAGTCTGTAACTTTCTTGTGAAGGGAAGAGGGACAAACACTGATCTCTTCTCTGTGTGATCAGTGACAGGACCCAACAGAATGGCTTGAAGCTCTGTCAGCAGAGGTGTAGGTTGGATAGAAGACACAAGTTCTGCACCCAGAGGGTGGCTGGGCACTGTCACAGGCTCCCCAGGGAAGTGGTCACAGCACCAGACTCACAGAGTTCAACAAGTGTTTGCATGATGCTGTAAGGAATGTGCACGACTCTTGGGAATGGTGCTGTGCAGGGTCAGGAGCTGGACTCAGTGATCCCTATGGGCCCCTTCCAACTCAGCTTATGCCAGGATCCTGTGAATCAAAGTCCTTTAACCATGGGATCTCTTTGTAAAGGAGCAGATTTACTATATGGTGTAGGAGGCTGGCAAGCATTTCAGGGCATTGCCCAGTGCACCCTAGTTACTGCTTGTGTGACTGCAAGAGGAATTGTGGAGCAGATCCTTGTCCCTTGCCTCCTTCCCTTCCAGAGCAGTTCTGATTCCAGCCCTACATATGGTAGTGGGGTAAAGAAATTCCTGAGATGCTTACACCTAAAATTTATGATGTGACAGACATTCACCTGATGATCCTCTCAAATACACACTTCAAAAATGCCTACAGAAATGAGTTTATTTATTCTTAAAGAAACTGATTCAGCTGACAAGGGAAAGGAAGGAGGCAGTAAAAATAATGAGAAAATAATAACTATCATTATCCATAAGTATTAAAGCAGATTAACAGATTATGAGATAAAAAAGCGAATGAATATTCCACAGTTTAAAGTTCTAACAGCATTAAGATTCTATTTCCTGTCAACTAATTTTAAGTTAATCACCATTAATTTTTCAGAGCTAAATAGCAAAAGAAATAAGATTCCTCTATTATTTGCCATACACTCTAGTTGTGTAGGGAGTCCAATATGAATGGAATGTGGTGAAAAAGCCTCATCACAAGATAACTGAAATTACTGCTAGAAAAGACTTACTAATGCATACCCCTGCCACTGCAATGTCCCCTCTTCTATGGAGCATCTGATGAAGTCTCCTACTCAAAAAGTTTAAAAGTGACTCAGTGGTTTGAAATCTTCTGTTGTTAATTGACTAAATTATTTTTTTTAGTAAAACCTCTTAGCAAGTAGTCTTTAAGTACTCTATGCTATCAATCCCTACACAATCTGAAATACATTATGCATTAGAAAGGCATTTGAGCTCAGTGCAAGTGACAGAGAGATTGTAATTTCTTTTCAATGCAAATAGCTCACTGCCTCCTTCCAATTTTAAACATTGGTGCATTTTTGTTCAGTAAATGCCATCGTCTTGCAAAGTTCAACTTAGGCATGTTGAATATTTTTCTAATTGTGTATTTACAGAATTTTGGTGTCTGAAAGGCTCACACAGGAAAGCACTTTAAGTCAGCAATTTCTATCCTGCTCTTGATGGTTCTTAGGAAACCATGAAGTCCTAGAATGGCTTGGGTTGGAAGGGACCATAAAGATCACCCAATTCCAACCCCTCTCCTGCCACCTTCCACTAAGACCAAGTTTCTCAAAGCCCTGCTCAATCTGGGCTGCACTACGAGTTCTGGTATTTACAAAGCATTTTGCACACTAAAACACTTTCTCTTTGAAGACTGTATCAGCACTGCAATATCAACAATACAAAATAGTACCAGTGAAAAAACCATGTACAACGGCTGGATAAACATTAACTTATTCTGCTGAACAGAAGGGCGTACACATGTAGCCCATCAGTTAAAAGGCTGAAATCAAATCAAAAACCACTGTGCTGAAACACCAGTAGAAGGTAGCAGAAAATCACAAGGTATTAATGTTAATGTTTATTTCCCAGAGAAGTTCAGAAAATAACTTCATGCAAAGTCATAATTATATGTGTAATATGACCAGCAACAAACCAGATACTTGCAGGATACCTCGGGTCATCAGATGCACAAAATGCACAATTCGAAAACACAGGTTACTGTACTTGATTTCATTTAAATTTAAAAGAGGTAACTGCACAAATCTCAGAAACAAATTAGGTTCTGTTCAACTTTTTCTGCTGACATCTCCTTCTATCAGTGTAAATGGTTGACCATATGCATGAGCAATTTCTTAGTCACCCTGTAAGCAGGAATTTCTTCCTACTTTGCAGCTCAAAATTTATTTTGTTTAACATAATCCCATCATGCCAGTCTTTGTCACCTTGGCATAAGAGAAACAATCTTTTCCTTTTATCCTCTGAGAGCATGACTTTCTGTTTCCTACCAAGTCAGGTTGTTCAGCCCCTTAATGATTTTTGCTGCTGTTCTTGGAATTCCCTTCAATTTGTCAACATCCACTATATACAAGGTGCAATCTCATCACTGCTGCACAGCAAAAAAATCACCTCCCTATGGACAAAGGAACGACGACACTGCACATACAGACCAAAGTCACAACATCCCTTTTTGTAATCCTCTAGCATTGCAGCATGCAGATGTATCATTTGCTGTCCACTAAAACCCCAAGGCCTCCTTTGACATTTCCACTTTCCAGGTATCTTTGTCTGACTTAATAACTGTGCTTTAGATTATTTCCCTCTCAGATTTATTAGCCTACATTTTTCTAGGTCACTCTCTTAGTTAAAGCACACATTTATGCCATGTCCCATTCTCCTTGCACTGTTTTTCAATAATTAAAACATAGTTTGTTATTTCAAGGTAGAAGTTGTAAGATCCTTATCAAGATTTGGACAGGATTTGATCAGTCCTTTTATCCTTTTATGTCTTGCATTAATTCAATTGGGTGCTACACCCATGTCCACTGCCGGATTACTCATTTTTTTTTGTCAGTGTGACTGCATGTACAGTGCCAAAATGCGGGCCTGGAGCTCTTTCTTACCTTTACATGTTAACCAGAAAGAAAAATGCAATCATCTTACTAATTGTAGACAATCCACTCCTGAACAAGTCTAAAACCTTCCACAGTCAAAGGAATTAAAAAATGGACACGTTCAGGTTACAACTAGTCTCATCCCTAAATATGAATCAAAACAACATTTAATAAGCTGCACCCTAGAAATGTTTGTTTCATTTCAATGGACATGGGGCATGTCCAGTAGACCCGGCTGTAGATACGTAAACAGCAACAAAAACAGCAGATCATTGTGGACATCTTTCACATCATTATTTACTCTTTCATTTTTTTTTCCTATCTACTAAAATATAAAAGCATTAAAACTTTTTATATTTAGTTTTTTCTCACGTAATAAATTTTTTCATCTGTGAAACTTAGGAGCATTTTTGATGATCCATGTTTAACAGTGAGTTTTACCCAGCAGACTTCTAGGCAGTTAAAATAGTACTTGAGTACTATATTCTTTATCTAGTTTTTGAATAATTGTTCTAATTTTTTTTTTTTCATTTCAAGTCTTGAGACAGATGCCTACTGGTATCTTTCATCCTCTATAATTTAATTTCAAGTATTCCACTTGCTGCTATTCATTATCAAATTGTATCTCAGTGCTGTTACAAACATGATATTCATTATTTCAGTATATAGTGGTAATATAAAAAAATAAATGAAGCAGCACAAAAAACAAACCACCCCTCTCATATATTTACTATCTTAAAAACTTATGAAGGAGATATTTCTCTCAATGGTATACAGAAGAGTCTTCAAGTGTTTCTTGCATCATTTCACTAAGAAAAGTTAAGATAGTTTACCACAACTATAACTGCAGCAGCCAACTGTTGCACAGATTTTTAACTTAATAAATCTATTACAAATTAAGAGTTGAAGGTGAAATTCTGATCATAACCTGGCTTCTCTAGCTCTGCCATAACATAGTCCCTGAATCCCATTAAACCTAGCAAATATGAAGATACTCACCTCCCATATGATACTGTACATTAAGTTTATTTCAACACGGGAAATCTCTTTAAGTTTTATTGTAGGAATACCTATGATTTTTACTGTTTGTTTAACAACATGGAACATTCCATAAAGATCTGAAACCTTAATTACACTCCTCTACCTAATCCTCCAAGGAATTAATCGGAATAGCATATTAGGCACTTTTTTTTCCTGTTCCTATAAGGGGTCTTCTGTTATCCATTGCCATTTCCCACACTTTTTAAAATTAATCAAATTCAATGTACTAAGCAGCTTTATAAGCCAGTGGGCTCCAGCTTTCTCACTAGTCTCAAAAATTTACGTTTACAATGTAAGCGGTGTATCTTTTTAACACCTGAAATGTTTTTGTAGAAAACAAAGCCAGTTCTTTGCTGCAGTGATAGCAACAAATACCTTATTAATATGTGGTGCTAAAATGAACAATGACTATGCAGTAACAATGCCCTATTCAGCAGGTTTATTTCCATCTCCTTCACCATGTTCCTATTGATTTCAGTGGTAATCTTTATTGTAAAGCTGTTCTTACAGTTCCAACATGAATGCAAGCAAAACTCCATTCCTGTATGTACCTCTTCAAAGTAACTCTTTATTACACTTCAAGTTTATGCATCAGTCTGCAGTACGAGGGTTGAGTATCTATCAATGAGTTCATCATTTTAAAAGGATGATAATCGGGGGGAAAATATTATTTTAAAGCATATCCCATTCAGAAATGTTGGGAAAATCCTGTTTGATTGTGAGACACCTTGTATTAAAAAAAAAATC
The DNA here is from genome assembly GCF_047830755.1 of Zonotrichia albicollis. Classification (NCBI taxonomy): domain Eukaryota; kingdom Metazoa; phylum Chordata; class Aves; order Passeriformes; family Passerellidae; genus Zonotrichia; species Zonotrichia albicollis. Next base: position 44,569,777 of record NC_133820.1, read on the forward strand.
CTGATATAGACCACTGTATGAGACTACGGTAGAATGAGTTTCAAAATGAAGGGTACAGAACTAAGTGAAAGCAGCAAAAGCAGCAATGTCTGTTCTGTGTATTTAACTGTAACTACAAACCAATTTTAATGACAGACCATGGCATCCAGATACAGGTCAGCTCATCGCCTTGAATTAATTAACAGTATAAAAACTGATAGTATTTTAGGAATGGTGATTTTATTACTGAGTTTAAAATATTCCATGTGAGAGGAAATTCCAGAATATTAGCATTAATGGTGTATTTTGGATGATGTGAGCAGTAGCAGAAGAGAATCATAGAGTCATTAAGGTTTGAAAAGACCTTTAACCCCATCAAGCCCAATCATCACCTTAGTACCACTGCCATGTCCACCTTAGAGCCATGTCCCATACATGGACAGACATATCCGTGTCTTTTTTGAACACTTCCAGGCAGGAGGATGTCTCCATAGAATGTGGACAGTCTGTTAAACATTTTTCCTAATACTCAATCTAAACTTCCCCCAGCCTGAGGCCATCTCCTCTTGGCCTGTCACTTGTTGCCAGGACAAGAGAATGACACCCCACTGGCTACAAGCTCCTTTCAGACAGTTGTAGAGAGCAGTAAGGACCCCCTGAGCCTCCTTTTCTCCAGGCCAACCACCTCTAGCTTGCTCAGCTGCTCCTCATCAGACTTGTGCTCCAGACCCTTCCTCAGCTCCACTGCCCTTCTCTGGACACGCTCCAGCAGCTCAGTGTCCTTCTTGTGGTGAGGGGCCCAAAACAGAATGATTCGATCTGTGGCCTCACCAGTGCCAAGTACAGGGGGACAATCAATGTCCTGGTCCTGCTGGCCGCACTATTACTGATATAGGCTGTGATGCCATTGAGGTTCTTGGCCACCTGGACACTCTGCTGGTTCAGGGTCCGACCAGTCAGACAGCCATATGAGATTTTTGTTAAAGGGACAAGTTTTCCAAACTTTGGCTTTTTCACAAGCATTCATCGTTACTGGAGAGCAAAATAAAGTCTGTCATGTCCCCCAGGACTATGATCCATGAAACACATACACACCAGGGAGTGTGTTTGTAACCTGCTCTCGTATGACTGAAACTCCAAACATCACAAGTGTGATGTGTGAAATATTATGAACAGGCTTCCTAGAGAAGTGGTGGAATTACCATCCCAAAGGTGTTCAAAAAACGGAGTAGATATGGCCTTTAGCCTTACAGTTTAATGGAGACTGGTATTTTGTCAAAAGCTGGATTTGGCCATGTTGGAGATCTTTTCCAACCTTAATCATTCTATGATTCTACCTCATCCCACAGAAAAAAGCAATCTGGATTACATTTTTGATACTAAGAAGCTAGGAGTTTTCAAGTGATTGTTTCAGAATAAAACATATAAGATGGTTTTGTTTCAGTGCTTTTAAAATCAGAATAATTAAATTAACTAGTGCACTTAATGTACTTTCCCATTTCTGGAGGTGTTCAAGGCCAGGCTGCACAGGGCCATTTTAATGAAAGGTGTCCCTGACCATGGCAGGGGAGTTGGAACAAGATAATCTTTCAGGTCCCTTTTAACACAAACCATTCTACAGTTCTGTGATTCTACTTGCATTGTATCATTGGACAGCAAGACACACTTACTATTTGTAGATTCTGTTTAGAAAATGCATGTATCTGTAGACAATATTCTTACTTAAGTACAAAATCTAAATGTAGTTGATCTTGCATAGTCAAGATTAGCAAAAATTCTAAAAGACTAAAGACTAGAAGCCTGCAGTAATCTTCACAAGTTGTTCTAGGAAGCTTTGAAGCCATCCTTAACTTGGATTAATTTGGATCTTAACTAGCACTGCCATCCCGTACACTACAAGACAAAAATTATTCCTCCAAACAATGGTTTCTCCACTTTTAGATGATGAGTAGACAAAAAATAACTCATTATCCCTAAATGAAGTGGAAAAGCACAGGTAGTTCTGGAGGGAGCACAGCATTAGATGAGAACATAAAAGTACGGGACAATAAATAAAGAATACTACAACCAGTTCAAAGTGGACATGAAAACACAAAACCAGTTTTTGGTTCTGTTTGTATTCTTCCACCTTGCAGGCTAAAAGTAGTATTGGATCAAATCTGCATTTTCTTTTCCAAAGCTATTTCAAAAAAATGAGCAATTTTTCAATATTTATTGCAAATTTTCTATTACTTTTTTTTCCAGGCAAACTGGAAAAAAAAATCCAGCAACACAGATTTTTGCAGTTGAAAAAAAAACGTGATGCCAAACAATAAAGCCAATAATATCAATAATTATTTTAGGAGACCTGATGAAGCAGGCTTGCATGTGGGTGTCTGTTGCCATTTCAAAACCACAAAAAGTAGGCTGCCAATAGCGTTAACTGAGAGGAAACAAATACACTTGCAACTTCTCGGCACTGAATAGTAACTGGTATTTATTGCATTTAAGCTCATTTTATCTGACTTTTCATTTAATTGCACTTTGCTTCTAACAGAGTGCATTATATTAAATATTTACTATCTTGGTTAGGATGTCAAGACACACTTTACTGTCTTTTTAGATTACTGAACAGTAGTTCATGTAGGAATTATTTAGGGTTGCTGAAGGCAGAGAATTAAATGTGATGGGGTGAAATTAGAAAAGGAAAAAGTATAAGCAGTTAAAGTAGTCATATCCAGAAAGCTGTAAACCATTTCTCAGGGAAGAACAGATCTTTCCTTTCTTCAGACTTTTTCAAGTAGACTAAAGGACTGACAACAGCTGTTCAATAATAAATGGTGCTGCACAGAAAGAATAAATCATGGTCTTTGTTGATAGCACAACAGTCTCTTGCCGTAAGCAGAGGCCTGGGAGTCAGAAGCTGCTTTCCCAGCTCCGCCACTGACTTCCTTTGTAATCTTTTTTGGATCACCTCAGCAATTTCACTCTCTCTTGGTCTCTTGCAGAGTCTTAAATCTCTCCAAGTGAGGTCTAACTCCAACTGGGGCTTGTCATCCCTGCAATGCAATGTTATTGTCACTTGCTGCAATGCAAATAATAAAGAAATGCTGTGTTTTCTAGTAATGCTCACACTCTTCATTTTACACCACATTGCATTAGCTTTTTTCTCCCCATTCACTTGCAGCAGGATCTAAAAGAACCCAATCACTTACTTGGAAGCTTGCAAACTTATACCCCTGGAAAACTTCATGCTAAAAAGACTTTATAATCTACAAGTGAAATGATCACAGCTCTTAGAAACTCATCCCTAATCTCTTTTACTCTAGTCCTTCGTCAGCTGCCAACATCCAACATCTGAAGAGGTCCTACACTTAACACCTCTTTTTCATGACAGGAACAAGACATAACTTTCTCAGAGATAGATGTTCTTGTGCTGTTAGTCACCAGGCTGCTTCTATACTTGAGCAATGAGAACCACCTCCAGAAAATGTTTCTCTTTCTCTCTATTAATAAAACCAAGATGTCTACATGATTCCTCTAGGAATGACTATGCTGGCTTGGACCAGTGACTCATCAACTCAAGTGACCAACATGGACTTTTGAGGAAACTGTCCAAAAACAGATAAGGATATTGAGAGCTATGTCTGCTGAATATTTTCCCAGACCCCAGGTCTTCAGTCAGAGACAGAGATGTTGTGATTAATTGCTTTCAAAAGACATTTCTCCATGAAGTTGTTTGAAACACGCACAACCAGCTAGATAAGTAATCTGCTGATGTTTATGGTTACTAAAGAAGCAGCTCAGTCTGTAAACTCTGCATTTTATTGCTGTTTTGCAGCAATTTTTATTTTTATTTCTGGCGGCATTGTACTGTCCCCTCTTTTATTCTGTAGGAGAAGGAAGCCATGGTGCTACAGAAACTGTCAGCTTGAACACTATTCAGGAGGCTGGGGTATTTGCTTGCGGGAGACTGAATCAAGTGGTGAGATTACCTACAGGGAAAGCAGAATAACTGAGAATCATATGCCAGACACATTGTGGATGTCCCATCCCAAAAAGTGTTCAAGGCCAGGCTGGATGGGACTTTGGACTTATTGTTTGGCATCACGTTTTTTTTTTTTCAACTGCAAAAATCTGTGTTGCTGGATTTTTTTTTTTTTCATTTTTGGTTTGCCTGGTCTAGTGGAAGGTGTCCTTGCCCATAGCAGGGGATTGGAACTAGATGATCTTTAAGAGCTCTTCCAATTCAAAATATTCTATAATTCTATGAAAATTTAAGGCTGGAGGAGGAATTGAGAGACAAGGGGAATGAAAACGGTTCCTTTCTGCCAGGAAATAACCACACTTTCCAGGTGTGACCTGGAGCCAAGGCTTCTGTTCCAAGTGCCCCTCTGAACTTGGCCCCCCACACCTTCCAGGAGGTTGGTCGCATTAAACTGCTCCTTGTATTTTATTGAGAATTGATAGATTGTTCTGCTGATCTATGAACTCACAGTCCATGCAGTAGCTGTCTTTTAAATCATGGGCTGGAGTCTTTCCCAATTCTCCACTTCTAAAATCTACCCAGTTGTCATATAACTACTATTTTCCCTCACACTTCCTTACAATAGGACTGCTTTATGCTTGTTTATTTTGCTGCTGTGGGTTTCTTTTGATCACAATGGATCACTGTCAGGGCATGAGTAATATCTACAAAACAGCAACTACAAACCCATCTATCATCACAAAACTTCTTGAAAAACAGTAGTACACCTCTTCTGTCCTTCAGTGTACTTTTGGACCAATCCTCATTGTATTTCCCCCAAATCCAGCATCAGTTTCCTTCTGATGACAGGAAAAAAAGCCATAGGAATGCCTTCCTGGATAATGAGAGAAGGACTGGAGTTTAAGTCAGAAGAGCACTCAAAATTTCATGATGGAGATCACAACTGTCATCTTCTTATGCGCATCTCCTATTGTTATTCAGAGAAAAGAGATAGAATAGGATTTTCTTTAAGGAACTTCTGGTTTTTTCCTATATTATATCACACTGAGTTCAATATAAAACAACAGAAAACATGTTTTTGTACATAAAACAGAAGATGAGCTCTCCATTGTACTCTGTTTAGTAAGATGCTTCTCAGCTAGCTTTCTCATTTGTAAATAGAATCATAGAACCATTACAGTTGGGAAAGACCTCCAATGTGTCCAGCTTTCAACAAATACTCTATGCCAAATAAACCATATCATGAAGGTTGAAGCTGATCTTGTGGTCTTCCTGATTTAGAATCCCTTTGGCTAAATTCATGCTTGATGGGATGGACTCTGAGTAAGGTATGGAGAAGATCTTGGTGTTTAAGACCAATATCTGTTACCAAATACTCCTGGGGGAAGCTGGTGACAGAATTGAGAGGACAAGCCATACTCTGGAAACTAAAAGTAATAGATGGGAGTAGGGAGGAAGAAAAAAGTCAGATGCCAAGGGCAAAAAAAAAAAAAAAAGCAAAAAAAAGCAATAGTTTTAAACTGCCAAATGCCCAATCAGCTCTAGTCCTCAGCTCTGTCAGATAGTTTAAATCCACTTCCAGTGTCAAAGCTGAAGTGGAATCTGTTCAGTGGTCAGAATTACTTTTCATTAAGGGAAGTGGCTACTGAGAGTACAAGTTGCAAACAGGCTTTGGAAGAGAAAATGAGTAGGGAGAGGATCAAAGAAATCTCACAGTGAGGGAGGACTAGGAAAAAGCAGGCTTGATCTTCCTCTCACTTAAAGCAGTTCTACATGTTAAAACAGCTGATTTCAGAACAACCTGCCCCATATTTTCAGCAGTGTAAGAACATGAGACCAACTGTGTCCCCAGGGAATGCATTTTTTAATATATATCATCCCTGTATTCTTTTGTCTATCTTTTTTGTAGCCATTTTCATTTATTTCCATTTTCAGGAAAAAAAGTATGAGTAAATAAATTACTTTATTAGAAAAAGGAATAAAACAAACATTTCCTCAGAGTTCACATTCATATATCTATTACGATGGTATGATAACTAAGTTCTGAATTTGGATTAATATTATATACAGGTGATGGCATATGGCAACAAGGGTGTTTATTAGCATATGTTCCCCCAAACCTTTAATTCTTGTCTCAATGTGGTGACAACATTTGTTATTTTGTCTTATCTAACAAGAAGTCTCAATGTATTTGCAATAGAGTAGTCCAGGGAGTATCAAAAATTTTGAGTTATATATGATATGGTCAGACAGTTTTAAGGCAAACATTTTGAATGATGCTTGCTGATCAAGCAGCCAAGTACTCTACAACCATAAAGCAGGCTGTGTTTACATGTGTAAGCATGAAAATTACTATCAGGCACAAATATATATCAACACTGTGTTGCCCGGCCCCTGACAGTTGAGGCTATGGCCAATATATTACACACAGATGTACATTTTGTAATGCTTTCATTTAAAAGGTTTAAGCTGTTTCCAAGGGGACTGCTCCAGCTCCCAGACAAACGGCCTCTTGACAGCTCTCCTAGTGCTCAAAGCTCTCATGCAATTTTGTTCAATACACAAAGTGCCAGACTGAAGGAAATTGCTGTTCCTCATCTGATGCTAAGTGATTGCCTTTCTATCTTCATTAAATGTGTGCTACTCCATGCCTCAAAGACATTTTACCTTGTCCTGGAATGTGAACTTTAGCAGCTTTTTGAAATACCCAGAAGGGCTTTTAGAAATAAGAAGGAAAATCCTAAAGTCCTGCCTGCCCATGCCCTTACCCCTGTTAAATCGATTAGAGATTGGACAGATCAGATGTTGTCTCACTAGATGTGCTGAGTTAGTCTGAAAAGTTGGTTTCAGAATTCAAATGAGATTCTATTCCCCAAGACCCCAATCTCATCTGCAAAGGTGAACTGGGAAAGGAGGAAAAGAAAAAAGAGTAGAAAAGAAAGATTTTGTCTGTGAGGGGAGCATATATATATGATGGATTACAAAATTAAGGCAGTACCAAGGCAACATTAGCAGTGCTTGTGACTGTAGATTTCCCTGGCTCACTACAGCGCCAGATGCCCTCCCCCTTTTTTAATTCCAATGAGGATCCTGACACATAGATTCATTAAAAATGGGGTTCAGCCTTTAGAGAAATGAACATCCACTTCTTTCTCTCTCTCATTTTGGTAATAATGAAGAGCTGCTGCACCTCTCAAAGCTTGAAAACACAATTGTACTGTTGAAAGCCGCTATAATGAGATCTCTGTTTGAGAGTCAGGTCTGATCAAATAATAGACCTTCCCTGTTTGTGTTTAAAGATGGGTAAACAATGTCAAAGTGAAACCTAACCAGAAGAAATTGCATGAGCTTCTTACATTTGTGCAGATGTTTTGTTCCACTGCAATTTAGAGCTTTACTGGTCTGTGACTGGTCTAAGGTCTGATACAAAGCCACTATTTATTTATGAAGAAAAGTGACTATTTACCCTGCTGACAACTCAGACACTAGACAAAAACTGAAAATGACAAAAGCATTATGCCCTGTAGACAATATAATCACCCTTGAAAGTCTGGGTGGATGATGGCATTATGGGCCCTCATCCACTCCTTCCCATACTCCCTGAACAGCCAATGCCTGTGTGTAAAAGGGATAAAATAGTGAAGGCATCATTACTGGGAAAATATACTTTGGGCAGCATGAGAAATAGTCCCATTACAGTCAAGCATGAGAGGACAAATTTGCATTGAGAAATCCCAGGAAGAGAATGGTGCCAGCATTCTATTGGAAATGACCAAGCATCTGCCAGGTGAGGAATCCCGTAATACTTTATGATGCACTGGAGGAGATTCACTCACAGTGGAAGAGTATGGTTGAGTGGTGGACTTAGCAGTCCTGGATTACCAGTTGGAGTCATGATCTCTGCAATGTTTTCCAACCTAAGTGATTCTATGACTCTATACATGTAGTTATGCAAACATTGTGCTCCACCCCCTGAAAATGTTCCAGCCCACACAGTCTACATCATCTGAACAGGAAAATCATAATAAACTCGAAAGCTGTGGAGCTCTTCCATCTCAGGGATGAGGGTAATGGCCTCCAGAGGCTTTCTGCGCATTTGAAAACCTTTCCAGGTGCTTCTATATGATTTACCAAATGAGTAACTCTTCATCCAGCTAAAGCTTAGCACTGGAAGATTTTGGGGGACAGATTCCTCTCACTCTGACTTTGAACATTTAACTGACTTGCTAAATTAAAAGCATTATCCTTTTGTGGAATGGAAATAATTTATTGATAGATAAAAGTGCTTCGGTTCACTGGCTAAAAAGGCAGTCTAGAACAAATGAATTTGTAACATAATTGACACTGATACAATTCAAAAATTAAACAGAAGGAAATCCGATCATTCGTCTCACAAGACAGGATTCCCTCTAGGACATCAGCCACTGTGTTTCTAAAACCATCTTGTGTGTTTAGTACCCCCACCTGATCTGCGTCATGCCATAATCATGAAATCAGAAAAGCAAACAGAAAAAAATCCTACTTTTTAAAAAGTGAAAGTATTCAGGAGTAAAAGTGAACTGAATGTTCAGATTAATAATTTCCCAGTTCCAAAAAAGCTGTATGATCTAAAGGAACAGATAACTATGCTGATGACATTTTGTCAACAGCATTCCAGGAATCCTTTTTGAAGGAACAACTTTTGTCTTTACTTTTCTATCAAGAAATGATAATTCAAATAAATAGCTGACAGGTTTTTATTTAAATTTCAGATCTCTATTAGGATATATATGGAAAAAATTATATTTAGAAATTTGAGAGCTTTGTCTGCTAGATGATGCAGAGAGACTGGCTACAGGAGAACATACATGAGAAAGACTGATGTTTTCCCAATGCAAGTTGCACAGGAATGGGGATAAACAACCGATCTACATGGAAACACAATTCCAGTAGCAGTTGTTAGCAGTTATGAATGTACAATCCTATCTTTATATTCCACATGTGTATATAAATTGCCAGCCTTGCTCTGCACTTACCCATATGTCATACCTGTGAAATATTTTATTATATAAACAAAACCATGTTTCACTTTATGGGCCAGTATTTCCATGCAGATCTGACACCAAAAAGGGTGCTGTTATTATGTCATCTATCAAGGAGCTCAACCAGTGCCTTTCAGCATGCAGAACTGGGAGACAGACGCTTCCACACTAATCTTGAGACAAAGAGCAAAGTAAACAGTCTTTCCTCCCCATTTCTCTGCTGTTAAACCAGGGAACCAGCTGTTTCTTCCACAGGGTGGTGAATGTTCGTAAAGTTTTCAAACAAGTACATGAAATTATTAATGAAGCATATAAATATTAATGGTTTGATTCAACATAGCAATAATCTGTCTTTCTTTAAAACTTTCTATTATTCTCCATCACCACTGCATCTAAAAAAAGAACCAAACTATACAATATTTCATGAGCAACCAAGAGCAATAGAAAAGTTTTGGGACTTCTTGGTGCTGCTATGGCTTTTCTCCTTGGTAATAATTCTTAGGTATTAGAAAGGAGAGTTTTCCATTTTTGCTCCTGCTTTGATTTGTGGTTTTGATGGCTGATTGATTTTTCTGTGTAACTCATTTTATTTTGCTGTTATTTGATTTACTAAAGTCAGTAAAGTGAGGGTTGAGGCCATGACTGTGTTTTGAACAAACTTCATGTTATGTTGGAAGGAGTTTTTGAGTGTGCACTAGACCTTTATTAAGACCCATGCAATTGTAGTTTTCCATCAGTCAAGACTCTCCATTGGTACAACGGAGAAATTTTTACACAGTTAGGAAAACAGGTGTAAAATAGGGTTGAATCTAACCCATTTGTTCCCTTGTGCCATGTTAACTAAGCTATGAGGCTGGGAAGACATGCCCAATGTTTTGCCCCATCTGTACTGAAGGACAAGGGTGACACCAGAGCTCATCACAGTTGTGAGGACGCACCCCAAGGATGATGTTCTCAGAGGGGCTGGGCTAAATTCAGCTTCAGCTTCAGAGGTAATTTAAATACACAAAAGCCATCCACAAGCACTGAGGCCAACTGGCACAGAGCAGTGAGCATCTAAGCCAGCAACCTTTCATAGTCTCCAAAACAACACAAATGCATAAAAGAGACTGGTGGAAATGAGCTCTGTTTTTCTTTTTTAGTTCCTGATCCAGACTGAAGTATTACTTGGGAGAGCACCAGTTGACACAGGTGAACACCATATCACAGATGCTTCTGACAGTACAATGGCAGAAATTACTGTATTGTAGTGCATAGGGCTGTTTCCAGACACTGTTTAATTTACTTCTTGGATATAGTCTTCATATTCTCATCTGTGAGATGAGCTCCAACATCTACTGTAGAGGGAAAATTATTCAATACATGCCCTGACTGTGCCAGAGCAGGAAGGCCTGGGAATATTAAAGTAGTTGCCAAACAGTAATGCACAATGTTTTAATTATTCAGAACCACTCTGCCATTGTCACAGAGAAAAGACAAGGGCTTGGCAGAGATAAAACTCCACCATCACCAGCAAAACCAAGAGAGAATTTGGAATCCCCAGGTGTTTCTTTCCAGACGTTGTCTCTGATGATGCTGCTGAGTGGGTTTAACTATTGAGCCAGAGGATAAATATGAAAGCTAGTGTTCTGTATGTATGCACACCTGCACCTTTTTAGTACAAACAGCAGAATTCAAGCAGAGGAGGTTAATGATTTCCCACACAATGTAATCTAGTTTATAGATCTGTATAAATGTTTTATGGCAACACTTGATTATGTGATGTCCCAAATGATTTATCAAAGAAGCTGATGTAAAAGACCAGCCAGAAATGCTGGGGAATTAACTGTCTCATTCTTTCTGTGGAAAAAACAAATACTCAGAGCCCTCAGGAAACTTGAAACCTGTCTGGTGCAGAAAAAAACTTGTAAATTGTTTGCATTTCATGACTCCCCTTAGTTGCAGGTAGTAGTGATGAATTCACAATTTGTGACAAGTAAAAAGAGGAGCAAGGAAGGTGCAGTGCACATTAAAGTAGTTTAATCACCTACAGAATACAGTTTCTGCATAGCAGGTTTTCCTCACTGTGCCTTAATGCTCAAACTGGTAAAAAAAAAAAGAGGAAAAGAAGGCTTCACAGTGGACTTTAAAATGCTGAAATAGCAAAATATTAGGAATAGAATGGCAAATGAAAAAATGCAGATTATCTGGGAGAAGTGTACCATCCAACTTCTGTATCAACAGTGTCTGTCCTGAGAAGGGCAATAAAGTTCATAAAAGGTCTGGAGTATATGCCTTATGAGGAGTGGCTGAATGAGCTGGGGGTCCTTTCTGAAGAAAAGGCGGCTCAGGAGACACTTTATCAGTCTCTACAACTACCTGAAAGGAGGCTGTAGTCTGGTTGGGGTTGGTCTTCTCTCCCAGGTAACCAGCCACAGGACAAGGGGAAAGGCCTCAAGCTGTGCCGGGGAGGTTCTTGTTGGATATTAGGAAAAATTTCTTAACTGAAAGAGTTGCTAAGCATTGGAAGAGGCTCCCCAGGGAAGTGGTGGAGTCACCATCCCTGGAAGTATCATAAAAGAGTAGACATGACATTTTGCAAAGGTGGTTTTTGTGGGTGTGGTGGTATTCGGTCAAAGGTTGAACTTGATAATCCAGAAGGTCTTTTCAACCTTGAAATGCTACAATCACAAAAGACTGGTAATCAGGACTACTCCCCCTAGCCAGGTTACCAAAACACAGGTTACCAAAACACAACATGCATCTGCGGTACTTTCGCTGTGAGCCATGTCTGTGAGTGACGCGCTCCCACAATCTCCTAATGAACTTCAACAGAGGAAATCACAAAATGGTCTGGGGATCAGGATGTTGCTCTTTTAAGCACTTCAGCAACTCCGTGATGATGCCCTGATCTGTTTATTTTCCGCATGCTTGGACAAGACAGACAAGCCACAGACTCAGCGTGGATTGTAAGCACTTACATGAAGCATCTGAATGAGAAGTGCAGAGATCCAGGTAACTCAGAGAGAAATGCAGCTCATATGGTGATAAAAGCTCCTTTATTTTAACCTGTGGTATCCATGAAACTAGCTTTTATATGCATAAACAAAGGCAATCTTAGCTTTCTTCTAAACAATGAGCTGTAAGTACATAGAATAAAGAAACAGCTTACAATTGTTCCTGAGGAAATTTTCTGCTCTGACAGTGCACGTGCTGGTTGCATTCTCTTACTAGCCTAAGAGACTCACTATTAAAAGGATGCTATCTTGTCCCTGCCAATTCCATAATTCCAATGCACAGTCTCGGGAATATCTACAACTGAAGAAGCAAATGAATGAGCACAAAAGAAACAGAGTAATGCCTGGGATCTGACCTTTTATGTCAAACATTACTATAAGTGAGTAAGTGGGAATAGATGCAATATTCCTTCAAGAATCAGAAACAGGTGTTGGCAAAGGATTTGCAAAAAACGCTGAAAACCTGACTGTTGTGTGATGCACCTGACCTAGAAGACTCATCAGTTTATTTCTCTGTCATTGCAAGATGATGATCTGATTTAAAAGGCCAAAAGTGGCATACGTATTGGCATGTCACTGAACAGAATTCTTGTGTATAACGTGCTCACCGAACAAAGAGTATTTTATCTATAGCAAAACTATAATAAGATAGTAGCTTTGTAAATTTGATCATCAGAAAGAGTTACTCTGCATAAATTAAAGAGAGTCAAAAGTATGAGTATTAACCTGTGATTGTTCCCATTTTAGCTGATATGATCCCTGGAAGAGTTTTGATCCAGCACTTAAAAACTATTTTGGAGAATATTTAGCTTGTATGGGCAAGAGGATATCCTAAGAGGGTGTGTGGAAATGTTCAACTCTGTATGAAGGAAAAGAGAGTTTAGAAATAAATTCTTAAATTTTACAGGTTATCTGACTTAACACCTTTGAGTATGTGCTTTGATTTAAGCAACATGAGAGAAAAGTTAAAAACAAATCAGACAAGAGGAAGTGCCGTGGTCTTTATTGATGCCTGAGAGATGAACAAAGGGACATTCACTGGAATGTCAACATCTTGGCCAACATCGTAAATTGTAGGCCAAGAACAGAAGAAAAGTAAAAGATGGCACAATCCACAATTACTTGCAAAGTTAAACTTTTAAATGCCCAGCGTTAAGAAACTGAAGCCCACCTCAGCTGTTACATGAGTGAAGTAAGGAGACAAGGCTTTCCATCAGTTTTTATTGCCTCTTGACTTCCATCAAGTTGCTGATACGGACAACAGCGTCCCAGAGGCAGAGGTCTGCTGGCATCACAGAGTGGTTTGGGCTGGAAGGGAGTTTTAAACCTTACCTAGCCCAACCCCTCTGCTATGGGCAGAAATACCTTCCTCAGACCAGGTTGCTTAAAGCTCCATTGGTCTGTAATATTTCCAGGGATGGGCCACCCACCACCTCTCTGGGCAACCTGTGACAGAGTTTCTCCATGCTTATTTTAAACTTCTTCCTTATATCTAGTTTGAATCTACACTCTTTTAGTAAAAAAACGTTACCCCTTGTTCTATTGCTACATGCCTCATTAAAAAGTCTGTCCCCATCTTTGTTGCAAGTTCCTTTTAACTGAGTCTCCCTGAAGTATTCTGTTCTCCAGGCTGGACAACCTCAACTCTCTCAGCCCTTCCTCACAGGAGACGTGCTGCAGCCCTCTGATAATTTTTGCGACCCTCCTGTCAGCCTGCTCCATATCTTTCCTAAATTAATAACATTTCTACATATTTACAGCTGATGCAGTATTCCATTTCTGACTGTGAGCTGCTGATTGCATTGGTTCTTGGAAAGGTAGGAGAACTGGAAAAGAAAATGTGCCGTATCATCCTTAATCAGAAAATATTTTATGAGAAGCTGCTCAAAGAAATACACTCTATAAACTGTTAAACAGTTGGTTGGAAATCACAGCCCGAAATGGCTATTTTCAAAACAGAATTCCAAACCCTTCTTTGAATCTATGTGCTTTTGTATATGTTTATGTACACATATACACTTATATGTGTACTTATATGTGTAGCTATAAATAAATAGTAGGAAAAGGCTGCTTCACTAACACGATGAATGATACTTAATGTTTACAAAAGACAAGAATCTGTGGCTCAGGCTTGGAATCAAGCCATACTGGTTCAGTGTAAATTAGTAACTGCATGCCAGGAGAGAGCTGGTCTGCTAAGATATTTGCAGTGTTTTATTGCCTGGATTAATTAATGCTAATGGTTAAGAGAATGATAATCTACTGGCTTCCAAGAGGGAGTCAGGCAGTCTTCCCTGCTCAATGGAGTGTTAGAAGATTTGAAATATTTGAGGCATCAGAGGCTACTAAGAAGATTTATACAAGTCAGTGCTTGAGCTTCCCACTCCTGGAAATTTGTTGTTAGAAGGTTCCCTGGAGCTCAAGTGGATATTATGGCTTCCTAATGGACTTTTATTCTTTTGTAATTTCTGTGAATTTTAGTTCTTAAAAAAATTATGTATTTCATATAACTTGCACTTTTTAATGCATTATGCATGTTTGAGGTTTAGCTGCCATTCTCTGGTTTGATCACTTTTGTACAGAATCAGTAATTTCAAGTCCTTGCCTAAAGTATCACTACATAACAACCATTCTCATTCTCCTAATATATTTAAATTTTTTATTAAGCTGTTTATCTTTCATTTCAAAATAGCACTGTATGTGTTCAATGAAAGATGAAATCCATTTTGTTTTCCTTACTTTATGATAGCTAAGACTGTCACTTAGATTTCTAGTCTCAGAAACAGACCTGAAGATCAAAGAGGATCTGAGAAAAGGAACCATTCATTAACTCAAGAATTTTAAAAATTTGAGCCATAAAAAACCAAGCATATTATGAAAGAGGAGTCAAAAATGTTGGAGTGATATTTTAAGATTCTACCATTCTGTTCTTGTGGCTTCTTTATATCAATAGAAACTTATTTTCTACAGAAAAAAAAAAATCACAACTATTATTTACATAAATATTGTAGGGAATATTTCTACTACACTAATTAAAATAATACTAAAGACACCCTGATAATAAGGAACTTGTCACTCAGAGGACTGGAAAATTGGTGACTAACTGAATTAGAAACTCAAGACTTACATGCCATTGCTATATAAATATTCCTCAAGGATTTCTTTTTGCTGTTATTTACTGAAAATAGTAATTTTTAACTAGAAGCAATCATTAAAGATTTACATACATACAAATCTAATAAGAAAAAGGAAGTATTTATATTTCTTATTTTTTCCAAAGAGTAGTGCTGTTCCTATTATGTGACAATGATAAAGTTCCTTTAAGTATTTCTTAGAGAGAAAGTTTTGTTCTTGAAGATTGATCTCCTTTATGACAACAACTCAACACAACTCTGCATCTTTCACCTGAGAAGTGTGAGACAGGTGTGGAGAATATTTCTTGGCATGGAACTTTTATGTTTTTAAGTTCCCTGTATCTTTAATTTATTTCCCTCTAGCAGCTGGCGCAGTAGATTTCTAAACCATTCCTATAACTTTTTTGGATGAAAATTTTATACCCCTTCAAGGACACCCACAAGTCATGTATTGACTTGACAGGGGAGACTGTCAGAGTCTTGATAGTATTTTCAGTTCCTTTAGTTTTATCCTCTCAGAAACAGTCCAAGAGTTATCCAAGAGTGGCTACTGAGTACATGTTTTGACTGGCACCGATTCAGGCACTGCTCTTTTCACTGATGCTAGCTGGTTTAGATATCAGCCTACACTTTCAGGAGCAGGGTCTGAAAACATAGTCTAAAAATTACTCTGGCAATCACATATACTCATCATTTAAAGCCAGAAGAGAATGCAAGATCATTTTGCATGAGTGCATGTTATGTTACAAGCCATTATATTTAACCATTACACCTTACTAATTTCAAAAATTCAGTCTGACTACACTGTGTAGGTCCAGATTCATCCTGTATTACATAAGACACCCAGTGAAATGCCCATCTGGGATCCTCTGCAGACAAGAATTTATAGAAAAAAACAACCCCTCGAGAGGGAAAATCAGACCAGGACACGAACTGTCCTGTGAAGAACTCCTTCTTCCTGTACACAAAGATGGCCTTGAACTTCTAAAAATATGCCTGAGAGTTTTAATGACTATTTCTATGACCCTGTGGCAACTCACATGGCAAAAGCCAAAGACTATCAGGGAAATTAAGGAATAAACAGAGAACAGAAATAAAAGTATTATTATAACATTGAATAAAGTCCCAGTATGTCCAATTCTTGCATATAAAATGCAGATTCCCAAACAGCAGAACTTTCTTGACAAAAAGATGTGAAAACAATAAATTTAAAGGACACAAAAGTATAGGTAAGCTGGCTGATTAGGAACAACTAAATACACTGAGGTTCTCCAGCTTGCCAGAGGCAGCTGAGAGAGACTATGACTGAGACAGTCTGGATGTTTTCATGGTCCCTTTCAACACCAGAGCCAGCTAACAGCAAACGAAGCCAGGTGGCCAATGAACCAAAGGGAAGGGATTTGAGTGCGTGTGTGTCCCGGGGTCAAACCACGAGAACACAGCCGTGCTGCTCAGCCTGTAGTTACACGGTGGAACTCAGAAGTCTGATAAAATGAAATAAGGAGCATTTCTTGTCTATGACTTCTGTCCTCCAGAGGTTTTTAAAACAAATCTTATAATTCAACTACCGTGCTTAAATAGGAAACCCATTGCTTATTTGAACAGTGCAGGAGGTATAAATGACAAAAAAATGAGAGAAAAAGTTCATTGACTTGCAGCTTTTGCAGCTCCAGGAACAGACACTGTGTACAGACAGAATAGTAGCTCAGGAGTGACGATGACTGCTGTTGGGCAAAGCAACATCTGTCTGAGAAAAAACATCTGGACTGCTGGAGGATTCAGTGAGGAGTAAAATTTATCTTGAAGATTTTCCCTATGGACTAGCAAAAATGCAGTTTTTACACAGCATTGTTTCACAGCAGTTCAGTATAATTGTATTAGAAATATTAAGGATACTGCAAAGTGGCTATTACTGATACTCTTTTAGGGAGTTTTGCCATTAGCATCACATCAACAATATTCAAAACACTTCCAAAAAGCCATTTGAGAACCAGACCACACCTCATGTTTGAGATCAATACACAGCGACCTTCCCACTTACTCAGTACCCAAGGGTTTGGATTCTATTTCAGATATTCTCAGCTGCATTTGGGCCACAATGAAATGCTACAGAAAGCTGTGATCCCACCCTCACAGATGTTCAAGCAGCAGCCTGGCTGATATAGCTCATAAATTCAGAGTAGGGGGTGGCTGGAAAATGCTGCTTTCAGCTGTCCAATGTGAATGTCACAAGGAATAGGCATATGGTTAAAAAAATCATAGACTGTCCTAACCTGGACCTACAACTGGATGCAGGAGAAAATATGCCTTTCTGCTTTTAAAGGATTAATTATGTAACAGAACTAATATGCCAGAATTGTAGCAGTGGTAACTGACTTCATATAAGCAAATTCTGCCTGATATAAAAGAATACAGTTGTTCCGTGATTAGTAAACACAACCTTTGTGAATTCAATCAACAAGTTTTTAAACACTTAGCGACATTAAAAAGAAAGTGACTAGCTTTAGGGTATATGAAGTATTGCAACCCCATAAAGTTTAAGCACTGGCGGGAAAAAAGAGTAATTGCTAGAGCAAACAGCTCAGCAGCTGGTTTAGTTGTGTTCATCAGCAAATGGTGATGAGCATGATCCTGCCCTGCATTCTTGCAGCTGCAAGAAGAGATGGCCTATATATATATACACATAAGGCTACTGGAACTGCAGAATGATCAAAATGGAGAGAGACTGGATATCAGGAAAGTATTTTTCACTGAAATGGTGATCAAGCATTGGAACAGGCTGCTCAGGGAAGTC
Organism: Zonotrichia albicollis; assembly: GCF_047830755.1. Taxonomy (NCBI): domain Eukaryota; kingdom Metazoa; phylum Chordata; class Aves; order Passeriformes; family Passerellidae; genus Zonotrichia; species Zonotrichia albicollis. The sequence continues at coordinate 44,587,668 of NC_133820.1, forward strand.
GTGGAAACATGACAAGCATGAAGATGGGGGACATGGTTTAGGGATGTGATTTAGTGGTGGACTTGGCAGTGCTGGGTTAATGGCTGGACTTGGTGATCTTACAAGCATTTTCCAAGCCTCAGGATTCTACCATTCACTGATCCTGATACAAGCTGCAATGTTTTCCGCACATCATTGCATCAGTAACGAAAGATGATACCCCTCTGTAATAATTCTGCAGCTCTCTGCAATTTAACTTGGTGAATGAGCAGCTCTCCGCTTTTGATCATCAGATGATGAGTGCCGCCTGTCTAAGTAAAGAGTCCGTGTTTTCAGATCGACCATGGACCTGCTGAGATCAAACAGCAGAGTCACCTTTCAGGTCTAACATCATATATCCAGAGACACCCCTGCTATGACAGAAATTACTCATGCCTCTCATGATGAAGGATTTGCATTCATCCAGCAGGAGGTGAAAGAAGACACCTCCTCACTATGTGCTAATGTTTCTGTGATCCAGCAGCCCATGGGGAACCAGCTCCACACTCCACAAATGCCCAGCAAGACATAAACTGTCCATTTATGAGCCCACACTGTCCAGCACAGAGGACAGTTTCCAGTCCTTCTCAATGTGTAAAATTGAGGCTAAAGTCCATACAGCAACTACTCCAAAACCGTCTCTTGTGTGTTGTGGCTACTATGGTCTCAGCAGCCAGCAATTCAGATTATTGCTCAAGGCCTGGATCCCAACTCATCCTACCCACTGAACAAAGGAAAAAAAACAGGACGCACAAATTAAACATGGATAATGATCTCACTGCAGTGAATAAAGTTTAAATTATTTTAAATGACTTCTTGATTTGTGAGCAAGAATTAGCACATTCCTGTTTAAGTTAGAAAAGAAAAAAAAAAACCAAATTCAAAACTAAATCCAATACCTAGCCACACAGGTCTTAAAAGTTGCTTCATATGAGTTACCTATAGGTCTAAAAAATTCAGCCCATTTGGAAAAATATATTACATTCAATATATATTAGACTCAAATATCACAGAATCATAGAACAGATTGGGTTTGGAAGCGACCAACCCCACAGTCATGGGCAGGGACACCTTCCATTAGACCAGGTTGCTCAAAGCCCCATCTAACAAGACCTTAACACCTCCAGGGATAGGGCTGCCACAGCTTCACTTGGCAGCCTTTGCCACTGCCTCACCACCCTCCCAGTAAAGAATTAGTTCCTAATCTAAACCTATTCTCCTTAAGCTTAAAACCATTACCCCTGTTACTGTCACTCCATGCCTGTGTCAAAGGACCCTCTCCAGCTCTCCTGGAGAGCCCCTTTATGTACTGGAATGTTGTATAAGATCTCTTTGAAGCCTGCTTTTCTCCAGGTTGAACTGCCTCAACTCTCTTAGTCTGTCTATACATAATAGACTGCAGGAGTTAAGCTAGAGACACACAGGAAATTAGCTGCATGCAGTGTCTCAGACAAAAGGACAATATTCTCACCTACCTACAAACAGCAATTTAAATGCCCAGACACGTGAAGAAATGTTTTTTCTTAATCCTATTAAAATTCACCTGTTACTAAGAACGCATTCTGTTAAATGCATGGTTTGCCCTAAGTGTTATGCTACTGCATTTTACCTGGAATACTTAATTGTTTCCCAAGACTAGCAAATGGTTAACAGCTCTTCATACAGGAGCTGTGGAATGGTCTCTGTAAATTTCACTGCAGTTGACTGCCTGCATTTACACCAAGTGAAAAACGGACTTTCAGGAAAGAAAAGCAAAAAAAAAAAAAAAAAGGAAAATGCACAGGAGAAGCAGATAAGCTTTAAGCTTTAAGCTTTATAGATCCTAGAAGGCAAATGTGGAACTAGTGCTACAAAGAAGCTGTCTGCTGCTCCAGAGTGCAAAGTACCTCAGAGGTGTCAAAATACGAAGGTAGAGAGATAGAGCTTCCTCAGGTTAATGGTCTGATAATATCACTGTTGAGACCTGGAAAGCCATTGCCTCAACATCCATTTCTGGCAATGTTGATATAAACTCCACAGGGGTGGGGCTAGGGGCAAATTCTGGGGCTTTGCCTGCCAGGCTGATGAAAGAAGGAAAATCTATTTCACCGCTTAAAAGACAAGAGTGGCTTTTGGTGCAGGAGGTCAGACAGATACACGAGTAAGTTGCTGTATAGGAGTAGTCTCAAAAAGGACTACTGAAATGAAAACCAGATAAGGGCCTGGAACAAGATCCTACAGTCTATTAATGCCCTGGGATAGTGTAAGAGAGACACATGGGAACTCAGACATAAGGAAAGTGATTGGGGGGGGTGGGTTGGAGTGTTGACAACAAATATGTTTGTTCTATTGTAGGTAAAAAATCCCTCGGAACAAAAAGCTCTTGCAGGCTGATATGGGAAGAATAACTTGTTTGTGGTGAATACAATGGGGAATTTGTTCATGCTGCTGCAGACAAACCCATCACTTGAAAGCTGAAGTCGTTGTTTTGACCCTGTTCGCTCCATGTTATCAAGTCACCCCAACTGGGCATTTAATCCCCCCAGGACTAAAGAAATCCATCTCTCTCCCCTCTTGTGAAAAAAGGAAAACTGACTGCTCTGGGTGTATCTCCAGCAGACTTAGGCCCAGCAGGTGCTGGATGTGTGCAGCATCCTGTTCATGGCTGCCTGCATTTCGCAAGTGTTGCTATCAGTGCGAATGAGAAAGCTGCTCCACACATGGTCCCCAACCAGTGCTTTCTTCATTTCAGACTAAATCCTTAGCTAGAAATGGAATTTTTAAGTTCTTCTCTAACATAATTTAGGGTGCAGTCATTTCTACAGAGCCTTCTGGTACAGAAAACATTTCAGGTCATAGGGCACAATGAAACACCAAGACGATGAAGCAAAAGTAATCAAAAATTACTGTCTTGAAGAAGAAGAAAAATGAGCACTGTATTCTGATTCTCAGTAACAATCTGCCTCCATGAAAATTTCAGGTGGACATTCTGGGAAGAGGACAAGGAAGAGTTCTTAATCTCGTGAGACTCCAAACCAGCACAGAGATCAAGAGCAAAAACATGAGAAATATCTGGCTGAAATCACTCCTGAGCCTGATTATTATATGCTGGATGTAGTTTGCTGTTGAAGCTGGGCTTTTCTGGGTTACAAGGATAGAAAGGACATTCTGGATTGAGACAGGTATCCAATTTTACTACCAGCATAACATGGACTCCTTTTCATATCATATGAACATCCTCAGTTCTCTATCTCTGAGAACACAGGAAATGAGTTGGAGTTAAATAATTCCATGGGTTAAATAATTTAGGCTCCTAGAAGGAAAGGTCAGCTTGCAAGTGTTACTTTAAAATTAATAAAACAGTATATGTATTCAAAAAACGGCAAGAAGTAATCATCTCATCCAGGCACCTTATATTTTTCACACATTGCAGCAAAGGAATTTATAATTTTCAAGGATGGAAAGGACTTGCTCTCCCAATAACAAACTGGAGATCCTACCACATTATCCAGCAAATCTAAATCTGATAGTACCCTACATCCAAGACCTTTGCACCGTTGAATCCAGTCCACAGGTCTCACATTCAAACCCCATGAGATAACATCAAGTCCAAACAGTCCTTCCAACTGCTCTATAAAAAGTTTCTCCTGTAATAATAAGGTGCTAAGCATTGCATTAAGTATTTCTGGATGGGCAGATCTGCCAGAACCTTGCTTCATCATGGGAGTTCTCTGTCTTGAATAATGTCAGGAGGACACTGCAATGAGTCCGTCAGGAATAACTATATTAAATATTTATTATCTTGTGGTCATCATCCTTAATGAACAATCCAGAAGAAGATGGGGGTCAAAGACAGCATGAAAAGTAAGAGATACTGTTTTCAGGGCAGCAGAGAACAGAACAGGCAAGGAGGTCAGAACAAGGGTATGTGGTTCTATGGGCGCATGGGTGATGGCTCAGAGTGGAAAATTAAGGATGTCACGTAGCTATGAAAGAACAGGGAGCCAGAAGAATAAACTTCCAGAGCAAGACAGCTGCTGAATGAAGTCATCTCAGAAGGTGTACTAGTGGCAGCGCTTGGCAAATAAAAAGTGATAGTAGAGCCTCTGAATTTACATGGTGGGAAAATGAGAGACAGATGTAGGGGTAGACATAGGAGTGAGGAGGAGAGAGGAAGAAAACAGAGACCTTGAAGATGAAAAGATGTGGGAATAAATTTCAAGCAAGTGTGCAAACAGTAATGGATAATAATAGCACTCAGATGTTATGTAAGATCCTGTGTGTTTGCTGAGGGAACAACAAACTTCAGGCTCAGTAAAGGATGGGCGGGTTTACGACAGGAACGTTTGTGTACAAAGTAGCAGCAGGCTTTCTCAGCAGAGGCGAGATTTACATCCTATACAAAGATATCACAGAACAACAGAATGGTTGGTATTGAAGGGATCTTAAAGATCATTCCATTCCAGCCCCTGCCATGGACAAGGATGCCTTCCTCCAGACCAAGCTGTTCAGGGCCCCATCTAACCCGACCTTGAACACCTCCAGGGCTGGGAAACCTATGCCATGGGAAACCTATGCCAGCACCTTACCACCCTCACAGTGAAGAATTTCTTCCTAATATCTAATCTGAACCTAACCTCTTTCTGTTTAAAGCCATTATTCCTTATCCGATCAGTACAAAAGAATACACGACAAAATAATGTCTGTCTGAGTATACCAAACAATCACACACTTCAGGTTGTGAAAGCTCTACAATAAACAAGCCCAGGGACAAGGGCAGCTTCTGTTTACATCAGTGCTGGCACCCTTCTCACAAGTCCTGAGGAAGGACCAGAGCTCCGAAGATGCTGCCTGAGGTAGAGTACATCAAGGACACAGCATTATCCATTCCTGTCTTATTGCCCAGAAACACACTCATCTTTCATAATCAGCAAGACAGCAGCAAAACTGTCTGGCATAGCACCATGTTTTCATTTTTCTTCATTTAATTGTGCTCTGTCCCACGGCACGGATCAACAAGCAAACAACAACATGCAAAAAAGAAACTAAGAGCTCGTCAGCAGGTCTGACTGGGAAGATTTACTTCTTGAGAGCAGGGCACAGAGCCAGATACATCGATGGCGGGACTTGCTAAGGGACATGGAGGCAGTGCTGGGTTTTGTAAACAATTCTGAGAGAAGAGGCCAGAAAACCGAAATCTGAAAGAAATAATCTTTCAATTTCACATTACTGACATGAAACTCCACTGGAGAAACTGACTGAACTCTGAGCTGGCATTGCACAGCACTTCAACCTCCACCAGAGCATGCAAAAACAGAAATTTACAAGCACGGAGCAAGGCCAGGTTCCGTATTCTCCCAACTGGCAAACGAATTCTGTGGCTTAACTGAAATGGCTTTTCTGACACAGCATATCTTAATTCTCACACATTCCTCCCCTCCATCCCTCCCAGCATCTCTTCTCCCATCCCCCCAAATCACACTGTTTCCTTGAACAGCGCGAATTCCAATCCCAATCTGACTCCCCAAAAGGTGTGGAGTCCCCTTTTCCCTATCTCCTTGGCACCTGCTATCTCTACAGCAGAGACTGGACCTCTTCTACTGCGCGCGGGCTCTCGGCGCTGCCTTGGCCATTCTCCCACCGAGGCACGGCCTTCTCGCACTGTAAAGAACTGCTGCAGAGCGGCTTGTTTCACCATTGCCCGGCTCCCTCGATAACACCTGGGAAGGCAGCGGGCCATGGCGTTCCCTGGCGGACCGGCGGTGGCGGTCCCTGGCCAGGGCGGCTCCGGGCTCTGCCCCGCCGCCATCGGAGCCGAGCGCCCTCAGCGCCGAGCTGCGCGTGCCGCCGAGCGCTCGCGCGCACCATGCGCACGTGGCGAGCGGGCGGTTGCCATGGTGGCCAGGCCGGCGTGAAAGCGCCGAGTCTCTGCCGTAAAGCGGCTCTGAGGCCGCTGGCAGCGGGGGGATAGAGCGCTTCCCGGGGCGCCGCAGCTTCCTGGGGGTCATTCCTTGTTTCGCTTCCTGTAATTCTTGGCTTTTTGCTCTTTTCTGTGTTATTCCTTGCTCTTCTCTTTGATGGTGAATAAAAGGGAATTATCGTTTTGATTGCCACCGTTTGACCTCGTTTGTGTCTCCGCGCTCTGTCTATTCGAATCCATCCTGCCCCGCCCTCCCGCTGTGTTCGCACCTCAGGACAGATCCGGATCGGGACACAGACACCTGCGAGATGCAAAAAAAACTGTGCTCGGTGGTTAAACTCATGCATTTGGCAAGACAGCAGGAAGGAGAGAGAATGGTGTGTCCCTGTCGTGGATTTCTCCAAAAGCCGTGGTAATCCTTCCACAAAATCCTTTGACAGCAGATGCGACTTGGCCACCCCCAGCAAGATTGCAGGGGCTGGACCACAGAGCCAATCCCGTTTACAAAAGGCAAAGGAGACAACCAGGAGCAATAACATGGCTCATGGATACATCATCCTGAGATAAGAAACCCTAAGAACACTGCTGAGTAATGCACAGCCTGCCTGTTGCACTTGTCTTCCGTGAATGTCAGGGACCTTAAAAAGGCTTTAAGCATGGTTAGCACCATATTAAATATTGATCAGCTCGTTCATGCTGAAGTGAGTGACTTCACCAAGATCATGCAGCAGTGGCAAAACCCTGGAATAGACAACACCATGAAGAAAAGCCTCCCACTCAGAAATTGCCTTCTTGACATAACAACTGCATATTTATGTAATGCTGTTGTTCACAACGTACCTGTGAGACACAAGGGGTACCTGGAGGTCCTCTTGCTCATTCCACAACACATACAGAGTTATCTAAAGACATGCAATGCAATGGAAAATGTGCCCACCTCACTGAAGAAGCTTGAGTAAGAAGAAAGCAAATTGGAGGTTCTGAAAAAGTACAAACATGTTGCTTTTATCTAACACAGCAAATCCTACTGACAGTTTTATCCAACTGCCTATTGACTCTACTATATGTCTGTTGCTGGTGTTATTCCTTCTTTGAAGATTTTTATCCTGTCTGTCCTTCAGACTAGATTCCTGCATTGTGCTCATTTTAGATTTAAACCCAAAATTTGTCCAGAAACTTCATCTGAACCTGAAGCCTAATTATCACCTTCCTTTGCAATATTTTATGTATCTGTCGAGATAAACCATAGTCAGGTTTTGATGCATATTTCATGTTGCTTAGAATTACGGTCTGTGCTAGAGTGACAAACAAGATCACTTGCCTAATTTTATTATTGCTCAAAAGTTATGATCTGCTGATAACTTCTAGATTTATGTATTGTAAGGCAGGACACTCTCATATCAGCAAGTCTCAATTTTAGCAAAAAATTATTTTTTCCGTGCAACAAGTCCTTGCTATCCATCAGGGTGTATTTTAGGATCTGCCAGTGTATTTAGACATACTCTGTAGTTTGGCACAGTAGGGGATCAAAACACTATTTCAGGATTGCTGACACTTTGTCAATGTAAGTGATTTCAGAAGGTAGCTTTGTTATATATTTTTGATAGACTAAAGATGAATTTTTTTCAAAAATGAACAGCAAGAGACACATGGTGAATGGGAAGTTGATAACTGTAAAAAAAGCAGCATCAGCAAGTAACTGGGTCCCCAGCTTTCTAGGGACTTCTGCTGTGAAATCTGGCTTCTTGCCTCTTCCCTTCAGCTTTTTCTTCTAAAGAGTGATAAAATTGTGCTACTAATTCTTGACACAAGGAGGAAAATGGAAGCTCTGTCCAGACGAGATGGCAGTGCTGCAGCAAATACATGTGATGCTCTTGTGAAGGAGTAGCCTAGCAGAAAACTTTCATGTGATTTTTCCTGCTAGGAAAACACAGCAAAGATTACTCCATCCATTTTGCAACTTCGTCATGGCAAGACATGATTTCTTAAAAATCCAGACAACAATGGTTGTTTTAACAAAGGATTTGTATGAGAACAGGGATGCTGTTAGGAATGCACAGGAGTTAATGCCTTGGTTCACATGGAAGGAATAAGGAACGGAAGGTGAAACAAGAAAATGAGGACCTGCTCTATGTCATTTTTGGTCCTGATGGACGCTTGTTCATGTCATAAGTAAGCAATGGTTTGGCTTGGTAGGGATGTTCAAGATCATCTAGTTGCAACTCCCCCAACTGTCATAGGCAGTGACACCACCTATTAGATCAGATTCCCTGGAGCCCTATCCAGCCTGGCCTTGGACACCTCCAGGGATGGAGCATCCACAGCTTCTCTGGGCCAGTATTTTACTACCCTCGCAGTAAATAATTTCTTCCTAATCCCAAATTTAAACCTGCTCTCTTTCAGGTTAAAGCCATTCCCCCTTGTCCTATCCCTACATGCCCCTGTCAAAAGTCCCTCTCCAGCTCTCCTGTAGCACCTTTAGGCACTGGAAGGCTCTCCAAAGTCCCCCCTGGAGCCTTCTCTTTTACAGGCTGTGCTGCCCCAAATCTCTCAATCTGTCATCATAGAAGAGTTGTTCCAATCCTCTGATCATCTTTGTGGCCTCCTCTGAACCCGCTCTAACACTTCCTTGTCCTTCTTGTGGTGAGGTCTCCAGACCTCGATGCTGTACTCCAGGTGAGAGTACAATGTTAATTTAGCTGTCCTGTTTTCATGTTAGGCTCGGCAGTTACAGCTGAGCTAAGTAAGTTCTCCATGTGTTGTCGCTTGGTAGGAGAATTTCTCATTCTGTCCCCAGATTTCTCGTGTAACGAGGCAGGATCCTGTCAAGACAAGGTGCGGAATTTCACCCACAGTGTGAAGACGCTACAAAGGTACATGATAGAGTTATTGCCAGCAGCATCTGTAAAAGAGATTCCAGACAGGTCTGTGCAGGTGTGAGATGACAGTCATCATAACGAGGGTACCATCAGTCAGTTCCCCATCCCTCTTAACAATTTCCAGCTGATGGCTCCATGGGTTGTCATCAAACTAGCCCCTTGTGCCCTCCTATCCAGCGGTATCTAGAAAAATCTACTGACCTTCCAAGAGCAATTTAGGCGTAAGGCTCTGAAATTAAACTGGCAGGTGTGTATTAAAAACACTCATTTAGTCTCTAGTGAATGGGAGGTTAAGTAAGGTCAGAGTGCCTGCTTGACTTACGTCAAAAAGTTTTTCTGTTAATTTTTTTGGTTGATCTTGACTCTTTCTCTGCAAATGACAACACTATTATTAATGCTAATTAGCCTAGGCCAAATAATGGGATCATTGTGGAAGGAACAGCTTTAATGTGTACAAGTAACATCTAATATGTGGTGTAATAGTGCTCTGTTACTACTCAATAAAAATATATTTCCAGTGATTAAATACAGGACCTGGAATTTCAGTCCCATTAAATTAATGGCAGAACTCCCAGTTAACTAGAATGGGATGAGCAGTGCTCACTTTTATAAAAATCCACTGTTTTCACCATTTTTTACACTTGAGTAAGCCAAAGGAAATGTCACTCTGCCATGCCAAAGACCTTATTTACTCTTTTCTATAATTCTTGTCTTCTCTGTCCTCAGTTTTAAGAATCAGATCTCTGTCTTTCTCACTCCATCTTACCATCATGTTCAACAGACATGCACCATATTACTTAAGCAACACAAACTTTTGTTTCAGATTCTTAGATTGAGTCAGAAATTGCACCTGCTTCTTAAATGTTTTAAATATCACACATAAATTAAAATAGTATTGGTCCACAATAAGAATATGTACTCATGCTTTTATATCCATTTAAATAAATGTCTTTATCTTAACCTCAACAACACCATCTATTTCTAACCAATTTTTTTTTTAAAGATAATTCAAAGATGGATATTGAGGGCTCAAAATATCCATTCTTGTGACTGGAAAAAGGTTCAATTAGAAGAATTTGTTGGGTAAAAACACCTCCACAGGTCTCTTTCTTACTGAGCTGTTCTATGACTACAAAATATTTGGAAATCCCAACTGAATGTCTTCTGTATGAGTGCATAGCAATGCTCTTCTGAATAAACAAGGTGTATAATTCAGCTGGGATGCCCCTACCACTCCTTATGTACTTTGGACAACCCACTCATATGTTAACAGTAAGTCTGATGCATGTGGCAGATAATAGGCTTGACAAATCTACACGTCAGCACAGGTGTGGTAGATCTCATGATTCCATAATACTTCAGTCCTATAACACATGGATTTCCTACAGCATAGAATCATAGAATATTTTGGTTGGAAGGGGTCTTAGAGACTATATAACTCCAGCCTCCTGGCCCATGGGGAGGGATACCTTCCTGACCTTGAACACTTCCAGGGATGGGGCAGCCACAACTTCTTTGGGCAACCTGTGCCAGTGCCTCACCACCCTCACAGGAAAAAAATTTTTCCTAATATCAAATGGATATTTCCTAATATCAAATGGATTTTCCTAATATCAAATATCAAATGTCAGCCTGCCTTCTATCAGTTTGAAGCCTTCCCTCCCTGCAACTACATGCCCTTGTTCAGAAGTCCCTCTCCAGCTCTCTTGCAGCCCCTTTAGGTAGTGGATGAAAATTCAGGTCCTTCCAGAGCCTTCTCTTGTTCAGACTGAACAAGCCTAACTCTTTCAACCTGTTTTCATATCCACCAGGTATGACCAGAAAGTCAGAAATCCGTATGGTGGGTTGAGTTGACATATGTGCAGGCCTAAGTAAGCCTGCACAGACTAAAAATACCCCAGAGAGAAAGTTCAGCCTTGAGCAAACTTTCACATTAGTCAGCAGAGCTCTAAACACAGCCACATCTTTTGTTCTGTCTATATAAATCTTGCCAGAGACTTCCTGTTGCATAGTGCATAAATAATGTTGTGCTTCTATTCTCTGTCTGCATTGATCCACACTGGCCTTTACAACTTCATCTTGGGTGACCCTGCTGTCAGAGGTAAGACCTGTCTGAAAAAGAGCTGAAGACCCAGAGTGTAAAGCAAAGTTTACTCTGTTGTGACTGTCACCATGCTCGGCCCGAGTGCCCTTGGTGAATTGCTCCCAGCTCAGGTAGGGTTTTCTTACCTGAGAGGTCCCAACAGAACTGGAATCACTTCACACAGAATTCTTTTAATTTTCTTTCCTACATCAATTCCTTGAAATCCGTTATCTTGCCTGAAAGGAGATTATTGTCTTGCAAAAATTTTTTTTTTTTTAAAAAGGGCATTTTATCTAATATATCTTAATTGCCATAACATTTAAAGAAGATACATGATTCCCTTAATTCAAAGGCTAATGAATCATTTTTAATCATACAAAAATGTCATGTCCTATGGTGGTAAGCAGCCTAAAAAGCCCAGGAGAAGTTGGTAGGCATATGCTGCCTTGCTCTTTCTGTAGCGTGAAAAAAATGCATGAGCCTGTTGCTGGCTTCTGACTGCACATGCCAGTCTTAACTTTGGAGAAGTAATCACTTGCTCCTCGACTCATTCCTCTCTTTTCATCATTTGATTGCAGATTCCAGATGGGTTTGGTAGCCAGTAATTACTTTTATAACTAGAACTCACTTGCAATGCATCAGGTTAATGTAAATGGCATTCTGTACAGACACTCATAATCTTCTCTAACTTCTCTCCCATGCCAATGTAATAGTATTTCCTTAATACTAACCAAACAGTGATCTCTTATCTTTTTTTGTTGTTGTTGTTTTGACAGCAGGTATGTGGGAAGGAACAATTTATATTTTTCCAGGCTCCTCACTCTCCTTCACTATGTTTATTAAATCTGCATGTGTTACTTTTATTTCTTAGTGCCAATGGATTTTTGTTCTAATTACAGCAATCTGATTTCAGTTTATTTAAATGCTGATTTATGTTTATGCTATCCCCTGGTATCAATTTCATTCCAACTAGATCCCAATCTAACTTAATTACTTGTAGTCTTGTCATTCCAAACTAATGCTAATTAAAACAGTTTTATTACTGGAAGGTATTAAAGATTAACCCCTCCACTGTTCTATAGAAAAGAAAGTAAAGTGAAGGTGAGGAAAAAAGAAGGCTTACAAAACCAGAGAAAAGAGTGCACAGGAATGTCCACTACATGTGTTTTGTTTGATCACACAGTGTGCTGTAGTTGCCTAGGGTTCACAGCCTGATTTTATTGCCTGGTCTGGGGATTGCTTCCTGTTCTCACCCCTGTTGTTTCCATTTCCTCTTCTTTAACCTTGTCTGGGTGCAAGAGTTGCAGAAGATGAAGGTACACACCTACTGGTAGCCAGCCTCTCCTCTCTTCATGTCCCCATGTCCCTCTTCGTCCCCCTCTGCCACACCTCTCCACACCACCTCTCAGTGTGTCTCACTTTACCTCCTCCTCTTCATCACATATATCCCACTCTTTGCCATTCTCTCAAATCACACGCTTGTTCACATTCAAGAAAAACAGTGTTTTAATCCAATGATCCTCCCTGTAAGCTTAGCATGGGTGAAGATCTCTGTCAGTGCATTGTTCACTGCTGTTTGATTGTGTCCAGCAGAAGATGAAGTTGAAGCACTGCCCAGCCTAAGCTTTTAATTGCAAGCACTTTGCAACCAAAGAGAGAAGGTGTGTTGGGGTGAGTTTGAGTAAGATGTTAGGAAAAGTTTCTTCATCCAGTGAGTAGCTGAGCACTGGAACAGGCTCCCCAGGGGGATGGTCACAGCACCAAGTGTGGTGTTCAGGAGTTCAAGAAACATTTAGAAAATACTCTCAGGTTCATGGTTTGCATTTTGGAGCTATCCTGTGCAGGGCCAGGAGCTGGACTTAGTGATCCTTATGGGTCCCTTTCTGGATAATCTATGATGGGGTTTTTTTTCTGTATGGATTTGAGATGGTAACAGAATATATTGCAATAACAGAATATATTGCTACAACTCTTCAAGCAAACTAGGGGAGTTAGTAAGCTGATAAAGCACCAGCTGAGTGCAATTATGTCCTGTGCAGTGTGTGTAAACTTTACCTGCCTCTTCAATGCTTCCCATAAATCCCCCTGACTGCAGCATACCACTGTGGCTTCCCAAAATCTCTCCCCATCTCAGACACAGCTTTATTTTCCTCTACCTTATTCCTAAGTTCACATTTGCAGAAATGGTAATAAACTAACTCAGTTATTTTAAGAAAATCCCCAAGTCCTTACTCTTTAATGCTAAAATAACTCCACATATATCTTTACAGGCTTACATATGCACATGTATGCAAATGGCCACAGTATTGTACTCAGGTGTTTGGTTTTCCATCACAGTTTTTTGGTTGGTTGCCAGGAAACTGGAACACTTCTGATACTCATGTGCAGAAGACATACTTAATTGTTTTTCACATGTATCCAAATAAGGAGCCAGCAAAGGCTACTGTTATTTCTGCTGATGAGAAAGTGACATCTGTGGGAACACAGAAAGCTACGGAGTGTGTCTGTCTGGGGCTAATTGATTTATAAAACTTGCCGACAGACAGATGTGAACAAACACTTCTGACAAACAGCATGATTATAAATTAACTTCTTCTTTTTATAGGAGGTAGGCTAAAAACACACAGCAAGGATAAGTAATGGGTGCAGGAGACGTTATTTATTTTCTGCATCCAATGAAGCGCAGCAATTGTAGTCTTGTTCTGTGGGCTGGTTTCCTGTTGGAGTCTGGGAGTAGAGGAAAAAGAACTGAAGAATGAGGATGATCTCTACAAAATGGGAAGCATATTGCAGTATCCCAGGAAAAGAAATAAATGGGATCTCTCTGAGCTCTCTGTCTGAATTTGTGGGTTTTAGCTGAAGTGGATAGGTCTGATTGTTGTTAAGGAATTTCTGTGTTTTTTTCCTTAATGAAAATCACTCCTACAGAGACCAAGCAACTTAATTTCAGGATTTGTGCATTAGAGGAGAAGAGAGTATGAACTTCATCACATTGCTTTGATACATAAATAAAGTTGTGCAATTCTTTTGAATTGTCTCTTAAGTCAGTGAACAACACAACTGGTTTCCCCAGGAGAAGAATGGAGGGTGTGAAGGGAGGGGTGTGCCTAACAGAAAACTGAAGTCCTCTGTGGATTTATGTGAATGCAGAGACTATTCTCTAAAATAATTAAGTTCTTTCCACAATGTCCCAGAAGAAAATTACAGGGAAAAAAATAGAAAAAAAAATCCTACCTCTTCATACCTACATGAAAGAAAAAGAGTTCCACAAACTATTGTCTAGATGAGTTTCACTTTATTTTCCCATATATAAGCAGGAGGCAATAAGAAATAGAATTGAAATCAATTTGTCTCAAAGTAGTGGAAATGAAATTTTTATAAATATTAAACATGAAAACAGACCACAGAAAGTCACAAGAAAGATTACGTTATCTAAACTCATTGGTAAAGCAAGAGGAGAAATTTAAAATACAGGTAAAAAGGAATTTTCTTATTATCCCTTAAGCTCCCAACATCCCTATCTGCTCCTATCCGTGTTCTACCAGTGCCATTACCAAGTATGAGGCAGCAACAACTGGGACTAGTAGAGAGGAGTATGTGTATGCCTGCATTTTATACAGAGGGAAAGCTTGCCATCCATCATCACAGTTCCAGAGGGAGAGGCAATGCTGAATCTTTCCTCTACTATGCTTTCCACCACCACACAAAGAAATCTCAGTGAGAGAGAGAGAGCACACGAGTGCTAAGTGCACCAGCAAAAGGGTAGAAATGGAAAAAAAAAAAAAAACTCAGAAAAGTCATTACTCATCATTCTTCAGATTTACAGCCTTCAAGGTCTGGGAGGGTGGGTGCTCAGCACAGGCAGCAGCAGCACACACCGCTGCTCCTCAGCTGAGGCACGACCTTCCCTGACTGCCCAGCCCTGGGTATGCAGATGATGGGAGAAGGGCAGGGAAAGTTCCTGCTGCTCAGTTCTTGGGGTGCTGCCCTTGTACAGCTGCCTTGTACCATTCAAAGCAGCAACACCCAGCGCTGGGTCTGTGAAGGGCAGTGAACAGCCAGCAGCAATTCTGGCAGCCAGTGAGGGATCTTTCAGGATGAAAGCTGAGTGCAATCAAGGAGAGGTAGGCAAAGCAATCCCCAGAGCTGTGGCTTCTGGGAACAGCTAGGTACAGAGGCAGACCCTTGCAGAGAGAGGCTTGCTGGATTCATGACGGTTCATGGTATTTACCCTGCTAAGGGTCCGTGGTGCAGTGAGGTTTAGTACTGAGGGTCCTGTTACCCTCATTGGCATCCAGCAGAAACTGGTATGAGGAAGACAAAATACAAGCAAAATGAGGTCCCAAAGCTTATACAAACTCTCTAATCTAGGCTGAAATCTTGGCAGACAGGACATGCCAGTGGGACACAGGACTTGGAGTATTCCTGGGAAGATGATGTTAATTATTCCTGTCATTAAGAGCAGCAGGAAATGAGTCTTTGAGAGCAGCTTGTCTTACATATGGACACACACCCAGGCACAAGCAGGCTTCAGGAGAAAAGGTTGTTGCTCCGTGTAAAGGAAATTAAGTCAATATTATCTTTTAATAACAAATCCAAAAGGAGGCAAGCTGTCCCAAATAATCAGCCAACAGAAAACACGATTCACAGGAATATGACAGATAAAGGGGCCTCAGTTGAACAAATTAGCATGTGCAAATATTTGGGCTGATGATCTTGATGGAGATTTAAATTGTAGAGACCACATTAATAAATTGACATCCCAATTGCATAAAAAGAACCTTTCCCAACCCAGGAATTGTTTTTACTGCCTTGTTTTCTTTCAGTTAGTAGAAAACATTTTTCCTACATGCTGTGAGAAACAGCCTTTTTTTTTCATGCCTGTCCTTGCTCTCACTTTTCTGATGACTACTTTGAGTTTAATAAGATGCTGTCAGACATGTGCAGTTAAAGCTTGGGGATGCATTTCTGTTTTCTCTTGTTCTTGCACAACACAATTCCAGTGGTGTCGCTTTTACAAGGCATGATGTGACTCCTCACAGGAACAGTGCAAGACAAATCCAAGGTGTTGATGGAGCACTGAAGCATCCCTCCCCTGCTGTGGGACATATGTGCAAGGAGAAGATCTCCTGTAGTCCCTCTTCCTCTTAAACCCATCCGGGTTTTTCCAAAGTTCTCTCTAAATAAACAGGTCAGGGTGAATTATGTTTTATATGCATGGAAATTGCACAAGTTACCTTTCTTCTTTTCCCCTATAGAATCATAAAACGGCTTGGGTTGGAAGGTATCTTAAAGATCATCCAGTTCCAAGCCCCCTGCTGTTGGCACAAATGCCACCCACTAGATCAGATTGTCCCATTCAACCTGGCCTTGAACATTTCATATGCTTTCATCTTTCATGCTTTTGTATGTGTAATACAATTTATGCTAGGATCTTCTGAATGGGAGGCAAATTATGCATCCAAGGAGAAAAGGAGAGACTGAGACAAACTAATTTTGCTTTGATTTGTTTCTTGATCCCAAGAAGAGAGAAGATGAAGTGCAATCCCTGTTGTTATATGGCCACCTTGGTCTTTCTTTTTACTGCCCCAAAAGCAAGGAAAAAAATAATGCAGGAAATTCCTGTGCTCCAGTGTATGCTTAACTCACAATTTTCAGGAGTGAATTAGCCTGCTAGCGTCATAATGTCTGCTAAGTCAGTTAGAGCAAGGCACCCAGGCTCTAGCTTTTGTACTTATTATGCTTATCTCAATTGCTATTCACAGTCTGAAGCCTCACTTCCCTGCCATTTTATACTGATCACTGTGCTAGACGGAGGAAAAGCTTATGACCATATGGTAGCATTTGGCTGCTCACCCATTCTCACAATTTCACCCAGTTCTCATTGACTTTCAATGGCATCTGGATGACTAATTGCCACAGGCATCTCTCAAAGCCTCAGCTACAGCACCCCAAAGTATGCAGGCTACTTTCAAGTCTTACCACACAGAACAGCAGGTTCCTGCCTCCAGGCGTTTGCACCTACTGTTAGATGTTTATCCTTAAGTGGTAAAGATAAGTCAAGCAAGGCAGAGTGGTTATGGCAAGTCTCAGGCCACAATGTGTAGCTGGAAGTTTTAGGAAGAGCTGGGCTAGTCAAATGAATGTTATCCTGCCTCTTACAGTAGCAGGAAAGGTGCTGAGCAGCCTGTACCTTGAGTTGCAGGATTTATTTTGTGCTCTGCCACTGATGTCCAGTAGAGCCTTTGCCAGGTCATTTAACCCCTGTGCCATTTTTCTATATCAGGTCACAAAGTGTTGAGAACAGGACAATGTTGAGAGCAATCTTCCAAAGGAGTTTGTCATGGAGAGTGGCATTGGTTGGAATCTGACCTGGAAAAACTCTGGGAGAAATAATAGCAGCAAGTATTTCTGTGTTCTCAAAAGAATTGTGTCGACATGTCTGCACAGTGTGAGCTGACAGTACCCACATAACTGACCTGAAAGTGGCTGCACTTGGTTTTGTCAAGGTTTTTTTCCTTCACAGCCCCCCAGTTTCTGCAGGGCAAAGGAAATCCTTTTGAACAAGATGATTCAGAATAGAGGAAAGCAGCATCTTGTGTAAACAACTATGTGAGGCAGGAAAAAATAAAAAAGAGACTTCTTCTATCCTAAACAACAGCAAGACCATTGCAGAGGTCAGAATGGCCAGGGCTGTAAAAGCTTCTAAAAATGTATGTGCTGCTGTTGAATTGCTTTGCCCTCGTCTCCAGAGCTTCTCAGGGAATTGTATTCAATCTCAACTTTTATGAAGACAAGCCCAATGAAGATTTGGTCTGCAGCATTTCTGGCTGTAGTCTGAAATGTTGCTCAGGATGTCTTTAAAGATTTAAAAGGAATTTAGCTTTAGTGTTGTTTGTGTGTGATTATTGTTGGGTTTTTTCCCAAACCACAGAATTGCTGAGAGGTTTTATACCTTTTCTACTTTCTCCCTTCAAAGATTACGGATAGACTCATCACCTAATTATTTTGTTTCCATCTTGTAAACAAGATCTGGGGAATAAGATAGAAAAGAACATATTTCTGCTTGTATCTTACAACATGTCTACACTGAAAGAAATTATACATAACAAAATTTCATTCCAATTTCCTGTAACATGGCACCCTGTGAAATGGGAAATAAAAAAGAGGAGACGCTGTTAGGCACAGTCTGTTCTGTGTAGTTCTACTCTGCTCCAAAGGAGTGCTAAATGGAAAGCTTCAGTTTCAATGAACCTTTATTGACATATTTAGTAATATTAATAAATTATTAAAATAGAAAAAGAACAAAAGTTCCCATGAAAATATACACAGATGTTATTTAAGCAGCCCTTGCCTGGAATATAAGAAAGTCAAGTTTCTCACTTCTGGAAAGCTGAAAAGTAAGTTAACTATGAAGCACAAAAAAAAGTTCTTTAATTGTTTTTTTATTTAATTCATCTTTCTTTTCCAAATTCACTCAATACCAAAGAAAGTAAATATTTAAATGCTCATTTTTACAGTTAGGTTTTAAAAATTTTTGTTTGTAGTGTAATTTTAGTTGGCCGTGCTCCTTCAAAAACAGCCAGAATAATGGCCTATCTGCATTCATGTTCAAAATATAATATAGAACAAGTAATATACCACATATAGTATGTTATATACATCATCTGTTGTATAAATAAATAAAAAATAAAATATTCACTAAAACAACAAGCATCTGCAATATTTCACCCATTCATTTTGTAGTCTGAAAGCCATCTCATGAACTTAAGAGAATCTCTGTTGAGATCATGGGTTGAAGACATACATTCCTAAGGTAAATATTGCTACTCGTCAAATACATGGTTCCTGGACTGTCTGAAGAGATTGATGATAACACCCTGTGCTTCTCAGTGCAAAGAAAAGAATATTCTGAATTTTAAAAAAATGCATAGTCAAATGTTAAATAAAACATTACCATAGATAAAGTTATAGTTTTTATTATGTCAGGTTGTATATATCAAGAAAAGTGTGGGAAATAAATAAGACCTCCCTCATTAGACCTGCATCCTGAGGACAGGAGGTGTATAAACACCACCATGTGTTTCCTGAGATTTGCAAAACCAGAAAATTCATGAGTGACATAAATCAAGGCAAGTCTATGAAGCACTATTTCATATTTTGGTTTCCCTTAGCAAATATTCTCCCTTAAATGTCTGACTTCCAACAGGAAAATGCAAATGGGGGCATTTGCCCTTGATGCTTCAGACTTGCATACAAGTGCCTGAGTCCTGATTTGGCAAGAAGGTAATGGCCATCCTGATTTCAAAGGAAATCTCTGGATGTTGGGGCATCTTAGGGTCATAAAGAGATCCATGGGATTCCAGCACACATTTAATCATGTGCCTATGCATTATTTCTGAAGTGGGCCCAACAGCACAATGGAAGCTTTCTGAAAGTCTGCAATCCTTACAGACCTCAGGCTGTGCTTTTCCCATTATCTCACTATTTTTCCTCAAGATTTTGGCAGTGATTTGTGTGTGTTAGTGCTGACTTGGAGCAGGATGAGAGATCACCCACTTTGGAAATGTTATGAGTTTGCAGTGCCCAGCTCGCACTGCAGTGCTCGCAATTTCTGCTCTCCCAGTTTTCCCACTATACAGAGGATGTAGAGACATCAGGGCTCATGGGGAGCCTGATGACCCCTATGAAGTTTTCTACAAGCATCTCCTCCTCCATGGAACTCAAATTCACACAGCAGCAAACCACCTTTGCCTTTTCTTTATGCAAAGTCTATAGAATGTAATGGATTTTTGAATAAATGCTGTTCCTGTAGCTTTTCCTCCAACAATTTCTTTTTGCTTATAAATTTTAAGCTCAGTTTCAATTTCATTAAATGCAAAGATGAGCTGCTGGACTCTAATGAAGACTGAGCATGGAAATATAATTCCATGCTTTTACTGGTCATTTCACCCAAAGGTGATGTCTTTCAAGGCTGAAAGGAATTCATCAAAGAAAAAGGTGATGGGGGAAGTCAGCCTCTTCTCACTGCCTGCTGCCAGTTCAGGGAGAAGTGAAATGAGCTGTCAGAGCTCAAAGAGAGTGTGAGAGGGAGACATGCCTGTAGTTCCCTGTGCACCTTCTCCCTAGAGCCTCAGGAGGAGATTTTGATGGTGCAGAGATCAGAAAGTTGGATTCTCTGGTGCTGTGAACACACCGCCAAAAACAAAGCCCTCCCTTTGCTGCCAAACCCTTACGTGAGCGGTGTTCATGCAATGACAGATCTTGAAGCCCGTGTATGCAAAAGGCAACCAACCCAAACATCTTTCTCACTGGTGCTGGATAATCCCCTGCCCCATGGCAGGGTCTGAGTGTAGCACAGGACCTTCATTGACAAGAGAACTTAAATTAATAAAGAATTTCTTTCCATAAAGGCCACCAACCTATGCCAACCCAAGGCTGCAATTTATGTTGTCCTTGCTGCTCTGAAGATCTTTCCTTGGCCCAGAAGAGAGGTCCCCTGCTCCCCAAGGCAAGCTTTCTTGATTGTTTAACATCCCTTGTTCACCAGCAGCAAGCTTCAATGATAAAATAAAATTAATAAAATCAGAATCACAGAATTATTCAGGTTCTTAATGATCATCTCTTTCCAACCTCCCTGCCACGGGCAGGGACCCTTTTAACAGTAGAAGCATAAAGGGTAAATCTGATCACTTGTAAATGTACTAAAGGTAAGGTGCATTTCACTCCCAAAGAAGCAAGGAAGCATGTATTTATGCTTTAAAATCAAGGGAAATAAGGATAGCAGGTTAAAATGCTTCTGTAAGATGGAAAAGCTAGAAGGAACATTTTTTTTTTCCCCAGGAAATCACTACTTGAAAATTTCACGGACAACACAGCCACTTGAATAATGAATAAAGCAGACTGGTTTAAATGCAGTGAAATTGCCCTCTCCTCAGCTTTCTTTTAATCTTTTGTGGCCCTACAAGGAGCCTTAGAAGAGGCAGCCCTGTGACATGATAATCCAGTCTCCTCCAGCAGCTGAGCCTAATCAGTCAGTAAAACCCAAAGCCACTATACTACATATTCAAGCAGGAACCTCAAATTCACTTTTTCATGGCTAAACACTTGTTGGTTTTACATAGGCTGAATTAAAACACTGAAAACCCCCAATCAAACCAACACCAACCACAAACAACTTAAAGGACTAAATTCACACTGTTAATAGTTCCTTAATTGCTAACCTGGAGGTCCATAGCAGTCCTGATTGTCACTTAAGTTATTTTATAAATGCATGTTGATTTTGAAATTGTAATGATGCTGTATTAGCAAATGGATTAAGAATGGCAGAAGAGTTTTCTGTGTCAGGGGTCCTACATTATGAATTATAAGGTTTCCCTTTCCCTGTGTAACTCCTGGGATTGCAAAACATTTATCAAAAATTAATTTCTCATCACTCAGAACACCCTAGGAAGCAATCAGATGTTTGTGTTTCACAGAAATTAAAACCACAGCCTTAACAAACCCGATGGCTTCTGTGTATCTTACCATGAGGTCCACTGCTACATTAAGACCAGGAAAGCTGATTTTAATCGAAATTTGTAGACACATATTTTTCCATGGGGCTGTGTCTTGTAATTAGTTACTGGTGTGTCTAGAAATGAGCAGACTCCAGCTAGAGTCACACTTTCAGCCCTCTCCTGAGATTCCACACTTCTCTCTTGCGAGTGAGGAGCCCTTCCTGAGCCCCCCCAGCTTAGATTGTTCAGAGGGTCACCTTCACTGAGGACCCAACAACCTTTGGGACTGTTATTTGACTGAGAAGGGGTAGCAGGGGCACTGACAAAAAGAGAACGAGAATCATGGAGTCATTTAGGTTGGAAAAGATTTATATGATCATGAAGTCCAACAATTAATCTCACACTGCCAAGTCCCCCAGTACACCATGTCCATGTCTTACATTACTCATGTAAGAACAATGAGATTACATGAACCTAATTTTTGAAAAAAGAAGCCTAAACTCAGATTCTTTTGCTTTTTATCTGTGCATTGCATGAATCTTGGTAATTCTTATTTTTCTGGTTTTTCCTGGTGCAACCAGATAGACTATAAAACTGGAGTCTGGTCCTTGGCAGAGAACTCAAGTGATTGGGAAAGCCTGTGACTGGTTAGACTTTCCTGCAACAGCAGGGATTTAATGTATTTCTCCCTTGCTGTACAGAGCTTTTGAAAAACTGAAATAAGCTTTAAACACTTTTGCTTTTTTTCTTAATCAAATGGTACTAAAGCAATCAGGACAAAGCATGCACAGTTAGAAACTGATTTTCCTTTAAGGAATAAAAAAATAAACAAGTTGAGCATGCACCTTCAAAGAACCAGCTTGACATTACTTGAAATTATATTGCAGAGAGTGGAACCAGATTCTGGCATTATTTTTATATACATTGAATATTTGGTCATCTTCTAGTTCATGCCTTACAAAGATGAAGAAACTCTGGTGGCACCAAGCTAGCTATACACACTGGAAACATCCAAGCAGCCATGTTATTATTTAATCATTTACTATTAGAGAATATCATCCCACTATCAAGGTATACTTTTAGTCAGTCTGGTATAGATGGAAAAATAGATTTCCATATGTTAAGAGTTGACCTGAAGCTCTTCAGAATTAGATCATAATTATTAGAAAAAAATTCTTTTTCAAAGAGTTGTCAAGCGCTGGAACAGGCTGCCCAGAGAAGTGATAGAGCCACTATCTCTGGAGATTTTTAAAAGATGGGTGAATATGGCATTTAAGGACATGATTTAGGGGTGGACTTAGCAGTGTCAGGTTAATAGTTGGACTTGATGGTCTTAGAGGTTTTTTCCAACCTAAACATTTTGTGATATGTGATTCTAGGATATTTACAGGGTTAAAAGACTTCTCTGGAGAAGCCAACAGCTGATGAATATATTAGCTTAACTCAACTGCATTTCCCTCCTGACTGTGCAAAAAGGAGCTACACCAGTATGCCCAAAATGGGAATCAATTACTCCTCCTTCTCATACTGCTAAATATTCAGGTCCTGTTGGTGCATCTCCTCCTGTTTGGCTCAAGTTCTCTTGCAGGTTAGCAAGGAAATCAGATGCAAATCACATAGGTGATTCCTCAGCGGGAGGACAGAGCTGTGGCTGCCAAGGAGGAGGCAGGCTGCCTTTGTGTTTCTCACACAGCACTTAGCCACACAGCTCCCATTGACTTTCAAATGGGAAATATGTAGATGCAAGTAAGAGTTATGGAAATGTAGCCTTTCACTGTATCATTAGTTTTTTGTTTCCATATAACAGAAACTCATGATTTATTTTGAATATTTAAGCTGTGCCAGTGCTTTTTTTTTCCTTTTTTTTTTGGTTCTTTTGGTGAGCATGAAATAAGCAACCCCAACAGTTTGGCATGCACCATAAAGAAGCTAACACAGCTGAAGGGTCTATTTTGCATATCATCTAATCTAATTGCAATGTAAATAGTCTCCTTGTAGTTAAAGTACAGTAATACGAGGTGGTTACCTGGGTTGTGTTCCTCTCTGCTAGAAAAATCAATTAGTCTATATGCATCACGTTTAAAGTAGAAATAATGATTTATTCACATGGGAGTTTTAAGCCTTTTTCGAGCCTTGAGGAGTGCTCTTATATTTTTGGATTCAGTATAACATACTATCTAGGCCATACACCGATACCAGCAAGCTTGAGACTATTATAGTTGCTTCACTCACACCATCCCACTAAACATCTTTTATTGCCACTTTTTTCTGTGGCTTAAGACTGGGCTACATGGGGCACAGTCAGCAAGATTGTCTGTCCTCATGTTAACACCAAAGAAAACTAGAAATTAACTCCACTAAGTGCAAGGATCCATTCAGTTTCAAACTGCTATATATATATATAGATATAGATATATTTATCTCCTGAAAATCTTATACAATCCTGAACATTTAGATTTAGCAGAATCCTTCACCTGATGGTTTGATTTATCTTGCTCCAGCCAGCAAAGCAGTTGAGCTACTTAGTAATTCTGCTGAAATTACTGTTGAAAAGCACAGACAGGTGTGTCTCTCTGAATCATGTCCTTATCACAAGAAATTCAGGGGCTACCAGATGATCTGACCAAAGAGCTAAGAGGGATCATTTCTCTTAAGTAAGCTTTTCTCAGAGGGAAATGGCTATTTGCATATTTTATTAGAAGTATCAGTCTTTTATTAGTTATAAGGAAGCATAATGGTATCTGCCTGTATATTATCCATCCAGCAGTACCTATCTATACCTTATTTTACTATTCAGAACACTTTGTTGAAGCCTCTACCCTTGTGCAGAACTAGAAATTACTGGCCTCATCCTTTTCTCAATTAAGTGACAATAAATCATGAACAGTTACACCGAAACCAGTGAAATTTCTTTATTTTTTTTTATGTAAAACTGGTGGGGAGAGACAAGAGGGCCCTTGATTCTATTAGTTCTGTCTTTAAAACACTCAGTCCATGGGCCTTCGCCATACAGCCCCTCTCTACTACAGACTGCATTCCAACAGGAATCTGACACATAGTATTTACAAAGTGTGGAGCTAAACTCTTTTGTTAGGGTTTATTTGTTCATTTTTAATGGAGCAGAGCTAAATACTAATATACTGCCGCAGGCTGCCCAGGGAAGTAGTTGATTCACCAGCCTTGGAGATGTTTAAAAGACATGTAGATGTGGTGCTTTGGTTTAGTGGTGGGATAACACATTTAGTGTTAGGTTAATTGTTGGACTGGATGATCTTAGAGGTCTTTTCCAGCCCATATGATTCTATGGTTTTAAATGCAGCACATAACACAATCTTCCCAATATGCATCTATTAATTAGAGAGTAAAGGATGATCAGCTGCTTCATGAGTGGGACAGCTTGAAAACGGAAGTGTGCCAAATAATTTCCTGTACACACTCTCCAAGTTTACAGAAGAATTTGCGTGGAGTTTGATGTTTTGTCAATAACTCAGCAGAGCTAAAACTTTGGAAAAACAGGTGGGTGAAACAGTTCACAAAGAAAACAGACAATTTTGTAACAGTCTGAACCATTATCTAACCTGTCTCTTTGAAAGGCTTGGGACAGACTATAAAAACAGACTGCAATTACAGAAGAGGAATGAAATGAATGTAGTTTGTATGTTAGGAGGATCTTTCTTTCTTCCTGAAGCCTCTACAAAAAACATAATTTGTGCTGGCATTGACCTGCTTTTGGGGGGGGATCTTGTATTTCTTTACTTCACAGGCTCCCAGAGGCTTTTGTGTGGCATTAATATTGGTAATGACAGAGTCTCTTTCCCTAATAAGATATAATGGAGGTGAAAAATAATTTCTATGGCTTCTGCAAGGAACAAACACTGTGTTCAGATTCTGAAAATTCAGCTGTTTGTTATCCTCCTGCAGCCATAGGACAAATTGAAAATGTGTATGTGAGAAGCTGAACAGGTTGAAGGAAAAGGAGAAAGGAATGCACAGCCCTTGTTTCCACATGTGCCTGAGTCTCAAGGTGTTTATTGCCCTTGCTATAGATATAAGGCTTACAAAACTTTTTTTCCAGAATGTCTTCACCAATTTTTGAAATTTCTTTCTCTCATTTTTTTTTTCTAATCCCTGCCAAGCTCCTTTCTTAAGGATACACCAGGAAATTCTTCACAGACAGTTTTTTTCAGAAAAAGTTAAATGCAGGCATGTTGGCAGCTATTTTCGTTACCTAGAAGAAAAGGTGCTGAAACTGCAGGAAGGAAGGGGAAAAACTAGTTTTTACGCTAGGAAATACCAGAAACTTCCAGGGTTTGCATGCACATAACCATACTCCATCTCCAAGTATGTGTTTTGTTATCCCAAACTGGTGAGGAAGATGAAATCAGTGTTCGCAATCTGGTCTTGCAGGTGCAGTCTGAGGGTTTCATCTCTGTGATCTCCAATTGCTCTTCATCCTTTCTTTCAGTCTTTATTCTGCCATCCCCTGATGATGACAAACAGGGGCACAAAGAAACAGGGAGGAACAGAGTGAAGTGCTTCTTTCCAGCAGCCACTCGAATTTCAAGCAGAATACTGAAAGAACCAGTACAAAGGAACAGAGCTGTTGTTTTTTTCCCCTGCTTGCTCCTTGTTAAGCTTCACAGCTCAACAGGTGCCCTACTTTGAAAGAGAAAAGGCAACAAAAACATCCACTCACTTTTCTAACTTGTTAATTAACCTTTTTGCTTTCCCTGTCTACATTTCTTTTCTCCAGGGCTCTCTTATCTAATACTGCCTTTTGTGAGACAAGATGGTGGAAGATGAGACAAAATGGCAGAGGGATGAACTACCAGTTACTGGGAATCCTTTCAAGCAAAACATGTTGAGAGCATATGCAAAGGTGCTGCCTCTCTTCTTAGATCATTCCCTTGGCAACAGGATGTGATAGGCAAAATCAAACCAATATTCGGAGATTTTCAGCTGCAGATCTCGATAACTGGCAAGGTTTTTATAGTTGTTTTCCAAGTGGGAAAGAAAGAGACAGGGAATTTGAGAACATATGGTGATAGAATAATGAATGGGTAAACAGACTCCTTCTGGGCCCCATCCTTCATTAAACCCAAAGGAAATTAAAAATCTTAGATTCCGTGTTATAATAATAGACATTGACCGTGATTTCATGACCAGAAAGAAGCCATTGCAAAGATCTTCAGCCTCCTTCTCTCAAGGCTGATGTACAAAAGTAAAGTTTGGAAGACATATATCAGAACTCAGCATTGTGTTTTGCAATTTTGCTACCCAATGTGTTCCCACTTACTCCTGTTGAGCAAAGATCAAACAAATCATGGAATAGAGAGGTCAAAACTAAGTTTTACCACCAAATGCATTTCTCATCTGCAGATGTCTCATTCCCTAGGAAGCTGCAATTCTAAAAATGTATCTATAAAGATGATAATAGATACAAGAATCTTAATGTTTACCAGGATACTCTTCTGACCCTGAGGCCATTCACAATCACATTAATCTTAACTTTGGAAATACATTATGTGTTCAATTTAGCTAAGAACAAAATAATGAGCAGTATCCCAGCAAGTATTTGGTTACCTCCTCATCTGTTTACCATGTGGGGACACATGGAAGAAGATCTGTTGCTGAAAAAGACGCTTCCTTTTATTGCACTGGTTGCCAGCACCCCTGAAGTTTAAAAAAATTAAAAAATGGGAAAAGTAATTAAAGCATGCTAGGCCTAATTACTTTCCTGCCTGCTTTGACAGTGTTTTGGTGGGGAGAAATCGTAGTACTGCAAATCCCCATGTCTGCTTAGGAACTGCAGTCCCCAAGCCTTCTACTGAGTAGAAAGCTGGAATTCTCTCTTCTTAACTGGACAGCCTCCTGCTTTCATCAAGAAACTTGACATTTTCCATAGCCAGCTCCACATGATACTCCTTCCACAAGGTACTGTTTGAGTTCCAGGGATCTGAAGAGGAAAATACAAGTTTATATTCTCAACATATTAAGAATGTTATTAATTGGATGTTGCTTGTTGGAGAATGCTGAGGATATTTAAACTTAGAGGGTAAATACTCAGAAATAAAGAAGATTGTTGGAAGGCAGAGGATGGTTCATGCTGAACAGTTCCTGTAACTACTCCAAAGTTGGCTATATTAGAGGTATAAAGGTTGATACAGAAAAGCCCTGGAAACATCATAATACTAATACTAATACTCAAACTCAGAAGAAAATCTCTGACAAAGAGTGGAAGAAAATGCAAAATCCAAAAGGGAAGAAAAATAATGGCAAGAGAAATCAGAGAAAATTAATGTAAAAAGCAAGTAAAGTAAACAGTAGTAATCAGGCATTGTAGGGCAAATATCTACTACATTGTTTGGGGAGCAATTTTCTAAAAAAAAAAAAAAACCAAACCAAAAACAACCAAACAACCAAAACCCCAAAAAAACTAACAAAATTCAATCAGATTTGAAGCTAGGGATAAAAAAGTTTTTGAAATAAGGAGAAAATGAATATTTCAGGAGAAGTACTTTTTTCCCATTTCTCAGCGTTCCAGCCAGCTCCATCTGGAATGCTGCACCCAGCTGGGCCCCTAACAAAAGAAGGCTGTTGACAAACTTCAGGGAGTCCAACACAGGCCACCAAGGTGATCAGGAGACTGGAGGAGGTTGGAGCACATGATGCACAAGGAAAGGCTGAGAGAGCTGGATTGGTTCAGCCCGGATACTCAGCAGGGATTTCATAGCTGACTTACAGCACTCATGAGCAAATTTTTTAAGAAGAGAGAGCCAAGTTGTGATGCATGACAGGGAAGGATCCATCTGGATTAAGGGGAAAAAAATCCAGTATGAGATATTAAAGCCCAAATAAATTGTGGAATCTCCATCCTTGGAGATTTTGAAGGCCTGACTGGAAGAATCCCTAAATAATCTGATTTCACTTCAATGTTGACCCAGCTGTGAGCAGGAGCATGGGCTGGAGACCTTCTGAGGCCCATTCCAGCCTACATGATCCTCTAATAATAGAAGAGCTTCAGCAGAAATATTTTAGATAAAGCAATCTGGGAGACATAAGAGCTCAAAAGCAGAGTGAAACGCTGTTGTTACTGGAATACAGGGCAATCTAGACACAGGCCAAAATGTTTGACATTTAAAGTGAAACTTTGGAAAAGG
The DNA here is from genome assembly GCF_047830755.1 of Zonotrichia albicollis. NCBI lineage: Eukaryota > Metazoa > Chordata > Aves > Passeriformes > Passerellidae > Zonotrichia > Zonotrichia albicollis. The sequence goes on from NC_133820.1 coordinate 44,616,206, forward strand.
TGCAAAAAGAAATTAGCTATGGGGAAGGATGTCAGATTATAGTCAGAATTATACTCTATGAGTTTCTTCTTTCTAGGGTAAAGAATAAAGTGTAAAGTGAAAAGTGGGCTAGGTGAGACCATGATTTTCCTTTGCTTCTACCTTTTGAATAACCACGGAGGGATAGATTTTGCAGAATATCACTCAGTGCTTTGCTTTCGACCCTTCATGAATAATTTTGGTTCATATTTGGTTATGACCCAAGTTAGCATACTTTGTACTCTGTTTTAATGGGAATAGTTTATGCAGATGAAACCTTTTTGTTGTCATCCTTCTTATCATCAAAAGCATATATATACTGCATTGATGCATGTTGGCTTTTGTGTCTTCAGGCCTATCATTAGTCTTCTTTTTATGTGAAGTGGATAATAGGAGAAGCTGATAGATGAACCAGAATATGAAGTATGTATTTGGATGGGTTATAACAAAGTTTGGCCAGAATTTGCTTTAGCAGACACCATAGTTACTAGCAGTGTATACTTTTTTTTTTTGATGACAGATAAAAATTGTCATTCACTTTGCACTGGGGCACATTCTGATTGCTTTTTCAGTGTTTGCACTTGACTCCTCGTCAAGATTTGCTGCTTCTTGGGAAACATTTGTAGGCATTCCTGAGGGTAAAGGGAGCTTTGTTCTGCTTCTGCTGAGGCCAAGATTTTAACAAATTGTAGTATGTTTGACATTTAGAAAAAAAATATAGCTCACATACATCACCAAATGGTAGCAACTGTACAAAATAGCATTGCTGTGATATTTTATTTTGCATTGACTGTTATGTGTGTTCATTGGTTTCGAGATGTCCTGAAGTTTCATTCCTTGGAACTGAAACTCAATCATTAAATTTGATGCCAAGCCTGTTTTGCAAGACTTTTCATTACAATTGCTTTGCAACACAACTAAGAAGTACAATTGGGAACAAAAGATGGTACTTCCCACTCTTTGCTGCCAACTCCTTAGACCTCACCACAAATTCTTTTCCATCTTGGCCCTTCTTTTATTTGCCATTTGTCAGTTACATGTGTGTATTAGGAAGATTACCTTCACAGAGGGAGCTACGGAACTTTTAAAGGAGATCATTGACAGACTTGAATAAAACAGCCATAAGTTCACCTTCCTGAGCTCTGTGCAGCTGATTTATCTTTCCAAAATCTGCAATGCCCTGATGATGATTTGGAGACATATTCTTGGATGAAGAATTTCAGTGTCATACTTCTGTAATTATAAAAATGAAGAACTTATTCCCTTTCCAAGTAATTCTAAATTTTGTGTAGTCTTACATGAAATCAAGTATTTTTCCAGAGAAAATAAGGATGCCCTTTACACATGCTAAAAAACTTCCCACACATTCAGTGACAAACTCCCAGTATTATGAGCACATGGGACCACAGGGAAATACAGTGTGGAATTTACATTCCTACCACCAGTCCATAAGACTTTATCTATGTGGCTTTGCAGCATGATGTGATGAAGAGTCGGGTCTAAGAGACATGCTTTTCCACTGAATTTAAAGTTATACTCCCAAGTGATGGTAGAAGTAATTGCCACTGTGTACTCAGGGACAAGTGGTCAGAGACTGGAGGTATCAGGTGATATTTGGAAAATGACCAAGTAGCTCTCCTACTAAGACAGAAGATGCCCTGTGAAGAACTTGCCACACTGAGGCTTATATCCACTAAATTTTTGACACCTTTTATTTCAAGATCTCTCCACAAGATAGAGCCTTGAGGCCATCTGCTTTTTTGGAGATTCTTCTATGCTAGTCATTTCTAGAGATCCAAATAACCTGGAAAGGAACACAGAGTCTTAAATGCAGTGGAGAAAAACGTTTCCTGTGATTGCCTCCACTTCCACTTCATTGCAGCTGGTTACTATAGAGTTTTAGCTATTCTACAGACTCCAAATTTTGCCCAAATGCGGATAGTGCTGACAGATTGCCGGAAGCCAGATAGTGACAGAAAAAGCAGGACAGAGTATTCTCTGCTTCTAAGACGTGCAGGGATGATTTGCTGGAGACACTGAATTTCAGTACCCCATTTGACAGCCACCTTCATCTTATACTTGTGAAGTTGAATAAAGTGGAAGTGTTGCCTCCTGGGGTACATAGTCTACATGATTTGCTCAAACACCACTGAAAGCTCCAGGGCCCAAAATTTCTTGTGATGGGCTGGACAGTGCATGCAGCCACTACTGCTGCTCTGATCCACACCTGACACCAGGAAACATTCACTGTTACAGAATCAAAACCAGCCACAGCTAAAATTTCTGAGAAGACCAGAAGAAAAATGACACAAGAAAAGGAGGGAGAGGAATTAAAATTAAGTCAGCTACTTCATTTGGCACTTGATATTTCAAGGGATCAAGAGGAATTATATAAGAAAAATGCACAGAAGACATACTGTGCATTGCTGTTCATTATCAAATTAGCACATTTTATATCATGTTTCAACCTTCTTTCAGTCTTTGCCTTGTAATATATGAGATTAGAAGGGAAGTAATATTAGCAATTTTTAGTGACTACTTAAAAGCAAAAATGAAAAGGCACATTTACAATATTTTTAAAGAATAATTAATTAAACAGAGGGAGGTATACTGAAGACACAAAACTCCATGCACATGAAAACACATGGAAAAAAATTTCCAGGCCTCTGCCTTTAATTGCACACAAAAGTCATTGTTCTCCAAACAAAAGAAGCCATGGGGTGAGTGTTTTATGTTTCATTGAGTCTTCATAAATTTCCATCACTCAACATGAAAGACGCACCAAGTCATTGGAGCTATTTTTTGCTGGTCTCACTGCCCAAGGTACTATTTTTCCCAACTGATTTATTTTAGCTATTTTAGCTATTCATGATTATTCTCCCATCTCACAATATGACACATTCACATGGTGCTTTTTCTCTGGTGATCGCAAATTCCTTAAGCAAGTAATTTATTTTACATCACTGTGCTGCAGAGAAGATGCTCTGCAGAAAACAGAATCAGACTAGTAGGTTGCTCAAAGTCTGAAGCCAATGGGTAAAAGAGTTAACTTTCACATTGTATTTTATTATTAATTTGTTTATTATTATTATTATTATTATTATTATTATTATTGTTGTTGTTGTTGTTGTTGTTGTTGTTATTATTAAAATATTTTGCTTTATTATTTATCTTATTATTGTATTATTTATTGATTTTTAAAAATGATGGGTAAAAATCTGTGCATTCTCTCCTCTGTTGTGCAAAAACACAAGATAAGTGCATGGTACAAAGTTTGTAAAACTATCCTTGTTCCTAAAAAAAGGACATTCGGAGTTGTTTTTTCATTTTGCCAAAATTAGTCAAACAACAATTCTTATAGAAGATACACTAGCTAACAAGGAAAAGCAATATTTGTAGTCTTACTGTTTGAAGAGTACTGAGAAGTGTAAGGAATAATTTTTATGCCTGTAAATGAGAAAACAGGAGGATCCAGAGAGGGAAAAAATATTCCTGAATGAATCACACATATATGTGTGATTTAATTTTCACCATGGATTTAACTGAAGGAACATATTCCTTTTCCCTTCCTTCTCAATTTTTTCCTTAGCCCTCATTTTTTAACACACAATGAGAGAGAGAAGAGAAAAGAAGTAAGTTTTGGGTGTCCTCGCCATGCATTTGGATACAGAACTTGGAAAGGAAGAGGAGAAAAAGAGCTACAATGAGGCCCTTAAACATAGGTGTCTCTGGGGTTACCAGAGCTCAGTGATGAAGGGAAGCATTAGGATTTATGATAAACATGAGGTGCACACAAAGCAGACACAGTTAATTCCCATCTGTCCCCCTGCACACATGCAGATGATACATTTTTCTTTTAAGTAGGCTGGTGACACTGTCAAGTATTGCCCCCCTGCCCCAGTACCCACCCCACAGCTTTTCTCATCATTCCTTATGGAATTCCTTCTGTGAAGAGAGGTAATCAGGAGCAGCAGTCAGGGACTTCAGATATTTTGTGGGCAGCATGTACCAATAAGAATTATCTTCCTTTGCTTCACAGAAATAAGACATTATAAAGTGTCTTAAAAAGTAAGCCAGTGGAGACACCCAACCTCTAGCTTTGAGTTCCTCAATTTTCTTTCTTGTCAAAAACCAGAGGTAACATTTATTTTGGAGCATAAATACATGACACTACTGGTACTATCTCTTGACTTTATAGGAAATTTTAATCAGGAAAAAAAAAAGATATCAGGGAAAGTGGACCTTCCAATCACCTAATTAAGGCTATGTTTGCATACTGATTTCAAGGCTGAGTACCTTTGTCCATTCACTCAACATGGACCATATGTAAGAAACAGCAGGATATTAATCACAATAAAAAAGTGTGTTCTCCCCATTCTTGTACTCACTATAGTTGTTTTTTTCCTAAATGTTATACATTCAGAATCAAGGAATTACTACTATAAGCTATTAAAATGGGGATAATACCTTTCAATTGCTTTTTTGCAATGGGAAGACAACATATATTTGCTCTGTCTTGGAAAATGAAAAACCATAGACATGATTTTCTGCTGGGTTTTTTCCTCTCCATGCTTAGTAATACTGTTTCTGTTTTTCAGACAAGCATCTCTTCTTTCTATGATCTCCAGAGATAAACTGAAGGTTGTTTTGATTTGATCCTTCTCACTTTCCAATCTTCTTGTCTCTTGAACTAATGTTCTCCTCCCTGGTCCTTCTCTTTTCAAGAGCTGAAAACACTTTGAAACACATCCTGGTTTGAGAAGTTCTTCTCTCCCCATTGCTGTGGACTTACACACACACACACACACACACACACACACACACAGAGACACACAGACACACAGACACACACACAGAGATTAAATCTTTCTTCCTTTGGTTTTCTTTATTTCCAGGCTTCACTGCTTCTCGTTTAATTACACATATCATGAACATGATTATCAATCCCAGACTACGGGATGTCAGACTACAGAGAACAGATTAAAGCAGAATTATTCTGCATTATTATGTTTTCATTTACTGAAGTTTCCTAAGTGCAAATCTATTGAATTTATCATTTTAAACACTATTTTTCATTTGTGCACATAGAAAAACAAAGTAGACACAGAACTATTCATACTAAATGTGCAAATTCAAAGCAGGTGATTGCTATCACAGGCACAGCATACATATAACTCAAACAAAACTGTACCTTGAAAAAATCATTTAAAATTAAAACAAGCAAACAAAACAAATGAAAGCAGTTCAGTTAGAAAGGGAACAGAGGCAAGAATACAACAACATTCTTAGAAGAGCAATCTTCAGTCCATCCCCTCTGGTTTTGGATCCCTGTCTTTCTCCTCAGCTGTTTTTCAGTCACTTTCCCTGTGTGGTGTTTTCCCCACTGCCTTCAGGAATCTCTTTCTTCTTCTCCTCTTTAACTCTCCATCTTCTTACCGCTTCTCCCCCAGATTCTGCTACTTATAGAGAAAATATTATTTCCATCCTGGAGTTCTCCTAATTTGTTCCCTGATTATGGAAACATCTCTCCTAGCTTCTTTTCTTTGGTTCTTTTGCCTATTTTTCTCTGTCTGCTAACTTTTCCACAATAATCCTATTTAATTACTCCCTCTTCTCTTCTTCCTACCTATATTCCTTTTTCAAAACCCTTCAGAATTCATGCTGGGAATCTGATAGGTAATCATTTATTGCCAAGCCTGCAGACAAAGGGAAAGTGCCTTTAATGAGCGGACATTGGGGAAGTCCTAATGACAAACCGTGAGACTGCTGCACAACTCATTTAGGAAAATCAGGAGATTTCTAATGAGATGAGATCCTCAATTGATATAAAAATGTATAACTTCTTTCAGAAGATAATCTTCTGAATCTTCTTTCAGAAGATAATCTTCAGGATCTGTCCTTCAGATAGAAATACAGAATATAACATCATCCCATATATTTTCAAAATGCCTTGGTTTTCATTTTGCATCTTTAATTTAGATGTAAAGAGAACTGTGTTCTGGGTACTTAAGTACCAGGGAACTAAATACTCAGTTTGGAGTTTTATCTGGTTTTGGTTTTTGGTTTTTTTTTCCTCTTTGCCTGTTAACAGTATTTTTTTTCCCCCTAAACTTATATGCAGAACTTCTTTTTTTTTTTTTTTTTTGAGAGAGATAATCAGACTTTTTGTTGTTATTATTATTTATGTTTAAGTCTTATCTGAAATTAGGCAGCAAACAGGAGCTGCTCTGATGGCTCAGCAAGCTGAGGGGCTGAAGTATAGACTGGTTTGTACTCAAGGGACCGGAGGCTGATCTCCTTCCCACACAAGCTATTTGGGTAGAAAAATCACAACTGCTGTAATGAGTAGTATCTTTATTTCCACGTGTCAGCTCAGAGGGTGGTCTTCTGGGAGAAAATTAAATGTGACCTTTTGCTGTTGATGTGACACAAACACACGTATATTGCACAAGCTTCTGCATCAATGGCTCCTGCTTGCAGTTCTCTAATGTGCAGTGATCCTTAAGAAGGGTGCAAGGCCCAGCACTTTTCTTTGGGGATCCAACATTGTATTTGAGAGATTTTGGAAGTGAGCTGACTATGACAAGCTTTTTTGGACATACTCTGATTGGCACAAACTAGGTGAAATACTGTTAATTTCAGTGTTGCCCCTGGACTAAACATACATAATAGCAGAATTTGGTTCCTATTTCCAAGGTAAAAAAAAATTTTGTAACTTTACAATATCATGGACTCTAGGACTGTGCTGCTCTATGCCTTGAACTACCATATAAGTATCAGATTTTCCAACAAACACACTGCTGGGAGATAGCAACAGCATTTTTTAAACCAGATTATTCTTCTGAAGTCAATGACATTTTCAAAAGCATGGAAGAGATCATGGTTCAAACCACTTAATATCCAGCTTTTTATACAGCCTCCACCAGCCTTCATTTCCTTCTCTACTTATTTCATCTTGGACTTTGCATACTAATTTTGGCTGGGATAGAGTCAATTTTCTTCATAGCAGTTTGTTTCAAAGTTATGATTAAAACAGTGTCGCTACACTGTGCTTAGTTACTGCTGAGCGGGGCTTACTCAGAGTCAAGGATTTTTCTGCTCCTCATCCCAACCCACCAATAAGGAGCCTGGGGATGCACAAGGATTGGGAGGGGACATAGTCAGGACAGCTGACCCCAGCTGTCCCAAGGGGCGTCCCAGACCTTATGGTGCTGTGCTTAGAAAGAAACCTGGGAGCAAAAGAAAGGAGGGATGTTTAGAATGATGGCACTTGTCTTTACAAGTCACCACTAAACACGATAGACCCCTGCTCTCCTGCAGGTGGCTGGACATGTGCCAACCATGGGAAGTGGTGAATTAATTCCTTGACTTGCTTTGCTTGTGTACAAAACCTTTTCTTTACATATTAAACTATCTTTATCTCAACCCCATGAGTTTTCTCACTCTAATCCCTCAGATTCTCTTCCCCATCCCACTGTGAGGGAGTGAGTGAATAGCTAGGAGGGGTGTTAGATGCTGTCTGGAGTCAACATACAACAGCTTGATAGATAAAATTACTTCTCCTATTTAAGTGGGTTCGACAGACCTACCACATATAGCAGAACATTTCTTACCTTAACCCTTACAGCCACTATAGTACAAATCTGGAGCTAATCAAAGGACTCCCTTTAACCAAACATAAATACCAGGTGCACTAAATGGTCTTCTACCTCTATGAGGCAGGACCACTTTGCAAAGAAATTCTGTTTCTCACAAATCTGTCTGTAAACAAGGGACAGAGACTTCAGTGAACAGTGACTTGATGGTCAGTGACTTGATAACATGAGCTTGATGAAACTCTCTTTTCAATCATCTTGGAGAAATGAAAAGGGCAACTATAATCTGAAGCCTGTTTCTCATTTACTGTAGCAGACTCATAAATAACTGTGGGAGACACTATATTGCATTGTTTAACATGGATGAGTCTATGGATCAAAACCAAATTTCCAGGATATAGGGATTCACCACTCGATAAAACCGCTGATGGTGAACATATCATTCCAGTGATGCCAGTGGAGTCATACCAGCCTATAATTACAGTAATGGGAATGAAAACCCATCCCAGGGGTAAAGATAAATAGACATATAGCATTAAATAAAAATAGACAGTCAGAATAACTACCTCAGCCTTGAGTAATATGTTGTGTAGCAAACTTCACTATTATTTTTACTCATGGGTTATTTTACACATGTAGGATAGGCTGAATTTCATGTGGAAAATCAATTCTTGGGACAACAGAAAATGACAAAGATAAAAGAAATGACAAATATGGCTAAAGGTAGAAACAAATCACAGAGAAACAATTGCTTTTCAGATTAACCACCCCTTTCTAAACTGCCAGTGGGCATCCATTGTAAAAAATAGGGTGTTTCTAAAATCAGTATATTAGGCATTTCAGGTCCCAATTTGGGAAATTGCTTTAGAAAAGGAGGAAATTTTTGTATCATTCTTCATTAATTCTCCACTTCCTTAAGTGCTTTGGGAATTATCTGTTAAAACAGGAATGCAGTGAAGAAAAACTAAAAGAATGTGAGGAAGTACATAAAGTTGGTCCCATGTCAGCAAAGCCTGAACTGTGATAAGCAAGACTTCATGCAAGGAGTAGGTATTTTATGATGTCACAATTTTTGGTTTAATAATCAGTTGTCAGGGGGTTTAAGCTGCAATAAAAGCTATTGCTTGCCAAACAAAATACTAATTTAGAAAAAAGGAATAAGGCCATGAGCACTATTGCATTTACAAGCTACCATTACCTGTAGTAATGCTCATGAACCTATGATCTGATAAATTTTGTAGAGTCCAAAAAGTTTTCTTGCCAAAGCCAAATAATGTGGTCTCATAATGCTGAGTTTGCTTCTGCCATCCCCATTCTCCAAAAGCCCATCCATTCCTATAAAGCAGAAATCCCAGTCCCACTCCCTCCCCTCTGCTGACAGCAGACAAGATATTGCTGGTCTCTGCTCTAATTGGGATGACTGAAATGAGAACATCTGGAAATACAAAGTGGACAGGAACATTTCTTTCTTTATAGTCCAGTCTTTTGGAATCTGCTCTTCTTGTTTGACCTTGAACTATGAAAAGCCATGGGCCAAAATCACCAAGGGACAAATGGATGCCACAATCCACAAACTGTCTTCTCATTTAGCTTGCTCTTTATTAAATTTTATGTATAAAAAGGGGTATTACTCCATGTAGTCCAGAACTTTCTGAAGTGACTTCATCCAAATATTCTCTTGTAGGATTTATCTTACACTGGTGTAAATGGCTGCAAAATCCAATGCCAATTAAGAAGAAGGAGGGCAAAAAGATGTTCAGAGGTCTGGAACACCTCTGCTATGAAGACAGGCTGAGAGAGTTGGGATTGCTCAGCCTGGAGAAGAAAAGGCTCCAGGGAGACCTTAGAACACTTTCCAGTACCCAGAGGGGCTACAAGAGAGCTGGAGAAGGATTTTTGACAAGGATGGGGAATGATAGGACAAGTGGGAATGGCTTCAGGCTAAAAAGTGAGTAGGTTTAGTTTAGCTTTTAGGAAGGAATTCTTCAGTGTGAGGGTGATGAGGCACTGGCACAGTTTATCCAGAGAGGTTGGACATGCCCCATCTCTGGAAGTGTTCAAGGCTAGGTTGGATGGGGCTCTGAGCATCCTGGGAGAGTGGAAGGTATCCCTGCCCATGGAAGGCAGAATGGAACTAGATGGTCTAGTTTGGTCTAGTTTTGGTTTGGAACTTCCAAACCAAACCATTCCATGATTTTCTCCATCCAGTGGTCACATTAATCAGGTTTACAGGTGTTTGAAAATATCCAAGTGAAACTTGGAACAAATTACTTTGGTTTTAAGTTGTCTTATTGTGGTTGCAGTTTGAGGGAATGTATAAATGAGCAACTCAGCAGTTGCTGCAAGACACAGCAGTTTTGAGCCAGCAGCCTCCTCTGCCTCCAGACTTGTTCACATGCTTGTTCACAGCCATTCCCAGTGCATATATCTCAACTTCCATGCAGGCACAGAGTTACTCTAAGAGGTGGATACATAGGCAATATAGAACAAGAGTGAGAGCAGATCAGAGTTCCAGCTTCCATTTCAGTAACACCAAAGAAAGGAGAGAACAGAGTTTTCCTTTTTCCTTACTTTTTTCTTTGCTTGCTAATAAGATTAATGAATTTCTTGTTGTGTTCTTCTTAAAAGAAAACAGAACTCTGTGTGATGGGAAAGCAGTATTGCAGGCTGGGCCAAACCAGAAAACTAAGAGGGAATTTAAGACTGCAAAAAACCAAATGTGATGCATAATGGGACCCATCTGCTTGTACTGAGATCTCTCTGGATGAGCAAGAGATAACAAATTTCAGATTAAATAAATACTATATATTCATATCCATGCTTTCTCCACTTCAAACTGCTCAAAATCAGAAAAGAACCGTTTTCTCTTTCCAGAGTCGACCATTTTTAGAGATTTATTTCACTTCTGTATCTATTCATAAATTCCAGTTCAATCTTGACCCAGTAGAAGACACTTGAATTTCTGCTGCTTCATATTCTTCATCTCTTGTCACATATGGGGTATACAGGGATATAAACTGCTATCAAATTATAAGTGATTTGCATTCATTTTGTATATATGCAGATTAGTGCAAAACATGAAGAATGGCAATCAATCCAGATGATTAAAAGAAAACTTTCTTACATGTTCAGTTTTCTTTTATTCAGATTTAGGACAAGTGAGTACCTCTGAGCAAGCTCTTGACAAGCAAAAAAAAAAAAAAAACCAACAAAAAATCCCTGAATAGTTCTGAAAATCAAAGCTCTGCTCAGGAAGTGTAGTTGTCACTATTTCCAAACATGTACAGGGCAAAGATCACTACTATCCACATGGGAGATAGCAAGAATGAGGTCCTGAATATCAAAATAGATATATATTGTGTATTCAAATGTTATACAGGTAAGAGAGACCACTAGGAAGATTCTTCATGCAACACAGTGTAGAGTGTAGGTAATTCAAGCTTGAGCGAAAGAGTTTACTAAAAGGTACAAAGCCCCAAAACATATTCCTCACCTATATAATCATTACATTCCTCCCCAGGTTGTTCTCTTCATAATAAATAATATGCATTTTGCTTCAGGTCTCTTTGTCTAGAGTTAATTTCCTGGCATTTTTTACTGATGCCTCTTTGCTACATCTGTCCAGCAGAGGCCCCTGCCAGTGAATTTCTGTTGCCTCTGCAAGTAGCCAAAATAATCCCATCACTGCTTAACTTGCACTTTGAGGAGATAAACAACTAGTGTTTTCCTTGTTGTTCACAGTGTGATCTCTTACCAAGCCTTTAATTATTCTCATATCTCTTCTGTAGTTTATCAATATCCTTGTCTTTTCCACGGGTACCCAACCAAAGAAGTATTTCAACAGAAGCTAACCCACGCCACATAGTGAGATGGTTTCACTATGCCTACATGAGGCTTCTGTGCTTGAGTAAGGTTTCACATTAAACTGAAAGCTCCTCTTTTACCTATTTATTCATAATGCCAGAGAAGTGTTTTGCAGTTTTGGAGTGCCTGAATAGAGTATCCCCAATGAAAAGATTGCCTTGCTTTTACTTCTCTTTGAAGAGTTTATATTTCATTACATTAGAGATGAGATCACTTGCCTGTACACAGCTCACCAAAACATGTAGGTGTCTGTCAGTATCTCCTATTCTTCCATTACTGACTCCCCCTGATGCCTCAAAGCATCAACCCAACTTTTTAGATTGCCTGCAAACTATTGGCACTGGCCATGTTTTTTATCCCAAGTTACTGATAAACATGGGCAGCAACATAAATCTAGGAAATGGAGTCTATAATATTTTTAGAAGTGAATTGGAAAGACACATAAGAAAGTAAAAATATCAATAATAACTTACGGAGAGAGACACACGGTAAGTGAACAATTCCCTTTATGAGTAAAACTTCAGACAGAAATAGCTCTACTTACACAGACAGGGATTAGTTAATCTGTGTTGCTGTATCCAATATACTTTATGAAGGATAAAAACCATTTTGAATTAATGTGTTGGGGTTATTAAGAGTCAGCTGACACCTGCAGATAACTACAGGCAAGTAACAGGAATACTTAAACCATTATACACTTACTCATCTCACAGAGGGGTCTTTAACCTCCTGGCTTTATTCTTACATAGTTTGATTACTAAAGCAGCTCTTCTATCATCATAAGTCCTTGGCAATACTAGATCCCCTCATGATTCCAAAAGCTAAAACCTTTACAGTAAAACACTTTTCTGGAATTTTTTTCTTTTTTGAACTATACTCAGTATGGTCCTGCAATATAAAATTTTTCCATGCCTCTGTCTTTATCTCTTTCAGTCACTGTTTCTCAAGTTGGAAGCAATATGCCTAATAATCATATGGAACTTTTCCAAAAAGTAGTTGGAGTGCGAAGAATACATACCAAGGACATCTGTGTCATTCTCATACCTTCTTACCTCAGTGTTAGCTGTCCTATCAGTCATAAAGAATTTCTAATTAGGACCGTCAAGATACAGAGCCAATAACAAGAAATAACAGGGAGTTACTGGCATGCCAGTTTTACTTCAGAAAGACTTAGAAAAACACAGAATTTCAGATGAATTTTCTTACAATCTATGACTGCCTAATTTTTCCAGTAAAAAACCCCTACAACATGTGGTCTCATATGCCTGTCCTATATTAAAGTCAAGAATATAAACTGACCTGACTTGCTGGTAAGAACCTAATTAGCATGGCTACAGGGTGAGCAGTCCCTCTAACATAATAATTTATTAGCTAGAATTCCCTGGGCCTTGGCCAATGCAGATTCCTGCCAAGGAGATCTGAAGAAGAAAGGGATCTAACCCACAGGATTTTCTGACTCTAAGCACAATGGATTTTGGCAAGGAACCTTTCCTCACCAGGTTCACTGTAAGTTAATAGGAGAGGAGAAAAAGGATTTGATACCAGTTGGGCCATGGTGGCTACTTTAATTTCTATTAGTAAGCTGCTCTTTGGAGACCACAGGGTAAATCGCTGTCCAAAGCTCCTGCACTATTCCTTTATCAAAGAGAAAAGCAGTGTCAGCTTTGGACAGGCTCACTAAATAGTTGCTTTAACTGGACAGATACTGGGAAAAATGTTGACATCTTTGCCTCAGAGTTTTGTTATCTGTCTTCATCATATCTCTCACTGCAGCTTTTAAGAGAAGATGGAGGTTTCTTGGGTTAATCTTCCTAAAATATAATTTCCTACTTTTTTCTCTCCTCTGGATGGCCCCCCAAAATGATGTCTAAACTAACATAATTGTTATGAAGGTTTGAAAAGATTTAGGCTTCATCATCTTGCTTTGGATCCTCCTTTCCTGGTGTCTCTGTATTAGTTGGAAGATATGATCTTTTCTTATATATTAATCTGACTCATCCTGTATGGGCCTTTCGTAAGTTTTCTGATTTGTGTGGCTTTAGTACATCTGTTGTTCCTACCAATCACAAGTCAGTTAAAGAAATCTTTAAGACTTAAGGAGGCTTTCTCCACCTCCCAGTCACATACTTCTCCCAACACCTCATTCAGTGAGGCAGAAAGCAGCCTGGACATAAGTGGTACTTGACCGAACAGTTGAGATAGCTGTATGTTTTGATTTTGTTCTTTACATGGTTCTTTTGTAAAACTAATGAAGAAAAATTAAGCGAACAAAGGAACTTGCTTTCATCCAGGAATGCAGATCTTTTCTCTGTTTGCATGCCAACTAGTTTGCTTCCCTTGGCATTTTCTGTCTCCACCTCAGTTTTCAGGGTAGAAAACACTGAGTCATTGCTGATAAAGCAAGCAGGAAAGTTAACTATATTGTTACCACCTATCAGCTTCCTATATGAGGGGTCTGTATCTAAACTGATTCAACAGGGCTGTCACCCAACACTTCACTAATGTTGCATCTGAGATAGTTTTGACACCTTATTCCTCTTTCAAAACTATGCTTGGGATGAGAAAGTAGAAAATTTGATCACCAAGGGCAGTAACTTGGAGTGATTTTGTACCCAGGTCTGCTTTGCTTTGCTTCCCCCTTCCTAGCTTATTGTTTTTCCCCCCTTTCCTAGAAGACAGAATCATAGAATCATAGAACGGTTTGGATTTACAGGGACCTTTAATTCTCATTTAGACCAACTCACCTGCAATGAGAAGGGACATCTTCAACTACAGCAGGGTGTTCAGAGCTTCAGCCAGCCGGACCTTGAACATTTTCAGGGATGGGGCATCTACAACTTCTCTGGGCAGCCTGTGCCAGTGTTTCACCACCTTCATTTTAAAAACATTACTTCCTTACATCTTATCTAAATCTAATCTCTTTTAGTTTAAAAACATTACCCCTTGTTCTATTGTTAGAGGCCCAATTAAAAAGTCTGTCCTCATTTTTCTTACAAGCTCCTTTTACATATTGAAAGGTTGCTATAAAGTCTCCCCTAAGCCTTGTCTTCTACAGGCTGAACAACACCATTTCTCTCAGCCTGTCTTCAAAGAAGAGGTGCTCCATCCCTGAGCATTTCTGCAGATCTCCTCTGGACCTGCTCCAACAAGTCCATGTCTTTCCTGTGCTGATGAATGCAGAGCTCCAGATGGGGTAAGGACAAGACACTGTCCAGCCAAAGTGTGTGCTCTGAAATTATAAATCTCTGATGAATATGGCATCTGCAGAAAGGACATATATAAAAATACTTTTTGCAAGAGTGACACAGGATTCAGCTCTTTTTATATAATTTAGAATTCAGCTAATTTCTAGGTATTTTGGGACAATGTTGGTCTGGGAGAGCACCTGTTCTGAAAAAAGCCTGTTACAGACAGTGCTGGATCCTGTGAGCTCCTGACAGCTAAAAGGATAATCTTTTCAAAGTGGAAGTAACAATTCTGTCTCACACAGAACACTGGACTTTAATTCAAAAGATCTGATAAATTTAGAAAGGATTTTGTTCACGTGTTTGAAGTAACTGACATTTTTACAATCTGGCCTGGAATCATCTTTAGGATAACATTGAAGGGATCAAAGTAAACATGTGTGGGAACCTAATAAAACCAAATGTCCCAAATGACAGGTCAACTAACTTTCTATTTCACAGTGTGACTATAAATCTGATTCCCATTCAATAATTTTGTGCAAAGAATGATGGACTGAATTTCTGTAGCCTAAAAATGAATGGTGCCAGGACACTGCAGTGATATATTAAGGGAAGGGAGAATGGGACAGAGCTTCCAGGACTTCAAAATTATGTGGCAAAGAGGAAATAACTAGGAAGTTATTAGAAGACTTTTTCTATGGACAGATTAATTGAGACAAAAACACAAGTGAGTTCTCCTGGCTCACAAAAGAGAGCTGCAAACAGATCAGAAGTCCTCATGTCTCCTCCTTTCAACTACTTTCTATGGTCAAGGTGTCTTTTCAATAACTAGTCAGTGTAACTAGATCAGAATGTCTGGATATGTTTTATATTTATGTTTCAAGTTTAAAGTTGACCCAGGAACTGGAAAAGGTGTCCTGGGGAATATGCCCTTTAATTAATGTCTCTGTAACAACCAAGAAAAGGGAATCATCCATCTTGCCCTGTGGGATATGATCTGCAAGACTAGGGGTTGTTCAGCTCCTGCCCAAGCTGTCTGGCACATATGCTGTAAAAACAAGTGTCAGCTAATGGAGCATGCCCTCATGCTCAAGGAGAGAGGAAAACGCATTGTGCTGCATGTCCCAGTGGAATTGGGCTCTGGACAGTCAGAGACCCATAGACATGGATGGCTGTGCTCAAAGTGTCCACCAGGTGTTAACATTCAATATCAGTCTGTCATTTCCCTTGTTTTCCCTTAAAGCTGATTCATCTGTTTGACAGCTGTCATTCCAGAATGATACTTTCTTGGGTATTCTTACTTAGAGAAAAGGACAATGTCTATCAGCCTTTTGAGTAGGATCGTGGCTGTTGATCACAAATTTGATCACAATCAAATATTTTGTCTATATTACAGACAAAAGAACAATAACCTTGGACAAAATTAATCAGATTGGCAACAGAAATTTTAAAAAGACTGTCTCCAAGGAATTAACCTGAAATCTACACCGTAGACATAGGGTTAAAATCAGAGATGATTGACATTAAACTTCCCTTGTTCGTTGTCCCAGCTGCAAGAGTCTTGCAGTGTTTTACCTAGTGAGACAAGGAATTACTGGAACTGGTCCAATTCGACCATGCAAAACAGCTTAACAAGCAAAAACATAATTTGTGGCAATTTTCCTGACGTTCCAGAATGACCCTCATGGAACCTCAAAGGTGAAATGATCTAATAGAAAAGTGGAATTGTTTTGAAAATGAAACCCCCACATTTCACATTAAGTGCAGCTAGGAAATAGGACCCAAAACACCTTGCCTCCTCCTGCTCTTACAGAAAGTGGTTAATTGCTATATTTGGTGAGAAAATGTATTTAAAAGCATAAAATTGAAGGTTTAATTATATTTGGTATGTGTTACTGGCAGAGCTTCATGAAATGATCAACAATTATCTTTCTCATCCATCAAGTGTTCAGGGATCACACAAGGACAGGGAGTAGGAATATGAAGTAAGCTGTGCCAAAAACATAAAAATGTGTTGTTTCTCTTGTAGCTTTCTTCATTTTTCCCCCCACACTTTCCATGCACATCATTCAAATTAAAGTGGGTTTTTTCAGCATAGTTACTTTCTGACTTATCTGGAAGCAATCAACCCCACAAAACCTTTTGAGCATCAAACTCGCTACAGGACACAGTGGAGTCTCATTTTAAACCAAGAACAAATTAATGCATTCCAATTTAACTTCAGCACTTGATTAACCCAAAATGAATTAAAAAATGCTGTTCATTGACATGCAAACCCATCTTTATTATATTGCTACTCGTAAAACTTCATATGCAACGGCACAACGCTGCCAAAACATTCAGACAACAAAACCAGATTAATTTTGGATATTTACACATGTTTCTGAAAGACTGAGATATTTCATGCCTACAACCACTTTATTAGTGCTAAAATTACAATACAATGCATCCCATCAAAGTAGGTGTGCTATTTATAGCTGCATATTTAACTCTTGGGTTGTCAGGTGCTCTGTATATTGGGATCACGAACATCCTGTTTAGCTAAGAAATTCAGAGCTTAAAACACAGCTGGAGGGGGATGCACAATATTCCATGCTGTGAATGCCACTGAAAAGATGTAACTCACTAACAGTGGCTTTATTAGTACTCACACATTTATCTATTTACTTTGTGATTATTTCTCGTTGAGGTGCTCGGCCTATTTGTGAAGGATGAACAGTAGAAAGCTTGGTGCTGCTAACAGATGTGGATGCACTTACTGGGAAAATCCATTACTTCAGGGAAGGGCTGAGATTTCTGTGGGACTCTACAAAAGGCTGAGCTTTTGACACATATAAAAGTCCCAGAAGAGCAGTTATTTGTTGTTTATTATAAGGGGTTATTTGGAATGGTGGCTTGTGGCCTAGAGTGTTCTAAATTCATCATGTAACACACACAATTTTAGTTACCCACAGGGGATCACAGCATGAACACCAGTATTTCGTGTTCCAACCTGACCACCATAACCAAAGCAAAGCTCTTCCTCTTTTCACCATCCAAAACTGGAATTCAAAGAAGTGGGGCAGCACAATGGAAATGTTCCCTACCACAACACAATGCACAATATGTGCACACACATCAAGCACAGAGAAAGCCAGAACTTGCCAACCACTTGGGAATTTAGTTTTGTCACGCTTTTATTGAAGACCCTTAGCAAGCAGAGGGAGCAGGTAACAGGGCGAAGAAATAAAGAGCTCCTTTAATTTCTGTGCTTGAAATCTGTTTGCCTCCAATTACCATCTGTGAAGGCAATTCACTCAGGTGCTTGCATTTAGCTGGGATGAACAGGTACACAAAGACATGGCAAAACATGTTGCACTCAATGTAGAGGTGACACAGAGCACTTTACCCACCATGTAATGAGGACCTATAGCAGATATTTTGACCTGGGTGTTGTGTGGAGCCAACGTCCACTTGCCATGTCCGATATGTTATTAGTACTGCTTAGGTTTGAGGATCTCAAGTTTATGCCGGTTAGTGCTGGTTAGATAATAATGATGGGAGGCTTTGAAAACAAATCTGTATCTTCTGTTTTTAAGGACAGAATGATCCAGTGGCAATTCCACAAAGTAAAAATTAGGGACTCTGACTGCCCAAAAGAGCTATTTTCAAAGGTCATAGGCATTGTTAATAGAAGCTTGAATAAAGGCAACGAATAAAACCTGTGAAATATCCAATAACTCAGATGAACAAACAAATATCAGGTTGTAGACAACAGAAGCATGAGGCATGATCCCAATATATAGATTTCCTTTCAAAATTGGATGTCTACTTGCAAATATACACTAAAAGCCCACACATTAACTGCAAAGGAAAAAAGATAATAGTTGAATTCATTTAGTTCTTTTGTTCGACTGATGGCATTTCATGGCCATCAGTCTGAAATGTTGAAAGAGGCCCACATTGAAGATAACCCTATAAACGGGGTAACTTGGGATTTAAAAAAAAAAAAAAGGCTTAAAAAAAAGGTAAACTTTCCCCACATATGGTTCTAACAGATGTGGTTTTAAATTACCATTGGGACATAATAATGTTTTTTGAATAGACTGAATGTTAAATAGTTGGCTCCTCCTATGTGACAGACATTAGGGCTCAGTGGTTTAAGCAGAAAACTCCCCATTTGTGTATTTAGCTGGAATGTACTTCATTTTCAGCCCACGCCGGTCAGTATGATTTAATACCTTGGCCTGATGTCCCTCTCACCAGCAAGAGAAAGGATAAATTGGATTAAAGACATGAAACAAAACAAAACCAGGCAACATCACCCCCCCCAAGCAGCCAATGCCAGGCTCCGGCATTGTTCCTTACACAACAACTCCCGCAGCCCTGCAATGGGAGCTCACTGGAGATGACAGCTGAGGAAGAAAAACATTAAATAATTCAAAGCCACTAACATCAAGTCTGATGTAGGTATAAAAATAGTTACAAAACACCACTCTACATGTTTTCATTATAGGAACTTTGACTTACTTGGAAACACCAAGAAAACCTCAAACCTATGCCACTCCCAGCCTCACATGCTCAATTAGTCCAGCAGTGGAAATGACATCCATTTCCAAACCAGCCTTCAATTTTCATGGCCATTTTTTGCTTCTGCACTGGGGGAGCCAGCTCTGTTCCACAGCAGGAGTGAAAAAGCCTGATCCAGAGATCATTAAAACCAACAGGAGCCTTTGAATTAACAGTAATGATTCTTGGATCTGGCCCTGGTTTAAGTTAAAATGTTGTGGTGCTTTGGGGATTGAAACAAGATGCAATGTGATTGGCTTTTGTTATCTTCAAAAAAAAATCTCTGTTGCTGGGAGTGTCCATTTTCAAACACTCAGTCTGCCAAAGCAGTGCACATTTTAAATAAAAGGCCTTAATGAAATTTCTTAATAAGGAAACATGATGGCAAGGTGAGATCCCACATAGTCTGTGTAACATTAACTCCAGGTGTTTTCATTTGAGCAGAGGGAAGGAGAGAGAAACAAACAGGAGTATTGACATGAGGAATATATGCCCCCACACATTAGATTAGGCACCTTTACTGGGGCTGGGTATCCCAATTTTATTGATTTATGTATTTCATGCACAGCAGAGATGTTACAGAATTTTCAGTCTTCCCTGCTCTGAAATGGAGGATGGGAAGAAAGAAAACAAAGGGAAAAAAAAGAATCAGAATCAGTGTTCTCAGTTCACAGAGCACAACAGAGCACCAGCTGCAGGAATCCAGCACTAATGATGAAAGAGTTGCTAGAGGTCCCTCTCTTCCTGGTGTTCCCCCATTTTCTCACCCCCTAAAAGATCCACTTTTATTCCCTAGTATCAGCTTCTGATATACCCTTCTTCTCTGTTACCATCTTCTCAACTAAATGCTTGCTTTGTCTGATACTCTCTGGAGAAGACATCAGCCAAAATAAATAAATACATAAAATTGAAAAAAAATTAATTATGCAGAAGGTATAAAAGAATACAAAGCAAAGTGATGCAGGTGTACGATAAAGTTGCTCTCCAGAGCCTGTGATCAGCAGCGTTCAGCACAGAAAGCCACAAACAGATGACATTTTAAAGCATGTGGGGGACATGCAGGGCTGCAAGCAATGGTTTGTAGCTTCTAAACGAGTCATTTGTGCATCCCTCCAATCCCAAATAAGATTGTGAACAGCAGCAACAATAATAAGCCATAAAAGCTAAGCCCTAAAGAAAGCCCTGTTCAGGTAGACCCAAGTGCTTGCCATGAAACAGGGCTCTAAGTGACAGGCAGGTTGGCTTTTTCTGCTCACACTTTCTTGTGAGATAAAAGCAAAACCAAGAGAGTAGGAAAATTTTCCAAATCCCAGGTGTCTTTGCAGTGCATCATGAACACAAGAGGGATTTTAGGATAGAAAGAAAATGGAGGTACAGGGGAAACATGCCACGCTGTGAGAAGATGATCATTAAGTTGTCCCTTGGTAACAGGATTCTGGTGGTGCAGTGTGGAGGAAGCAAGGGCATAATTTCCTGCTTTTGGGAAGAGCAAACACTGGCTAGAAAGAAGTATGAGAAAAAAAGGCTGTTAGATGCTGACAATGAGAAGAAAAACATTTGAGCAACAGGCAACTTCACAGTCAGATGCCACAAGACAGGCAAGCTGGTTGTTCTTACTTTATATAAACGGTATTTTGTTGGTTATATATTTGCTCAGATTATTCCCAGGACAAGAATAAAAGTCAAAATGAGAGCCTGTTTCATTGCTGGGCTTTCTGATTCTCTCATGAAGCCTCCAACCATTACGCTTCAACCTACTTTCACAGTACTGGGTAACAAGCTGGGTGATAAAAACATCAGATGAAATTCAGCATCAGTAAAAGCCAAATAATGCATAAAGGGAAAAACAGTTCTAACAATGCACACACAATATGGGCTGTAAATTAACTGGTGCCCCACAGAAGGTTGGTTGAGGGATCTCCATGGGATGCCCTCTACAACTACTGGCTCTCTGCTCGTGCCAGTTAAATGCACAGGAAAAATTCTGAGATACATTAGGGAAAAAATAGACAATGAAAAGAGAAAAACCATAGAATCATTTATATTAAAAAAGACCTGTAAGATCATTGAGCCTAGCCATTAACCCAGCACTGCCACCACTATACCATGTCCCTAAGAATCACATCCACACACTTATTGAACATTTTCAGCCATGGTGATTCCATCACAGCCTCATTCCCTCAGCAGCCTGAGTTTCTCTCCCTTTCCAATGCCTGGTCCCTCTTTCAGTGAAAAATTTTTTTCTAATATCCAATCTAAACTTCCTCTGGTGCCACTTGAGGTCATTTGCTCCTGTCCTGTCACTTGTAACTTAGAGAAGAGACTGACCCCCACCAGGCTACACCCTCCTTTCAGGGAGTTGCAGAAAGCTATAAGGTCCCCTCAAGCTTCTTTTTCTCCAGGCTGAATATAATATGGGATGATGTTTTATAAGGTAACATGCATTTCTGTCTTAATGCTGCATACATTTTGGTTCTACCCATGTCTAAAATACAGAGCAGAATTAATAAAGACAGAGGAAAAGGAAAAGGCTGAAAAGATTATCAGGAATATGGAAAGACTTGCAGAATAGATAAAGTAGGGTGGGGATTTTAATCTTGGAATAGAAAAACAAAACCAAAGAGTGGAAGGAATTTATCCTGCTGTATAACCCACGAAGTAGGAGTCATCTAA
The DNA here is from genome assembly GCF_047830755.1 of Zonotrichia albicollis. NCBI lineage: Eukaryota > Metazoa > Chordata > Aves > Passeriformes > Passerellidae > Zonotrichia > Zonotrichia albicollis. Next base: position 44,638,089 of record NC_133820.1, read on the forward strand.
TGAAATTACCAAATTGAGAGATTAAAGCAGGAAAACAGGAAGGCTTATTCACTCATTGCATGACTTTAAATTTTGAAACTTTTTCTTGTGGCAATCACAACTACATGCTGGGTTCAAAAAGAATCCAGCAAATTGTTAGAGGACAGCTGCTTCAAGGCCTACTAAGCAGGATGGCTTGAAAGACTTTCCTGAAGATAGAAGACTGTAATGAAAAAGTGCACTCTGTATTTTAACATGAATAAAATAAGACTTCCTATCAGTACAATCAAACTGCTGTAAATAGTTGTCGAGCTAGGAAAAACTCTCCTTGGTCATGGGACTAGCCAAAACACCCATCACTACCACAAAGCTGTTTGTACCCCCTTCTTTTTCTCTTCTCCTTGGCAAATGCTTCCACCACATTGGCTCAATGTAAGTCACTAAGTCATCAGAAATAAACCAAAACCCCAAGGAAAAGATGGAGCTTGTTTTGTCCTGGGTTGATAAATTAAATGGTAGAATCATAGAATCACAGAATGGATTGGAAGGCACCTTAAAAATCACCTAGTCCCAGCTCTCTCTGCCATGTGCAGCAGCACCTCCCTCCGGACCAGGTTGCTCAGAGCCCCGTCCAGCCTGGGGGCATCCACAGCTTCTCTGGGCAACTTCTGCTACTGCCTCACTATTGTCACAGGAAAGAGCTTTTCCTAACATCTAATCTAAATCTGCCCTCTCTTATCTTAAACTGTTACCCCTTGTCCTACCGCTAGTGCCCTTGTCAAAAAGGCATAAATCATCAGACATGTTCTGAAGGAGTCACAGGACAGAAGCTGTGGAGGGAGGACATTGGGATGGGAGGTGAGTGGGAGAGCAGGACCTCTCTCCTTCCATGCCAGTGGGTCCTGAATTTGGATCTGATGTGAAACTGCAGCCTGAGAGTCACCTGTGATGATGATAAACAGAGAAAAAAGCTGGCCACATCAAAATGCAATTATCTGTTCTTTCAGTTTTCTGGGTTTCCATTTGGTTTTTCCCCCTTGGTTTTTTTTTTTTTCTGAGTTTTTTTTGGCTCTGGTTTGTGATAACAGTTGCTGTTACAATATAATGTTGCTATACTAAATAAGAATTCTTTTGTCAGCAGGACACTGAACCTTCCATGCCAGTGGGATACATGGGAATTTGTGGGTTTGCTCCGTCAGTGCAAGATCTCCTGAGATTTCTTTGGATTTAATTCCATCCTACAAATCCTGCAATGCTGTATCACTTTGATGTGACTTTGTGGGATTCTCATTACTTGTATTCACTTTGGTTTCCAAGAAGCTTGAGATTTCATCATCTGCTAACATATGCTGAAATGCATGTGTCAGATCTATAATAAATTTCCAATATAAAAAAAAATCTATAAAACACACAAGTACGAAATTAGTTTGTAACACAATCTCCAGTTCTCTGTTTATTAGGGAAAGGAAAAGTTGGTAGTGCTGTCAATTATGGGAAAAGTGAAGCAGCTTTAATAATAAAACAGCATTCACAGTTTCTTATAACTATACTAAGCAAATTGTTTGGCCTGAAAATTTCCATGCCAGCTGTCTGCCTCAGGCTGAAGGTTTTTGGAAATTTTCAGTCAAAACAGTTCAGCAGATTCTGAGAACAAGGCTAAGGAAAAATATGTTGTTTTACTAACGTCTAAAAAAAAAAAAAAGGCTTTAGCTTTCTTTCTGAAATCTCCTCTGGGATTTCTAGGACTTTAGAGGAAGGACTTGAAATTTGCCTGGGAGAGAACTGTTTTTCTTCTAATGAGTTTTGTGCCTATCTGTGTGAATTAAGCCAAGTTTAGACATCTCTGATAAAAACACCGTTGCTACATGCTCCTGGGTGCATTTGTACATATTTGCCAGCTTCCATCACTTACATTTCTACCTGTGTATGACAAGACAAGATGTTTTATGCTATGGGAAGTGCCAAGTCTGTATTCAAGTGTCAGAACTGCAATCAGAGATGCTCTCTGGTTCTTGGCATGACCTCAAGCTGGTAGGAACTGAATGAAGTTGGGATGAGAGACTTGGAGAGCAGGGGTTAGAGAGGTGAAAACAGGATTGTAGAAAGGAGCTGGATGAAGCAGGGCATGAGGAGAAGACCAGTCTGAGTAGGATGGGCTGAGAGATCTGTTTAGAGGAGCAGAGTACTCTGTTAAACTAAGCCATTGACACACAGAGAGTGACCAAAATGAGGCAACGTCACAAAGCTACTATCTCTTGGACGACTCCATAAAACCAAAAGAAATCAACAAAAACGAGACTAACAGGCCAATAATATGATTTAAAAGTATATATTGGAGACCCATAATTTAAGTAAAAATCACAATAAAAGTTGCCTTACTCAGGTGTCTGAATAATTAAACAGTAATTATTTACAAGACAGTGTTTTACCCGAGCTGGCCTGGAGATGAAGCAGTGAGAATGGGGAGTAGAAGAGGAGGTTCACAATCCCTGTCTCACCCGCTGCAGAGCTGGGAGGTTGGTACTCACCAAGCAGAGGATTGTAGAATGAGGAGAAATGTGTTTCAGACTGAGGTAGCCAAATGATGCCCCAAGACTGTGGGCAATGCTGGGCAAGGCAATTAACCCAACATTCCATAATTGTGTCAGAGTATGTTGCAGTGTTTGGATGATCATCTTGACAGCTCAGAGGCTGATCTGCTGGAGTGTCAAACATCCACAGCAGCAATTAAAGGCTGTGTGAACTTTGCATTGTTTTAGCACCACCGTAAGGAAACACCGTAAGTAATCCCTGATCACAGCTCTGTCTGCAGGAACACATTGGCCAGCAGGCTCTTGAGATGATTCTCTGCTTTCTAGAACAAAAATCTGTGCCAAAAGGCTGATCACACCTTAAACCCAGCTGCCCAAAGGGTAATTTTCTAGAAATAGAAGCATTTGCTTGTTCCAAACTGACAGGATCTGTGCTGCCCACAGCCCAACCACCTAATGCTGTTTGTATCAACAGGCAGAAAGCAAATTCCAGCATCTCTCATGCTCTGTCAGTTTTTCCAACCACTTCTGGCAGTCACTTCTAAAAGCTTTTTGGCTAACCAAACTCTCCCTTCCTATTCTTCTTTATGTTACAGAGAAAAGGATGAAATGTTTTTCAGCATCCAAAGACACAGAGGCAGTTCAAAAGGAACTAGCAGAATATTGAAAACCTTCCATTATACAATTTGGGAGTTCAGTTCATTTGTAAGACTGACCCATTTAAGTCCAGATGACCCAGTGGAAGAAATTGTTTATGAATTGTAGGCCTCCAGGACTTTGCTCTTATGTGAACAGACAGTGCTTAAAGATGCTGATGCCTAGGAAATGAATCCTGGCTTCTCTTATGCTCCACACAGCATGGTATCATAGGATCATAGAATATCCTGAGTTGGAAGGGATCCATAAGGTTCATTGGGTGCAACTCCTGATATAGAAAACCAAGATTGGTTTTATGAATAGATCCAATATTCCCCAGAAGAAACAGGCCCAGACTGGATTTTTTTAAAGCAATTTTAAGATTTACAGTAGACATTTTGGAGTTTTGGAGGGGGTGACAACCCAGCCTATGAGCCCTTATTGCATACATGATGCAGGGTTAGACTAAAACAGAAAAATAGATTTAATCTTCTGTTTCTAACTTTTTCCTGTATAACTAATCAATCTCCAGAATACTTTGAAGGCTCAGTGTGTGCAAACACCTGTGCAGGCAAGGGATACAGCTTCTACTCTGTGCTTAAGGAGAAAACTGCACTGAATAATCACATAAGACCTAAATCAATGCAGAGTGAGACATCTCCTGCTTTCATGTTTGCTGTTGCTGCTGGGGTAGCACATCTGCCACCAGTGCCTAGCAGTGATTAGGGCAGTGGAGCAGCATTTTGGGCTGCAGTTCTTATCCTAGAGCACAGCAAATGCTACTTCACCAAAATGTGTGGAGATACTGGTGAAATCTCACTGAGCCATCCCCATTTAAATGAACTGATAGATGCACTTCAGTGAGCTCCTCCACCTAAATCGAACATCAGCAACTCCACTCTCTTTTTTTCTTTTTCCCCCCACTTAAAAAAAAAACAGGGAACAAGGATTGTGTCACATCCTAGAAAGCAACTTTAACTTGGAAAAGGAAACTTATCTGTCAGCCCTAATTTGTTTCATAATAGGCTTTCCTTCTTCTTGCTGCCAACACACTGGAAGAACAGAGAAATCTGTGCCTGCTTTCATGGACATCTTCACATTCAAAAGATCACCTCTGCTGATATCCAGCAGCGCAACATTCGATGAAGTTTGAATCCCCCTACAGCACAAACAGCTCCATTCCAAGCAATTTGGTATAAAGGCAAAAGGATTTTTGTGAGTAAGGCTTAAACTTTCCAAAATTTGAACTTTCTGTAAGAAGGGTTTGTCACTGCACACAGACAAGGAAACATGCCCTCCTACTCACATTTCAACTCTGTCTCTACAGATGCTCCAGGGAGAGTAGAACAGCTGGCAAAAAAAAAAAAAAAAGCTACATGTTTCTAACAAAATTATTTATCTATCAAGGGAATCAAGGGTGAAACAGCACAGAAGAATGAAAATTGTACATTTATTCCTGACTACTGTGAGTCCTATAGCCATGCTACAGCACCACTCCTCTTGTTAGGCTGACATAATTAAGATATAAATTTCTCCATGATTCTTTTTCCTTTTAATCTAGAGCAAAGAGGAAATGCACATATATACTTATGCTTTTAAGAAGTGTCACATTATAGGACATTTTTCTCTGAAACATATCAGTCAAGGATCCATGAATACCCAATTCACTGGCAAGTGGTGCAAGTTACTCTGTCAAAGCACCCAGCAATGCCAATTTGTCAGTTCAAAGCAGAAACAGAGTATTTTAGCTTTTAGTTACAATAAGCTACGCTGATGGACCTTGTAACAGGGCAGGTAACAGCCAGTCTTTAAATCTGAATTGACATTGATTTACAGGGTTTCATTTCTTTGAATCAAATCTGAGAGAGAGCGAGTTTCAAGCTACTTCATCTCTCGAAATTACAACTACACATTTTTTAAACACAAGAGTTTGCTTTAAGGAAAGAAAAAATGAAATCTCAACTGTCTACACAGTTAAGATAAAAGGGAAAAGTGATGTTAAAGATATAAAACTAGCAAGGTTTTGTTTATTCATCTTTTTTTAATTCTGCTTTTCCCCTCCATAAATTTTTAAAACCGCCTTGATTTGAAATCCTAATAATAAATATGCCACGCAACATTCCTCCTGTCAAATCTCTCTCTTCATGGTATTACTGCAATATTTGTAACTTTTGATCTGGAAACATCAAGTTACATAAGATCATAGTTCTTCTTCTTGTAAAGATGTGATTCTGTCAGAAAATGAACCATTGAAGCGGGAACTCAACAGAACTGGAAATGACTTTCCCAGGGAAAAGGTAGTTCTGCTTAAGCATCTCAGCTATTTTAAAGTGCAAGAACTCAATGTTTTATTCTCCTGAGCAGAGAAATGGCAAACCACCAGGTTAAAAATAATCACAGTAGGCTCTTAATTGGAATAGTGTACATGTTGTAGACAGAATGAAATAACATTTCGTTATTATGCACTCCAGGAAACCAATAAAATAAAATAAAAAAAAAATTCACTTTGTAAAACAAAAATAACATTTTCCCTTGCCAGCATACTATCTGCTCACCAAAATAAAAGGAAAGCATCTATTTTAAATGAGTCAAGGAAAATAATTAAGCTACATGGACTTAAAATAAGCTACATGGACTTAAAATTGCAGTCTTCTCAGCCCAAATCTCACTCCTTCTCCAGACCCACTGAAATTAGAGAGATGTCTCTCTTTTTCCATCCAAGTAGTAAATTAAATCAGGGGGAGGGGAGACTATTTCCCCCCCCCCAGTGAAAACCAGAAGAGCAGTTTTACCCTTATCTCTCGATGATTTTTCCTCATCCTTTAAAATTAGAGAAGGCAAATTCTCCCCAGAAAAGCCTTTCTAAACCAGGACCCTTTGCTAATAAGAAAAGGAAACTATGAAGTAAACTTCTGCATCTCCTTTTGCCTCTTACCCCTTTCCTTGCCAAAGAACAACCTGAGAACATTTTTCCATATTAATGATCCTCTTTCTTCACCAAAATATCACATTTCTTCTCTGGGTCACACATATAAATAACAGATTAATTGAAAATCTCCCCTTGTGAAGATGTGAACACATTCATGTGTGTATGTATGAGAAAGGAGGGTGAGGCATGGAGGCAGAGTCCCTGTAAAGATATAGTGCATCTCAGAGCAGTGGCCAGTAATTCCCAATCTTGGTGATTCTTTTTTGAGGGAAAAAAGGGGAAAAAAGTGAAACAGGTTGTCTGCAAAGGTAGCTCCCCTCCTCCCCTGCCCCAGTTGTGTGTGCAGACCCCCTTACCGGGATGGTGGGTGCAGAGCAGCGGTCCTGCTCCCAAGGAAAGTGCAACACAGGTTTCATTTTCAGGTGCCTGGGAAATGCCCGGCCACACACCGAGACCTCACTGTCGGTCCCCTCTCTGCCTCCAGACCGGCTGCAAACTAGCACAGAACCTACTTTTCCTTGGCCATGCACTGACCCGGGGATTGCCTTCTCAAGGGATCATGGCAGCAAAGGATACTCCTAGCTACAAACCAGACCACTCCAGCAAGGACTGATCCAGCAGCGTGGCAGAGTCTGGGAGCTGGGGATTTTACAAGGACGGGCAGCTCGCAATGGCCACAAACGAGCAAATTCCTTCAGCCCTGTAACACAGGCAGAGCCGAGTGAGCTGCTCTGAAGTCCTGCCTCGCTGCAAAACTGTGCAAGAGACACATCTTCCTCCCTTTATGCTCCCCCCCACTGCACTACACATATATATATACACACACATACTCCTTGTTTTTTCCACCCTAGCCCATAAAAGTGCTACAGGCAGAGGCACTAGGTGGGAGGCGCCTGGCTCTGAAGAGGCCAATGAAATAAATTAAATACAAATCACTGGCTCAGCCCCAGCCTCCCCCAGCTACCAGGGGAGAGGTTGGGGTTCCTGATCGCCAATCCCCGGCTCCTGCCAGAGCCAGAGTGCGGGTGGCATACGCAGGCTGCTGGCATGCTCTAGGTGAATGTGTGCTAAGCCTTGGTAGTTGCAGGCACATATGGTGCACATGTTGGGAGCAGAGCACTTTCCATAGGAGAGGAGGGGCTACACTACTAGTAGGCAATTTTATTAGGGTCAGCTAAGCCGAAAGAAATGGGATTGGGATAGGCTGGGAGCTGCCAATTTCCCCTACCCAGCTCCGGCGCCCCAGAGCAGAGAGCGGCACGCTAAGAACTTGCCAGACTAAAGCACAAGTTTACCTATAAAAAGCACACAGACAACTTCAAACTTCAAAGATTTGCTCTCATTTTCTCATTTTATGGCCCTCCCTTCACCTGGGACTTTTCTCGGGGGAGAAAAAAAAAAGAAAAAGTTGCGGCTGTAAAGGTGAGGCTTCATTGCAAAAAGTTAAGAAGGAAGATAGGGTTGAGGTGGAGAGACTAATTTTTAGTTTGATTTAGGATTTTGGTGTATTGCCTTCTTTATTTATTATTTTTAAATCATAAGAAATTGAACTTTCCAGGAAAAACCATGAGCAAATGCATTCAAGATCAATAGATTACCCATCTATTCAATGAGCATTTAGTAATTCTGTTTTGGCTGTATGAAAAATGTATTTCGGACTATGTATCCCATAAAAAAAGGTAGTGGCATAAATATGTTTTTTTGGCTGGAATTTGGTTTTGGGGTTCTTTTTTGTTAGTTTGTTTTGTTTCATTTTGGTTTTGTTTTCAAATCATGTGCTTACAGGGTTGTAACCACCGTGAATTTCTAAGTGTGGTCATGATAAGAAAGTAAATAAATACTGCCTTGTGAATACTTTTAGAGTTTTGGGGGGGGTTAGCTAATTATTATTTTTTAAAGATTTAGAAATTTCTTAACTACTACTTCTTTTGAAGTAAAATATCCCAGATATTTTACACTATATTTTCAATCAAAACAAATCCCAGGAAATAAATGCCCTATGGTAGCAGCCTGGTTTCAGGTTCAACAGCCCAAATTTGTATTTGAGAATGCAAATTGCTGAGAATACAAGCACGAGTCTGAACCACTGCATTTCTTCCAGGCACTCCAGCATCTTTTCTCCAACACCACACTATTTGGGCGATCTTTTAATCATGGCAGGGCATGGCTGGAAGCAGGGCTTTAACATTTAATGCCTAAGAAACAGACTTTTTTTTTTTTTTTTTTTTTTTTGCTTTTTGTTGGAGGCAAACCCACCTTTCCTCCTTGGAAAATGGGAGACCCCATCGTCACCCCCGATTCTAGCGCGGATCCAAATGTAAACATACACACACTCCCACCACGCACCACCCTGCAGCAGGACATGAGTATGGGGGGCTCAGACAGAGCCGAAGGAGCCTTGTGGGCTGACAAATACCAAGGCACTTCTTTCTTATTCTATTTTTTTCTGCCTCCTTTCCTCCCTGCTTTTACTATTACATAAATAACACCGATTGATCTTAAAGCTGCATCCTTGCTCCAGTGCCTCCCAATCTGCACTGCTGCCTTCCCCCAGCACAGCCGCACAGCTCGGAGTGCAGAGGGAAGGGTCGAGGAGGGGGAAGGTTGGGTGGGAGAATCCACTCCAAACATACCCTGAAGCAAGGTTTTGGCAGTCTGGGGGTGCCTGATCCTCCCCCCAACGCCCCAGCCCGAAGCTTCCCGCAGCATCTTTGCCTCCCTCCGAATTGCTGCAAACTGTGCGAGGGGAGGGCAGGGAGCTGGGCAGGAGGGAAGGATGGATGCTGGGGAGGGAAAGCCAGGGATTCAGAGAGCTTCTCCCCAGCCCCAGCCTGTATGCCTGGCTGTTTGGTGGGAAGAGGGAAGGGGGAAGGGAAAATTCAAGAAGGGTCTATGGCATAAATACACTTTTCAGAGGAAAAGCGAAGCTTACCATGTCTGCAGCTTTCCCCCCACCGAAATGCCACTTCTGTGTCCAGCGATCCCAAAGTGGAAACTACAGGCAGGCACCGGAGCTCATCTCCGCAGGCAGCTCAGACATACACCGCTGCCACCCCCAAAAATCAAAATCAAAATAAATGTAAAAAAAAAAAAAAAAGAACAACGACCGGTCCAGCTTCTTTCCTGACAGGAATCGTCCTGGTAGGACTGCCCAAAATAAGCAGCTGCAATCCAAAGGCTTTATTTAAAGCTTCCCCCCTCCTCCTCCCTCTCTCCGTGCCTCGCTCGCTCTCTCCCTCTCGCTGTTACACACAGAGAGAAAGAGAGACACACACAGGTTACATGAATGGGAGGCAGGAGCCGGCGCTCCCGGCTGGAATGACAGGCGCACATGCGGGGGGCGGCTGCCCGCCCCAGCGGCGTGGGAACAGCTCGGACACGGCCTGCGGATGCGGGGAGAGGGGCACGGGGTGGGAACAGGCGTGGGCTGGCATGGGCATGGACATGGCAGAGGCGTGGGGCTGGGCAGGAGGACACAGACACGGGCACGGCAGGGACGTGGGGCTGAGGACATGCAGACGTGGGCATGGCCACGATCTCAGAACGGATGTGGGCCAGGGATGTACAGAGACACGGGCAAGGGGAGAACACAGACATTGGCATGAGATGGGAATAGGCTCAGGCATGGGCAGGATGCAGTCGTGGCATAGGCATGGATCAGGGGAGGACACAGACATAGGCATGGGCACTGGGAGAAGGGCTCGGGCATGGCATGGGCATGAAGGGGATTTGGGCATGCATGTAGGCATGCATGGCATGGAGAGAGCATGGACAGGGCTATGGGGAGGGGATGGATGTGATGTGGGCATGGACAGATGTATGGGCATGGTGAGGACATGGATCAAGTGTGGAGATGAGAATGACAACGTGATGTGGGCATGGACAGATGTATGGGCATGGTGAGGACATGGATCAAGTGCGGACATGAGAATGACAAGGTAATAGGACAGGAGAGGATGTGCTTGGGTATGATAGGAACGGGCTGGTCTTGGCCATGGATTACATACACATGGGAATGGGTCGGAATGACATTTGCTTTAGCATGAGAATGGAGTGGGGATCAGGATGGAGGCAAGAAGTGGAGATCTGCCTCAGGTGGTGCCTTCATGTCCTGGCCATGGTGAAACTCCCTCTCTTCTTGGGGTCGATTGGGCTCTAGTTTCAGCCCACGTCGCAAGGAGGAGGAAACCTCTGTTTCTCCTGTGCCTCTAGTTAGGCAGCTTGCATAATGTCTTGCTTTTGGGGTCAGGGGGCATCATCCACAATGGCGTCGGGATGACATGATTGTCATTATCAATTACTATTTTTAAACTTATTTTACAGAATTGTGCTGTTTGAAAATTAAAGTCAAATTCTCAGAAAGAAGATCAATGCTACCAGTTTCTGCCTTTTATTTATTTGGGTGGGGGGGATTCGTTTGGTTTTATCTGTTTTTTAATAATTTTTAACAGTAGTGACAAGAATTTAGGTCTGTTTAACGCTGCTATTCAACATACTCTGAAGAAAGAGAGGGTTACAGTGTTGCTAAGTGTCAGGCCCTGCTACTGCTTCACTGCCTGACCTTGGGCATGTCCTCAATAACTTATCCCTGTCAGGCTGTATCACCCATTGCCATTTACACTCAGCCTATCATTTTCTCATTCACCAAATAATCACATTTTTCTCTTTCGAGTCCCTCCTCAAAATTTACTCTTACAAAACTTTTCAGCAACAGGATTTGTGTTGACATCACAAATCTTGGAGTGACGCTGGATTCAGCCCTAACCCGCATTGTAAGAGGAGTGCTGAACATAATGGACTGCAGTACTTCCTGCAGTGCTTTGAGCTACATGGGAAGCATCCTCTTCATGGCATACCTTTAAATCAGCCAGATGCAAGTCTGCTGTGGTCTGCCTTTTTCTTCTGTCCTAAAATTTCTAGCCTTTGTGGAAAGCAAGAGGTAAGATACGTGTTTTATTCCAAATCCAGAAATCTCAGTAAAAAGGTGCACAGCAAATCAGAACATCATCCTAAAACAGCACAGTCCTCAACATAAAGGTCTGCATTGCAAAACAGCTGCTGTTCACTGTTTTTTTTCAGACATACATATTAAAAATGAAATATATTTGCATTGGCCTTATTACCTCTGGAATATATTCCACATCAGGAATCTAGACTCTAGACAAAGGTAATTTAGGTCTCCGGAAGGAAAAAGTTTAACTGAGAAATATATATATTGTTAGGAATAGACCTCATCCAAATTCAATGGTAATTGTATAAGCCTTTCAAAAATCATACAGTATGCAAGCTTCCAAAATTTCAGAACAAGAAACATTTCCATTTAAATGCCAAGAAGCAATTTTTCCTCTCTTGTTCAATACTAAATCAGTCACATGAGCAGTTTGCATTTGATTTTAGAAAGGAAATGGAACATCTTCTCTTCCAATTACATATAACTTTTTCTTGTTCTTAGTGCTCTTACAGTTTGCATTACTTTCCTGTGGTTTTGAAACACTTAGTTGATATACCCATTCACCTCAGACAATTTTTTGGTTCTTTTTAAACTCAAGTGACATTATTAAGAAAAGATCAGTAAACTGAAGTGGGGAGTAGAATGCTGTTTATTTGAATTCTGGCTGGTGAATTCAAGTTTAACAGGTCAGCACTGTTTGTGTAATTGGCCTTTTTCTGTTAACAGAACTAGACAATAATGCTCCTGGTAAAAAAAGAACAATAGTAATTTAATGGAAAAAAGTGACTTTGCTTAGGAAAATCCTGCTCCTGCTTCAATTCACAGTGAATTACTGTGGTCACAGAAGTGTGCTGAATACCAATTTGGAGCATATTTTATGAAGATGTACAGTCAAAGTATCAGTGTTCATCAGCCTGCAACGTTGTGCCTGGGTCCTGCACCCCAGCAATTTTGCACTTTGCACCTTGAGAACAGTGACTATTGAGCCAAGTTCTCCTCCATGCAGGGTTTGGAAGAGTTTGTAAAGAAGCCACATCTGTGGGACAAGAAGGTGAATGACAAGACTAATGCCTGTGTCATGGTTTGACCAGGAAGGAGTGGGAATTCTGGGAAGCTGTGGTCAAACCAATGAAGGTTTTGGGTTTGAGACTGGCGTCCGGTGTGGCCAGTGGGGTTTGGACACACCTCCGAGAATACACAGGGGTTAAAAGCAAGGCACTGCCCTGGCACTTCCTCTTTTGGACATCGTCGGGCGAAGAGGTCAGATCTCTTCCCCCGCCCGGCCCGCTGCTGCTGGGCGGGGGAGGGGCCGCCATGCGGGAGGCCTGGGGCCTGGACAGAGGTGGGGGTTGAGGGGGCTTTCAAGGATGGAAGGGTGGGGGAGCCCCAAGAGACATCGAGACATCGGGCAGCCAGCCCCCCCCCCCAGGAGAGAGAGAGAGAGAGCCGGCGGCACCGAATGTGATGGCAGCCAGCCAGGAGGAGAAGGGGGGAGGGAGCCCGGCCGGCCGCAGCAGCAGCACGTGTGGGAGTATCATCTCGTCCCAGGACAGACAGAGACTGAAAACTTTTAACCCTTTCTTGCATGATTGGGGCCTTGCAAAAATGCTAATCCTCCTCGAAGCTGAATAAGAAGGGAGATGAGAGATGAGATAAGATAAGGACCTGGCCCGGAGAATGTGGAGATGATTGGATGGGGAGAGATGATTTGGAGTGGCCTTTTGGCTGGACTTTTCTCGTGGCTATGGACTCAGTTGTTCCTGTGACACAGACTGCATTTAGGGGGAGGCAGTGCCTCAAAACCAGGAAGGTTCTTTGTGAGGACCCCCCGGCCCCAGGGGGTTGGAAAAATATGGGGGGGACAGAGGTCCCAAAAGCAGAGACTGTGCCTTTTTGGAGTGAGACAAGGCATCCTTGAAAGACAACCCTAAAAGCAGCTCTGGTCCATGCCGTCAGTGGTGAGAGCACTGGGCATGGAAGGACGATGTTACAAGCGGCAGAAGGACTTTTTTTTTCTTCCGGGCGGTGCCGAAGTAACAGAGAAGCACACGAGGTTTCAGTGTGTTTCCAGGAGAAGCCTATGGAACGAGAAGGACTCCTTTCCTCTTCATGAACTGATGTTTGAGTATACTAAAGTGTCGTACCGGGTGTTTTGGGAGAATGTATTGGATTGAGAAAGTCAGGGAGTGGGGAGGAGGAAAGTGGCTTTTTTGTAAGGTTTTCAATTTTTTTCTTTCTTTTCCTTATAGTCTTTCTCTATTTTCCTGTAGTTTGAGTAATAAAGTGGTCTTTATGTTTAAGTTAGAGCCTGTTTTGCTTATTCCTGGTCACATCTCACAGCAGACACCAGGGTGAGGCATTTTTATGGGGGGCACTGGCTCTGTGCCAGGCTCAAACCATGACAGCCTGTTAGACCTTGTGTGCCAGAGAGCAAGGACAGCAAGTCCTGGAGCTGCCACTCGGACTGGCACCTGGTGCTCCCAATGCCGGCTTGTGTTTCCATGTTGGCATTCTCTCCAACGAAACAATGAAAACACATTTTGTAAAGTTCCCATTCATCAAGCAAAAAAAGCAACATCTAGTGGTCAAAGGCTTCTTGATGGCCAAGTTCAGCAGCAGTTGGTTTGGTGAGCCCTTTGCCTTAGTGGAGACATCTCCTAAGGGGCTGCACTACTTGACAGCCACTACTAAAGATTTTAATTTTTTTCCTACATCCAGGAGAATAATCCAGAGGGAAAACCCATGCATTTTAATCAATGGAAGTGAAACCATTTGCCTTTCAGAGACTATAAAATACACACCCCAGGGTTCAATGCTCTTTTCTACTCCTCCAGAAAATTCTTAAGGGGAAATCACTCTTTTCTTGATGAATGTGCAATTCAAATGTGGAAATATGCCATTCTTCATGCTTTCTCCATAGGGTGCAAAATGATTTCTGTAATTAAAACCTTTTTGCCAACATTTCCTGATGAGAATTTTTTTTTTTTTAATAGAAGGGGAAAAGTCATGCACAAGAAGGTTTGCAAAACCAGGTCTGGAGTGTTTGACCTTTAAGCTTCTATTTGAATTAGCTGTTTTGTTTTAAAGGTGCATGAGGACATGAGGATGAGGAATATTAGCTATTTTGTTTAAAAAGTGCATGAGATTCATGAGGATGAGGATGAGGAACATGAGTAAGGGCTGAAGCTTAAGTTTCCAATCAGACACTGCTGAAAGAAATTGTCTGCAGGAGAAAGAAAAATATGGGTACCACTGCTAATATCAGAGTAGCTATTAGAGATGACATTAGCACTGGGAGCACACAGCCCAGTGCTCAACACACTTTAGCAGCCCCAAGTGGGTAACCAGGGTCTGTGTGGGGATCATGCTGAAATGTGCGCTACAGCATCAGTGCTGCACTGGTTCCCATGGTAGCTAGATCAAATCCAGCTTCTCTGGTACATATCAAGCTGTGAGGGGCAGTGTAGACAAAATTGGACTCAATTAAGAAAAGCACCTGTGTGAGCTTTTGTAGGTCTTGCACCTGAAGTCCACAACATATTGCTGGTCACCACAGCTTGGACTATGTAATATAGAGAGATCAGGAAATAGGACAGAGCTTTTAGCCACCTACACAGTTAAAGGGTGAAACCCCATTCCTGTATGATAGATAGCAGGGCTGAACCAGAGCTGGATGCAGAGCTGAGTCCTGAAGTTCCCACTTTGAGTTATGTCTCTCTGACAAAGCTCTTGAACAAGGTGGTGGAGCAGAAATCACTGGTGCTCTTTATCAAAAGGAGGATTTCCCTTCTCTTTCTCTTCACTCCATGAATTCTTGCAGCTTAAATCTGTCTGCATTGACTAGAGAGATGTTTCCACTACTGGTGCCATGAGATTATGTCCAGAGTGGGGAAGAAGAAATGCTATCACATATTCAATCACAGAATTATTAAGATTAGAAAAGACCAACTGTTGACCCAGCACTGTCAAGTCCATCAGTAAACCATGTCCTCAAGTGCCACATCCACAAGTCTTTTGAATGCTTCTGAGATGGCGATTCCCCCACTTCCCTGAGCAGTCTGTTCAGTGAAGAAACCTTCCCTGGCACAACCAGGGAAGAGGCCCTTTCCTCTTGTCCTGAAGACTCTTTCCTTTTGTAAGTGTCTTTCCTTTCATTAGCAGATTTTTAACAAGCTGCTAAAGGCTGGAGAGGGTCACTCTATGCTGACTATGCCTTTTGTAGCATCTCAGTAGATCTTAAGTCTTGAGAAGAACAGAGCTAAGCATCTACCCTCAGTACTGGGTCTTATACCCTTCCTTTCCTTCCTTGCAAAGCACCAGTGTCTGTTGTCATACCTGAAAAGAAGCCGAGGCATACGATGGAGCTGAGAGTCTGCTCTGACTGCTTACTCAGGAAAAGTTCCCATCAAGTGAATTGGCCATTTGCCTGAGAGAATGTTGCAGGATTCGGCCCATATGCTTCTCAGCTCTTATATTTGCATAGTGCAGAATATGCTTACAGTACAGTGCCAATAAAACAAAACTATATACAGTTAAGCACAGAAAAACCAAGAGCACAGTTAATACCATTTACAAACAGCAGCTGAGCTCTGCAGCTGACACCCAGGCTTATAGACCGTGCTCTGATGTGGGTTATATGCACAAGACAATTATTTATAGGCAATTAGGTGGAAGGTCCTGTAAGCATATAGGTCTGTATTCTCCTTACCCTAAGCCTATTACATTCTTTTTCCCTGTATATTGTTTATATTTTAACTCTGTAAATATGACCTTTTTTCTTTCTTTTTTTTTTTTTCTTTTCTTTTTTTTTAAACTAAGGAAAACATTTCAGGAGGCCACTTCTGTGGAAGACAATTGTTCTTGAAGTAAAGATTTTGGGATTGTGTAAACATACTGTATGTACCATATAAAGTGAACTTCAAATGAAATATTGGTTCATTCAGTCTACTGAAGTAGAATGAGGTCTCTCTTATCCCCAGAAATACCAGTGATGTCTTAGGAAGAAGAAAAATATTCATCAAGAAGATGTAGATCATGTCAAGAATTGTATAAATTGCTCAGAGGATCAAATTACACCTTTTCAAAGACATATTTTCCTCTCTAAAAATCTTAAGTATGCTTTTTTAAATCCAGGGATAGGATAAAATATTTCTCAATTCACAGCACATGATAAAACAGCCATGAACAACTGTGATATAATACATCTTCAATACAATTGACCATAAGTATATTAGAAGAAACTCCAAAAAATAATTACCCTGTTACCACACTGTGACTTTACATCCAATTTTGTTCACCTTACTGTACAAAGCAGATGGAATAGATGGATTTTATATTTTTTAATAATACTGGAATGTTCAGGATTTGATATAGAAACCTGGCTACCAAGGTAATAGGTACGTATAAGAACCTATTTAGTATAGCTGTGTGAATAGGAATTGCCATTAAATTACAATGAAATATTGCAGCATATCAAGCAATATCAAATAAAACTTAGAAGGCCAATCTGCAGCCATATTCAAGACATAACCTCATCATGAAAGAGATTTTTTTCCTGATGAAATCTTCTGGTTTAGACACGTGTGTGATATTTTTGAATTCTCCAATAAGGCCACGTATCTTGACTAACTTTGTGATCACTCCAGATTTATGCCTGTGCAATAGCAAAATTCATAATAATAGTCCCATTCACATGCTAGATGCTCTTGGGAAATGAAAAGCCAGTTATTTCAATCACAGAGAGTCTTGGTCTTACTAAAGGAACAGATCTGGAGACATCTCTGCCCTTTAGAGAATAATGTCTGAGCCAGCAGAATAAAGCCCCCACTTCCCCAACACCTTCACTTCTGGCACCTCCTTTTCACGTGTTGAACCAACCATTGACTTCTGAGATGGCAAAGTTCCCACATTACTGTATGACAACAGAGAAAATTATGATCTTGTGGTATCGACACAGCAGATCTGAGTACAGTGACTGGTTCTGATACACATTTACAATCCTTGTTAAATTTTTAGGACTCAACCCCCAGCCTGTCTCACTGAATCCTCACCAGAATGGTAAATAGCATGAATATGCCTCCTGCCTGGGCTGCCTCCATCAGCTGACACGTAACCACTCACAAGAAGGGAGGGATTGAGCTCTGCTCCCACTTTCTACGCTGTCCTCCAGATAAATTGTGATAGCTTACTGGCAAAATTTAGTTTTTATTATTGTTTGCACTTCAGAGTCAATATGGATACGGAAGAATAAGCTGAAATGTCTGCCTTTTGCATCCTTAATAACAGTGTGGCCTCTCCATAGCTACGTGACAATTCTCTAACACTTTATTTAACGGTAGCAATTTATCATGTCTGATGTATCACAGTGAAGTAGTTCAGTATCCCCAGTTCTCTGTGCCTATTTGTACTGCTTATTTCAAGACAGACCAACAGACTGAGTGCTAGCTTTCAGCTTGGAAAACCCAGATTCAGCTCCCTGGCATAGCAAAAAAAAAACTGTCTAGGCTTCAGTTTCCTCTGTATAATATACAGATAAAAAGACTTCCTTGCTTTATCAGATGTTGTGGGGATAAGTGCATTAAGGACTGCAAGTCCCACCAGCACTCCAACAGCCATAATTATCTCAATTAGACACACGTGGTGCAAGTACAGTGATATTTAATACATACCCTATGCGTATAACCCATGAGTCAGGGCTGATACGAACACAAGCCATGCTAAGAAGTTAGAAATTCTGCTCACCTGCATGCTCTCCCCTGGCTTATGCTCCATGGAAGTTTGTGTGTCAGAATCCAGCTTCGGCTCGCGGTCACGACAGAGTGCGGCTGCTCAACTCCGTGGATTTATTTCAGTCGCACACTCCTGGAGGCAGGGGCCCATTGTCTGGGCTGAGACACTCAATCTGGAAGGGAAAGAATAAAAAGGCTCCAGTGTGTAAAGTCATTCATTACAATCTGGAATGAACAAGGAAATCAGTGGGGTTGCTGGAGGTTAAGCAAGGGCAGAAATTAGTCTTTTATCATTGAAATGCCATAGGAAAAAAAATTACATAAAGTAAGGGATCTAATCCTGCACATCTCTACTCACATCTCTTGCCTTTATTCATTGCAAGGGGTCACAAAGAAACAATCATGTACATTTGCAGGACCAGATGTTAAATGCATTTATAACAGAATTTCATAAGCAAGCAACTTCTTTTTCCTTGGACAGAACTCCAATGAAATTTTGATACGACCTTTATATACTTTCAGATAAAATAAGATTATTTGGATTGCCATCCT
The DNA here is from genome assembly GCF_047830755.1 of Zonotrichia albicollis. Taxonomy (NCBI): domain Eukaryota; kingdom Metazoa; phylum Chordata; class Aves; order Passeriformes; family Passerellidae; genus Zonotrichia; species Zonotrichia albicollis. The sequence continues at coordinate 44,656,395 of NC_133820.1, forward strand.
ACATAAGTAAATTTTCTACTGTAACTTCAAACTCAGAGGCATGAGAACATGCTTCAGAAGTCAGCAAATATTTTTGAAGATTAGATCTGGTGTTCTTTTAAGAGGAACTTTTGTAGTGAAAGAAAAGTAAAAGGATTGATTACAAAGCTTTCAGTAGTGAAGGTGCATCATATTACTGGAAAGTGTGGAGTGAAAGTTGTTCTGAAAAGCTCCAGCAGCATCTGTGCTTATTTTATTGTACTAGTTACCCTTGGCTATGATAAATTTATGCACGGCATCAAAATAATGGGATGTTTTCATAGCTATCCTACAAATTTAAATAAAACTGTGAGCAACACAATTGCTTTCTAAAATGCAGTAACTGACATTACTTTCTGAAACTTTTCATTCTCTCCATTTCAGGACTGCCCGTGTTGCAGTGAGCATCCACAACCCAACATCCAGGCTTCAGATGAATCCATCTGTGAGGACAACTCAAAGCCTGCTTGCTGAGCAACAGTTCTTCAAGCAGGAAATTGGGTTCAACCAAGGGTTCCCACCCACTGTCCTGGCAGGAATTCCATAACCTCTGGGGCCAGGTTTTGTTCATATATCAACTCTGCACATGATAATCCTCCCAATTAAGGCATTTCACCTTTCACTTCCTTTACATTCCCCACCTCACATAGTAGCTCACTGTGGTGCTAAGGATGCTACAAAGGAAGGATGCTACAAAAATTACTATCTAGTGGTAAAAAATGGCTAAATAAAACAGGTGGTTGATCCTATAGACTGTTACTCAGTCATGAGTCTAACAGGGACCAGTCCAAAGCCTGTGCTAGTGCACCACTACTACTAAACCCCAGAGAAGGGTTGCAGAGATTAAATGCCCTGCCCATGGAACCAGGGTTGGAACTAGATGATCTTTAAGATCCCTTTCAATCCAAGCTGTTCTGTGTGTCTATGAATTTTTGCTGTAGCATTTTCATATTAATGACTACAGATTTAGAAAATGAGGTTAAGTAGTGGGTTTTAAGATTCAGTAAGCAGTACATTTAAAAGTGGCCTTTTTTCCTATTTGAAATCCCCAGATATAGACTACGTAGCCTGTTAGACCTGATCATGCCTGATCCAGCCATTTTCAGAGTGCAGCTGGGTCAGAGGATGGGTTCAAATAATTTTCAGAGTAAGAGACTACAATCTTAATATGCTACTTAATTTACCCTCTTGGGCTGGGTAAAGAAAACATCAGAAAATCTTTCATGATCTTGTTGGGTGAGATTAGGAAAGGCCACATGAGTGCCTTTAAATGACAATCCACAAAGGACTAATGAAGCTAGTGACAAATCTGCCTTCCTTTCCCTTTCCCTTTTGAATCACTGTGTAGCTATGCCAGTCTGCTGTGAGTTTACTTGAGTCAGAACAGGACACACACCTGCAAGGCAAAATAAGGTGCTTCCCTTCCTCTCCCTCTGCATCTCTCTGCAGGAGTGTCTGACACATGACATCTGTTAATGAGGGCTATAATCCCCCCCCATCCATCCTGTAACCCTGTACCAGTAGTGCTTAGACCCAATGGCCTCTTTTCCTAAGGAAATAAGGCTTTTATAGGAGTGCTGTCTGTCCATCTGGCTCTCCATCTGTCAATCCTGTGCCCAGCAATGTTTTCTGAACCTGGTGGCTAATTTCACCCCATTCTCTAGAGAGGTAAAAGCTTAAAAGATATAAATATCCTACATATATTATGAAAATCAGTGGCGTGTGAGACAAAGCACAGCTCGTGTGAGTGAAAGACTGTGGTATAAGCTCGTTAGCTAATTGCTTGGCTTGAGCTGCCAGCTGGCCAGTCGGTGCATGCATACCAGCCAGCTCAGCTACCTGTGAGTGACTTCTTGGATCTTCACACAATGCACCTGGCAAGCCAGCAGAAGAGAGGAGACTTTTGTAGAGGGAGTAGGTGTGCACAGGGAGAGACAAAAATGGAAAGGAAGACTTGCCAAGGGCTGTGGTCAAAGAGAAAATGGTGTTATTGAAGGAGAGAAGAAAACAAAAGTTGGAGGGTGTGATTTTGTGGAAAGGAATATTTGATTTAAGATGTTAATAGAGTGACTTGGTTGTTCTTGAAGGACGGGGTTTGACTAATATCTTGAGTGAGGATTTTCCTTCTGTCTTTTATCAGAACCTAAAAACAACCACTCTGTAAAAAGTAAGCATCCTTATAATCTATACCTTGTTCCAGATACTTGAAATGAAGGAAAGAGCAAAAAAAGAGGACACTAGCAGAAGACAGGTTATGGAATGAGCCTTACTATACCCTCTCCACAGCTACTGAACAGACGCACCAGAAAACAAACTGGATTGCATTTTAAAAGTCAATTTAAAATGCTCTCAGTAAAGGCATACAGTAAATTTGCCACCGTGTCAAAGCCAGAGCATCCAGTCTCCAAATCTCTGGTGCTGGAATTTCCCTGGTGTACATGGCAGCAGAGTTGCTCTGCTCACCTCTGCATTCAGCTGACAGATGCAGTGTTTGGGTGTGAATTACTACCTTTGCTCTGTCAGTGGAAACCCTACTTCTGTCTTGGTTCTACCATCAGTTATTCAGATCCTACTGCCACTCCTCTTTCAAGTACATTTTGGCATTATTTAGTACCATTTCACTGCCAGAACACTTGGTTTTCCCCATTCCCCTGCTCCCTCACCCCTTACATTCCTTTCTGTGTTTGATGCATGTTCAACCACAGCCTAAGAGATAAAGAGCAAACATTCAGAACAGACAGACTCCTAAAAAATCAGCTGAACTCAGGATTCCTAGTGTCAGATGATAAGGTGCCCGAGCTAACCTACCGATAAAGTATGTGGTAAGCAAACCCTGTGATCTACACAGATAGCTTAAGCTTCTGCAGTGCTAATTACTATTACAACCTTAAGCTAATATTTGAGCCTTTCTTTTGAGCAAGGATGTGTAACAATTAGATTACAGGATTTGGAGCATTACAAAGAGAGATAAAAGCAGCAGTTTCGTCATGGTATGTGGTATTTTGTTTACACAGAGATAATAGCAATGATGATAATAATAATTTAATAACAGCTATTTTATTTAGGTCCAAATTCTGATTTCAGGTGCATCAGACCTGGGACAGAATTATCCTGAATGCTTTTGGATTGAGGCATGCAGATCTGTAGTCAGAGACCATTTTGAAGTGAACTGTTCTGAAGAGCCCAGCATGGTGTGCAATTAGTTCTAGCTACTCCTGGTAGTAAATAGTGAGCCAATATTTCCAAAGAAGGGCCTGGGATTGAATATTTCTCTTCACTTCTGCCCTGAGCATTGCTGAGAACTCTGATGATATGTATTGCACCCTGATCCTGATGACAGCTCCAGCAATGAAAGGGACCTCTGTTTTTTTGGTCTCTGCCACCCTTATGGTTTCCTCTCTCCCCACTCCACAAGAATATGCATATGTAAAAACACAATATGCTTGAAAACAGTGGTAATGCATAGGGAGAAACAAAGCAACAGAGAAACAACAGTTTACTCTAGCTGTGTGCCAGATTTAATACATGTTATGCTTTAATGTGCCTGGGACATCATCTTTAGAACTTTCTACAGTGTACTATAAAGAAAAGGCATCTTTTCTGCATGATATTTCAGCATGTTTTTCTGTCTCACTGTTTTGTTTTTTTTATTTCTTCTCCTAGGCACCCAAGGGGAAAAAAAATCACCCCATGTCCATGACAACAGACAGCTTTTCTGATGAACCATAAAATTCCTTGCCTCAGAGATAAGTCAGCTCATACAAATGAGCATTTGGCCCCTGAAATTTTGTTGCTTCTGAGATCATAGAAAATACATGACAAAAACACCCTTTGCCAAAAATTGAAATCAAGATTTTCCTCTGCTTTGGAAACTAAAATCAAACTTCCTAAGTACGACAGTTTTTCAAGTATTTATCACCATTTCCTGTAAGACAGAATCAGTCACACAAAGCAAAGCTAATTTGTATATCCACTCAGGAATATTAAAAATGCTATTATAGCATTAAAAAATAAACCTATTTCCTAGCAGTGGATTTAAAGAAACTCTCAGCAGCAGAAAATCTGGTCCCAGAGTCACGAGCAGCAAACAAGCAAGACAATTAACTGAAAAAAGACAAGGACATGTTTTAGCAAGCCCTCATTCCACTCTTAGTCTATCATAAGTATATAGGAAACCTAAAAGCAGGGAAGGTAGCCAGATAGGATATTTTTCCTTACCCATAGGCACCAGGGTCTTTTCAGAGAGCTGCATCTCGCAGGCAGTCAATACTTGGTTGAAAACTTGAAAAACAGGTTTTAAGCAAAAACTCTTCTGAGAATTAGATCCAGACTGGAGAGGCTGAAAGCATCACTCGAAACAGCCAGTTTAATTTATTCAAAGAAAAGCCACATAGCTCAAGGACAGGTAAGTAGGTAAATAAGCCATTGTCAGCCCCTTCTTGGCAAAGAAAGGTACCATGAGAAGCCTACATTAAAGGAGAGCTCTGCATGGGAAATGAAGGAGCCTCAGGTACAGACATTTGATTTATTTTTTTCAGAGTGTGGCACAGGGGAGCGTGCACTGGCTCAACCTGTTGTAATCTAACATGTGGGTTGCTAGTTGTTGCGATGATATTGCAGCAGCCTCTTCATTAAAGGAGCTGTGTCTTTAGCAGCAATGATGCATTTTCTACCTCTGAAATCAAGACTTTGTCACTGCTGCTCTTGCTCTCTGTTGCACTTCCCACTTTACCACCTAATTTTTTTTCTTTTTTCTTTCTCATAGTGAGCAGTATGAATGCAGGGAAGGATAGATAGATGCTATATGTTTCTTATTTTCTCAGCTGACAATCCTTTTGCTACTTCATTTCACTTTAATAGGATCTTCTTGTTACCCACCTACTGTATCTCAGCATGGAAAATCCCGGCATCAAAAGGTTGAAAGCTGGAAGAAAAACTTGCCTCCCTGCAGCTCTAGATGAGGTGAGGATGAGACAAAGTTGCTTTGCAAACAGTATTAAGGCAGTTCAAGGAAGTGTAGGTAAAGGACATTAGCTTCCCCCTGAATTAATCTCCAGCAGGCTTTTGCTTTTTCCAAAGGCAAAGAAGATGAGGGAAGAGTCACAAGTATCTTAGAAGTGTAAAACTGTCAAGAAGAAATGGTCAAAAGATTTCTTCCATATTACATAGCTGTGCATTTCTATTCAGCTTGTGTAAAAGGAATTCCAAAAAGGAATCCTGCGACAGAACGATGTGTGACAAACAAAAGAAGAGTGGAAACTGTGTCTGGGCAGCCCCCAGCTGTGTGTTGGTGTGCATGGCTCTGAGTGTGCATCTGTGTGGGGATTCACTTATAGGCAGCACTGGGACCATCTGCACAAGCCCAAGTTCCTCTATCATATCTACTGATGAGTTTCAAGGAAAGCAGCCCTGGTTTAAAATAGCCTCTGGAATGTAATATTAAAACCTTATGCTTAAACCAAAACTGTTTTGAAGCTGCACCTCTATTTCCCAGCAGTTACTCTGGGCTTTAAAGTCCAATGTCTTATGTAAAGTCTCATTGCAGGGTGGGGGTGTTACTGAGAATTGGATGGGAGACACCTCCTGTCTTGGTCTGGGGGAAATCGAGGGTGAGATCAATGTGACAAAGAACCAGAGGGGATTAAATCAGGCATTTGTGCTGGCAAGGAGAATGAGGCGGGGTGGGGGGGAGAAATTTCAGCTCTGCAAACGCCAGACCTGACATTTCTGCTGTGTGCTGTGCACAGCGGCAGCACGGAGCACGCTGGGAAGCGTGTGTGTACCACTTCCCTCTGCTGGAGGCAGCCCAGACTGTTACCTGCCTCCCTCCATCTCTCAGTATTCCTGTAGGTACAAAAATGCTCCAACCCCTATCATCTGGCACAGCAGTGATAATGAAGTGGCCACAAATCCTTTCAGTAACTTTCATTTATACAAAAGTCTCAGTGCTGACTGGGGGGTGGAACACAGCCGCTCTTCCAGCACAGAGGAAGAAAAAGGATGAGAGGAAAGGGATGTGTTTTGCAGAGATTGTTTAAGCTGACACATTTTGAAAAGAGCCAGAATACCACAGCCTGGACATGTAACACTTCTTGAAAGAAGAATGAACTGTCTGATTGCTCACAGGTTTGCACAGCCATGCACAGCCTCCCCCAGCTCCAGCACTGTGCAGCACCAGTTAGGGAATGCTTTGGGGTTGTTCAGTGTACTGGTGTCCATATAACCATGCACTGATCAAGTTTGTTTTGCAGCTTGTGCAAGATCACAGGTCAAGGGAATGTGGGGGACTGAATGAATTAGTGAAGAGAAAAAGAACCTGCCTGCAAGCTGTCTTCCCTGTCCACCTCCTGCATCGTCTTGAGCTGTTAAAATATTTAACATAATACAGTGTAACTAATAGGTCTCCCCATCTAATCCCTTGCTTAGAGATTGTGAACATCAATGGTTTTATGCTCAAGGTGAACTACAGGCTATAGAAATGGATAGTTCAGATGGAAATGATTTTTTTTTTTCTCTCTTGAGTATGCAGAACACGTCCCAATATTTAATATTTTATATTTGCCCTTAGATATCTCCTAATGACATTCTCCAGTAGCCTTGTGAGACCAGCCCCAGCTGGACCAGTCCCAACAAGACTAAGTTGGTTGGGGCTTTCAGCAGCCTGGTCTGGTGGAAGATTCCCTGCCCGTGAGAGGGATTGAAATGAGATGATCTTCATGGTCCCTTCCATCCCAAACCATTCTGTGATTCTTTATCCTATGACCACCACTCCTGTAAGGCCACTGAATGTCACAGGCTTCAGGAGAACAGGTAGTGTGAAAGTCCTGGAGAGCCAGGGGGGTTTTGATACTCTTTCATTTTGCTGATATCAGCCTTGTCATTATCCTCTCATGAGAGCTCTTAGAAGAGGAATCACAATCTAGTAGCTCTTTGGCATCAATACACTAAACCCTTTAAAGTTTTTTTAAAAAAACCAGACTGCTATTGCAGGAAGCCATAAACATGTTACATAACAATTTCCAGTGCATGAAAAAAGCACTATATTTATTACAAAGGTATTAATAAATGTCCATTCATGTCCATTAGAACATGAAAAAAAGAAGTCAAGTTTATGTTTTGTGCAAGAAATATTCTTGTTTACCTACCATTTTCCTCAGATAGGCTAATTTTGTAAAGGAGGCATATTATCCCTAGCCTTCCTGCCATCCCAGTGCTGTGGTAGATCATGCTACCTCCTCAATCAGTCACCCACACCTCTGGTGAAACAAGCTTGCTTTGTGATTCCTGTTGAATCTTAGCTGTAAACCCAGCCTCAGTAAAACAAATCAACAAATACCTTTTTAGTAAGAACAATAGGGAGTGGGTAAATCTGGAGAGATTCCATAATTTCACTACTTATTTATTTATTTTTAAGGGGAAAGGGATGGCAATTCCTCACAGGCTGAATGATGACAGCCATCTATGCCAATAGAGATACTTGCTGCAAACAGGAGCTTTTTTTTTTGTTAAATAAGCCACCAAATAAAGGTGTAAATGTAAAAAAACAAGATGATTTCTGTATGTTATGTGTTTATCAAAGCTAAATTGGCATTTAGCTTTGCATCAGATGGGTGCTATTGAGCGCCCCAATCTGTTGGCAGCACTTTAGCATTTCTACAGAGACTAGAGGGTTAAACAAGTAGGAGAGATCTTGTTATGATTATGGAAAAAGACAGCTGAGAGAGACTAAACCCATTGTATATCAAGATATTACTAGATGCCAAGGCAGAATTCTTCCTAAAAATCTGTGACATGGACAGGAGCTGTCATACAAAGATTACCAAATATAAGTGGAAAAATTAGGGAAGAACATCATCTAAGTATTGTCCCTCCAGTTAAATGCCTAACACTTGAATTTTGAGAAATTTCATTATGACTGCTGTGTATAACAAAAAATATGGCAAATAATAACTACATTTATCCCATGTACAATTGCACTGAAACAAAAGACATTAAAGAACTGAGGTTCGCCTGTAGTGGCCACTCATGTCTTTGAGATTTTGCTCTCCTTGGAAGTGTGAAAAATTAGGTTTCCACTTTTGTATCAAATCAATATCAACCTCCATAGGCACTTCTTTATTTGTATTTAAAAATAAAAAATAAAGAAATAAGGATGCAAAAAAGAAGAAAAAAGAGGAGAAAAATATGGAAAGGAAAACCAAAAAAGGGAAAACAAAAAAGAGAAGGAATAGGGGAAAAGGAAAACATAAAGGAAATCAAGGGAAAAAAGAAAAATACAGAGAAAGATGTAACCAGAATGTTTTAAGATGTGTATTAAAAGGACTGCTCTCTAAATGAATAGGAAACAACAGATTTTCTTCCGTCTTTCTTCCTTCTGATAAGAAAATTCTGATTTCCTTACTTCAAGCAAGGAAAGATAACTAAATGAATGAGCATGTTCCCCACACTAGAGATGCTTTAATTCCAACCACATTTGATCTTTGTCTAATATTCCAGATTATCTCCACCTGTATGAAGTACTCAGGGAATGAATGTCCCTGCAGGTAGGGTATGGTACTGGATATGATGTTAAATATAAAAATCTCTCTAACTGACTTTTAAAACTATTTCCATAGTACTTTTTATAGCATTCTCTGTCATTGCCACTCTTCTTTGACCAGAAAAAAAAATCAGACACATAAACAAAATCAGAAATGGAATACACTTTGAGAGTGATTTTCTGTGCAAAGGGAATGAAAAGGAAAATACTTTCCCCTCTCATTACAGGGACAGCCTGTAGTAGAGTGAGCCTGAGCAAGGACAGTGATGGAGGGAGAGACCTGAGGCAAGCCAAGATCTGGACCAAGAGCTTTCCAGGGATTGTCACATTTGGCTGAGGACAGAGTGGCTTGGCAGGGCTGCAGCCTGTCCAGCAGCCTGCTGGGAAAAGAATGGGTACATAAGGCCGATGAGGGAGGAAACACTGACCTTAATTTTGTTTCCAAAGACACTATTTTTTCCTAAAGTTGAGAGTAAAATAAAATAATAAAATTAATAAATCAAAACAAACAACAACAAACCCCAAAAAATATGTAATATATTTTTGTAAAGGTGCAATACAAAATTAGATAGCATGTGTGACAAGTGAAAATTATTTTGGTCTGTAACTGTTAATGCACAGTCTGAGTGCACTCCAGCCTCCATGGGCTCTTTCCACAGCTCTCACAGGACTCTGAACAGAGAGTGACACAGTCAAGTTTGAGCCCTTAGACAGTGCACTGCTGAACTTCAGTTCTCCTCATCCATAAAAGTTAATTAATAAATGTTTTATGAACCTTTCAGAGGTCTATGCTATCCTGTGCTAGAAAAAAGGCTAATTTTGTTAAAATATTTAACACAAAATGTTTTCCCATTGTAACACTTTTCAGAAGAACTGCAGCATTTGACCATCAGCTTTATAAAGTTCTGTCAGACCTCAAGCTATAAGAAATATTATAGAGTTAAATATTACTTCACCATCCTTGTGCATTTTGATTTTACATTGTAATAAGTGTAAGGTTCTCTTCAGAGTGTCCCTGCAAAGGACAAGGCTCTGTCTCCAGCTTTTTCCTATTCATCAGTGTCTTGTACTTTGCTCTGTACAAATGTTTGCAGTGATTTGTAAGCAGTCTACGCAGAGGTAGACTCAGCTGAGAGTTATTATTACACTCAGACAGCTTTATGCACTGACCAAAGATAAAATACACTCATCTCCTTAATACTATATATACACTTTCTCTATACACAGCATTAAAATTTCCTTACTGATGCTCAAACTATAGGAACTGTAGCTTGAATTTATATTTATACTTTTTTGTTTTTTTCTTTAGACCTACCACAGTAGTATTCAGACTAGATCAAGGTAGCGTTGTTTAGTTTTGTTCCAGACTATATAGTGCAGGGACACAGTGGTTCAGAGCATAACTCTTCAGATCAGGAGGCTGGACAACTGCTACTAAGCACTCAAGTCTCCTTAACTTCTTTGTAAACTGAGGATAGCAGTGATTTGTAAAACTGCCTTGAGATGAGTGTCCGGTAGATGCCAAGTGTGACTATAAATATAATTTGGGCAACTAAAGGGGCTGAAGCCAAGCCCTTTCAGAAGCACATTTTTAAACCAAGGATGCTGAAAATCTCAGGCTCCCCTATTTAAACTAGAATGCTTTCAAAGCTTGCCAGATCATCCACATTGAATTTGGACAGAGAGTTCCAGAAAGAAGGAAATACTGTTGACCAGGCTGGTGGCTTTGTGCAAACTCTCTGTGACCACTAAAATCAGGAATATACTTATTAAATATTACATCAGAGCTAAGATTGTTAGAGGATTACATTCCTCATTTAGCAGAGATCTAGAACTCCAATAAGGGTTTGGGCCATTAGTAAAAATAAGGGTAAATATGTGCTTCTACAATGAAGAACAGTCTGGCAAATTCTCTCCATTACCACTGATTCCTGGTTGAAACCTCCATAATGCATGGTAACTGCAGCAGCTCTGCTAAGATTTCTAAAGCAAAGTCATTGCAGCCCATTGCAGAATCTCTTCCCTCTTCTCGAGGTTCAGTGACCCATGGGTCAGTGCTGTTAATGTGGATTTCTACGCTGGTGCAGCCGTAGTGTTAAATGACAAGGATGACAGTCTTGTTAATTTATGCAGGCATCGAAAAGAGAGCTAGCCCTTAATTTTGTTATGTTTCCAGGGCTTGACTTTTGTTCTAAATGTCAACAGGGTGTGCAAATGCCACACAAGTCTCCCTTAGGACTTGGCTCAAGTTCATATGCAGATACTTCTGAGAGTGTCTTGGATTCATGAACTTAAAAACCTCAGCTTAAATATACAAAACTAAAACTAGTCTTGATAGACAATATAAAAATACTGCATAAACTCCTGAGAATGTCTTTAAATTTGTGCACAGATACGCACAAATGCACATATATAGCCACACATACATTCTCTATACACAGGATTTCAAGATAAGAACGTTGGTCAATTTTAAGAGGTCCAGTTTACCTCCTTGGATTTTATTTGCAGCTGATTTACTGGCTTTCCCCATTTTTCTTTTAACTACTATGTTGCAAATTTCTTAGAATGGTAGGCCTGGAAGCTGTCTCTTCAAAAGGAAGAGCATATAAGCACTGTGAGAGGAAACTCCTCCAGACTACTCCAGCAGTGTACCTCAGGTTTTTTCTGCATAGAAATGCTTTTAGATGTGAAAGACCCGATGACACAAAAGTTCCTATGTAGATCCCTCCAGGGCATGGCAGTGCTGAATTGCTTGGCAGGGCTGAATGGAAATATCTGTGCAAAAATCTGCCCTAGCACTTGCCCATGCAAATAGAGGGCTTGTGCAGATCTCAGCTGAGTGATGATCAGGAAGGCAGAGCCTGTTCTGGATGAGGATATTGGATATTTTAGAAGTGAGTGTTTTCCTGGGCATGTTGAGGAGGTTAAAAAGTTTGAAGAAGAGAATTTCCAGACAGAGGATGTCTCTGAAGTTCTCTGTTCTTTTGGTAATGTTCTCAGATAAATTTTCTTGATCAGGAGAGCCTGGGAAAATTGGAGTGGAAAAGTAAAAAGAGCTGAGAGACAGTAGAATAGCCTCAGAATCAGGCAAGGAACAAAGGTGTGTGAAAGCATAGGACACCCAGCTCTTCATAGGTGTTTAGATTATCCAAACTCAATTTAATCTGTGATATCTGATCATCATAGCAAGCTTCCTAGGAGCTCAGTTGGTTTGGTAGTTCTGACTTGTTATCCCCTCTCTGCCAGATCTGGCATATGACAATTATGCCCATTAAGAATTCAATTATATATTTAGTAATAACTGAAAAAGATTTATAAGGCCACACACACAAATTCTTTTCCAACTGTGATCTTGGACAAAGACACCATTTATGATTGTGAAAGCAATACGTTGCCATCCAACCACTACCACTATCCTACTTAATCTCTTGTACTGTTCAACTTTCACACCAAACACTTCTTATGTAGAGACCAGTAGACTCATTTGAAGACAGCATCAATGCTGGATTTTTTTATCACCATACCAAGGGAGGTACAGAGCTATAAAGCTGCTGGCTAACACCTTTCCTTAAAAACTGAACATCACTTGAGCATGTGATATGCATTGCAGCACGCAGAATGTTTGACATCCCAAATCTTTTCTTGTCAAAGCAGGAGCAGTACCTGATTCCTCAATGGCTTGATTCCTTGTAAAATTGCTAGCAGCTATTGAGTTTTTCAGATTTATTCTAGAGCAGGTTTTCAAGGCTGTCTGTAGAATGTCAGTATCAACGATGAAGCTGATTTTATTCTTATATTTTGGGCTCTTGACTTAAATACACATTTTTGAAATGTCTTTCTGAGGCTTTCCTTATTAATAAGTGCTTTCAGAAATAAATGTTGGTTGTCACAAAAAAATTGTTTCACATTTCTGTTTCCTGTCATTTTGTAAATTCTTGAAATCAGACATTTAAAACAGTAAACAGATGTTCCAATAATAATTAACAAATATTTCTGCGAGTGAGAAGCTAAATAGGCCTGCAAACCTTGGAATATCTGTTCTATGCTATCTATAGACCCTCCACCACAGCATCCCATTCTTTTTTCCTTCCTTTTACTTTCTTTTTTCCTCTATGATCTCAACTCCCACTTCCAAAGCCTGCAGATATCCTGTAGATAATCTTTTTCCCTAGGTACCTTCCATGCTTCCAGGCTCTCTTCTAAGTCTAGCAATTATCAGCTGGCAAAAGGCCCCACATGCTGTGACTGGTTCCAAGATGACTGCTGGTCGCTACATGCAGGCTGATTGTGCAGGGTCAGACCATGCAGAAAAATGTCCCATCATAATTTATCTCACCAAAAGTTGCTCCCAGATTTGGAGGGTATTAATTTCAGTCTTTTCCTCCCACTTTCTCATTAATTTTCATGAACCCTATCAGTACCTCATTATATTTTCTGGGAGATATCTAGTTCTCGTTCAACATGACTAATTCAAAAATGATCTCAGGTTTTTGTAAGGGAACTGATAAACAGATGGACAGGCAGAGCAACTGCATAAGGCTTCAGGAACCCAGACAGAAAACCAGACTGTCACCAAGTTTGTACTCTAACGATCTCAGGAGAATTGATATCTATTCATTAATTCTGATTCATGACATCACTTCATCAGAGAGATAAATATTACTGTTCTTTAATTTATAAATGGGTCAACAGAAGCATGAAGAGGTCAGGAGACTTCTCAAGGTCCTAGACCAAGTCTGTGGTGGGTCCAGGGATATTTTTTTGACTGGCCTGTACTGCAACCTCAAAGTCACTGTGTACTCAACAGGTTCTTTAATAAAGGAGTGGCTTTGTCATGAAGCAGGATTAGGAATAAAGGTGCAAGCCATGGAGAATCTCTTGGGATAGCTGTCATGGCCTGACTTATTTGATCCTTGACCCAGCTACAGGCAGCAGGTTCTGCTGAGACACCTGAGACACCATCCCTGCATGGGCAGAGGGGCAGAAAGGGTAAGGCACGCAGACATCACTTGCAGACTCATTAGACTTGTGAAGATTAAAGTTACTGCTCCTGATATCCACCTTGAGCCCTTGGATCCACACATTTGCCTTGTGTGTTTTCAGCTGCTTATCCCCTCAGGTCCTGTCATATCCCATGGGGCAATTCCTTTATTTCCTCGAGTCTCCTGCTGCACAGATACTGGCCATGCCCAACTTCTTCCTGTAACTAGGTTTGCTCCTGCACCATCTCCCCTCAAGTTCAGATTCATCCTCTTGCTCAACCTTATTCTCTTGCCCCCTTCTTTTCCTTGAAGCAGATGAGAGTTCCCTTCCACAAAACATCCCCAGAGGATCTGAGACTTGGATGAAAATGAATAAACATTGGGAACCCCAATATAAAATTTTGCCTCTCAGTGATGTCAACAGCAACAATTTTATTCCTTGACTCTTTCCTTGCCTGGAATTACACAACTTACTCTAAAAGTCTAGGTCTCAGCTGAGTTTCCCTGGATTTGTTGCACGTTTTCTTCACAGCAGCTATCTTAAAATTCCCTTAAGTCCTTGGGCATAACCCTATCCCCCCATCTCTATCTCCTGATTTGATTTGGTGATCTTCTTGTTATGAAGTGAAGAGAGTTTAGAGATGCTTACCAGGGAAATATTTGTCCTCAGAACTCAGCTTTGTTTTCCCAGACTGAATGACTCTTAAAACCCAGGGAATTTGTGTGATTAAGGGCTCAATGAACTCCATGAAAGACTTTGTAATTTGCACAGCTATTGGTATTTTAAATCAGAGTGCTTAGGTATGAAACATGTTTACACTTACAGGTCTAATTATTTTTAATCAAATTAAGTGGCTGCTGTGTTTTCCTTATCAACATGTCCTGAGAAAATATAGCCTTAAGACCATCTGAAATAATTTTAATAAGCCACAAATATTTTGTATGTGTTTTATCTTCATTTCTCAAATGTAGCTTTGCCAGTGGGAAAAAAGATACAGCAAAAAAAGTAACTTGTTTTTAAAGACAAAGGGAAGGGAAGGGAAGGGAAGGGAAGGGAAGGGAAGGGAAGGGAAGGGAAGGGAAGGGAAGGGAAGGGAAGGGAAGGGAAGGGAAGGGAAGGGAAGGGAAGGGAAGGGAAGGGAAGGGAAGGGAATGGGGTTTTTCCATCTGTACTTTTCTATCTATGTTTTTCTGTTTATTGATGAATCAGAAATGAAAAAAATGCTTATCTCCTAAGTTAACTACAGAAACCTTGATTTGATTTCTGTCTATCGTGACGTCTGTCTGCATGACCTTGGGCCTGCTATTTCCTCACCTTAAAAAGTAGTATAAAAACACATTCTTGCATTTTTGGCTGAAATAAATCCTAGGCTCATCAGACAAGCCTTGCTTGTCACTATAGCCTTGTATGCACATACGGTCCTGATCTCAACTGATGTCTCTAGGTGCTAATGCAATGCAAAGACTCTGCAGTCAGAACTTTGCAGTCAACTGTGCTAAGTCAATCATCTTGTGAAAATAAAAGCTTTGAGAATCCCATGAGAAGTAAATAAATGGATAAATAATGAGCAACCCCACTGCAGTTCAGATTGTGTGGTTTTGGACAGAAAAAAGAACTTAGTATAGGTGCAAATAGCAGCCCTCAGTTCTTCTTTCTCAAAACTCCCCTTGAAATGTCTGCCATCCTGCATTTTTAACATTTTATCACTGGAGCACAACAAGGTACTTAAAATAAAATATATTTTTACCCAGCCATCTTGCCACTTGAAGATTCTAGACAATTACGAGATGTAACAATCTCAAATTACTTTTCTCATTTTTTCAAATTAAAGAGTAAATGCTCTTCTCTTTTGTGAACAGGGTTTAGCTCACAGAGATTGCTGGGCCAAACCAGAGGCCTGCCACTTACAATCCACTTCATGTTTTTCTAGATCAGCAATTCTCAAGAGCCTCAGGGCAGCTGGATTTGGATGCTGGGAGCTCTGAGTATGTTCATAGCACTACCAGATAAACCACATTGTAACTCATTGACAATCAAAACCGTAGTGGCCGTGGATTTGTATGGGACCAGCTGCTTAGCAAAACTGCTGGCCTGAAATTTTTAATGAAATCTGCTTTTCTGTCTTTCATGTGCAAATATTGGTTTGCTGAAACTAGTGCCAGTAACAGAAAACACATATCAACTTCAGCCTAAATTTTTGTGAGAAAAAGGTTTCTGGCTGTGGCTGTGAGGTTGTGAAGCAGAAAGTCACTCACTCACAAAAGCCTGGCTATTGATGACCAGCAAGTCCTCCTGCAGCTGTATAAATAATGAAATACTAATTTGGCCATAAAAGAGACAAGCCCTTTAGTCCCACACTTAAAATCTAATCTGGGATGTGAGAAATCTGCACATTGAAGTCCTTGCTCCAATAAACATGCATTTATTCACCCAAAGAGGTTGCACACCTGAAGATGAGGGAGAGAGACATGCCTCAGGGAGACCCAGGAAAATCTTAATGTCCACAGTGGCTTTTCTGAACCAAATAATTACTTATGGCATAACACATGCATGTTCTTTCCCCTCCCTCCCCTGCTTTCCCCCACTGCTTCAGATAGTTCAGTTTGACTTTAGATCACTTTTTTTTAAACCTGAACAGTTTTGTAGGGACAGGAAAACCATTTCCAAACCCACCGAACTCTACCTGGCATCCATCACCACAGAAGCAGACACTCAAATACTAATGGTGCCTGTAAAGCAGAAATTGAACTTTACTAAAAAAAATTAAACCAATTAATCATAGGCCAAAACTTCAGAAAAAACCCAACAGAAATCTTGCAGTGTGCTGTTAAAGCTGCCAGCTTCTGGGATTTGCAGCAGTCTCACAGGAGCTGTGTGTTACTCTGCTTCTGCAACAGCTACATTGAAAAGAGAGCTTTAAGCAGGGCCAAGAGTGCTATGGTTTAGGGAGTCAAATCTATCTCAGATATGTGCAAATTCACTCAGACTCAAGATTTTTTGCTTTGTGGAAGCCTTTTGTAAAACTGGGCTAGAAATTACCTGAGGATCAATTGTTTGGCAGTTTGACAGGTCTTTCTTCTCCCAATTGTCTATTTAAGGTATATATATTAATAGATATCTGTCTCTTGCTCCTCCTCCTTTCCTCATGATAAATGGTATCACACATAAATATATAATGATATGGCAGGGGTACACACAAGGAAATGACCTTTCCATAATTGCCTTTCAGTGAGTCTCCCCTCACTTTCAACAGTTTATCCTTATCCTTTTAACAAGAGCCTCAGTGGTTACCCTTGCAGAAGTTAATATTCTCCCAGAAAATGTTTCAGCTTTTTCAGGCTGGACAGCTGGATTGTGTGTGGGCACAGAGGGGCAACAGCCTTTCAGGAAAGCCATTTGCATAGGTGTTGGCAAGCCAGGTTGGCTCGAGGAAGGTTGAATTCACACCACTGCTCCTGATAGGCAGAGCTGTGGACCCTGCCTGTTAACGTGCTGAGAATGGGGGCATATGTGCTTTCGGACAAAAAGGACTCCATGCCTTAATGCACTTGCCAGGTGACTCCTGCACTGCCTAGCTCAATGACTGTGAATTTCGACTAGGCTTGGCTGCTGTGCAATGCAGAGCTATTCGCCTTTGCAATCACTCCCTCCCCTCTCCCGTCATCCCCCACTCTACAGCTACTTAGAGAGCTAGGCAAACTTTATCATCAGAAAACAGATCAAGTCATTTGGCTCAAATCACCAGAGCGCAGCAGCAGAGCACAGCATGTTGGAAAAAAAGGGGAAAAAAATCTTAATTTTTGGCTTCTTGTCAGGTTTGGGACCATATTTGCCAAGTATTTCATGAAGGATAGTTTGGATATTATTCAGGGATCCTCCTGAAAGCAGCATGTACCAGAAAACACACATCCCTACTTAGTCAGTTTTGCAGACTCAGGATGTGCTAGATGAGCCTTTCCTCCCTGAGATAAATCCAAGAAGCAATTATTCTGAGAGATATTTTATCCTGGCAGAAGCAGGGGTGTATTCAAGTACTTTAGGATTTAAGAGTCTTGCATTTTGGTGCAGGCTTCTTTAATCCAGTTTTGCTTTTTTAATAGGGTATTCTGTTTTGTCCACACTCAGTAATACCTATCTCTTTTGTAAGGGACTTGGAAATGAACAAGTGAAAATACAGTGTGATACAAAATGCTTGTTTACAGGGATTGTACCTCTACCACCTACCTGGGCAACCTGTGCCAGTGTATCACCATCCTCACAGCAAAGTATTTCTTCTGTATGGCTAACCTAAATCTACCTTCCTTTAGATTAAAACCACTACACCTTATCCTGTTGCTACAGGCCCTGCTAAAACATTTGTCCTCATCCTAAGTGCCCTCTAGGTCTTGGAAAAGGCACTAAGGTCTGCCCAGAGCTTTTTTTCCAGGCTGCACAGCCTTAACTCTCTCAGCCTGTCTCCACAGCAGAGGTGCTCCAGCCCTTGAAGCATCTTTGTGGCCTCCTCTGGACCTGCTCCAGCAGGTCCATATCCTTCTTATCTTGGGAACCCCAGAGCTGGAAGCAACATTGCAGGTGGGGGTCTCTGCAGAGCAGAGGGGAACAGTCACCTCCCTCGCCCTGCTGATCATGCTTCTTTTGACATCACCCAAGATACTACTGACTTTCTGGGCTGTGAATGCACTTTGCTGGGTCATGTCCAGGTTTCCGTCCACCATGATTTCAATGTGATTATTCCTTTTTTCACTGTTGTATAGAGTAACTAGTTTAGATCCAAACTTGATGTTTTTCAGAGAAACAGAGAGGCAGAAGTATCTTTGGAGTATCTAAAAAGATGAATTTGATTTCTACAAACACAGTACTGTTTCTACCTGTTTGCAAGCTCTCCTTGTTACATGTGATCTACAGTACAAAGAAATGGTGCTTATTTCATCACTGCAGACCTCAGGGAAACACTGAACAGAATCAGACCAAAAACTGACCATTGTCAACCTTCATGTAGAACCTCTTTTCACAAACAGGAGATGCTTTTAGCATATCTTTAAAAGGCTGATGTCTCACAATCTTACTGAAGTCAGGGGAGAGGGTTGACACTGGGACTTTATCATTACCCCACTTTTCTGAGGACAACTCTTAGCAGAACACTTCATTTCTTAAATATTATATGATATAATCTGCTGATTTGAAAACATCTAACTGGTCCAAATCATTGCTCACCACACCTTCCTTGTTGCACTATTGATTTCTCATTCTTTTGACCCTGATATAAATTTTATTAGTCATCCAATCACAGTTAATCTTTCTAGGGAAGAAAAAAGCAAAAAGTCATTGAATGCTTCAGCCCCATCATCAGTTAACTTCTTTCTTTGTCCATTGAATAATGGTCCTGCACTTACATTTCCTTTAGTGGCAGAACTGCTCTAGGCAGCTTGCCCCTCCTCCTTTCCTTTTGCCATCCCTCCTTCCCTTGCTTACCACTCATTTGTGCCAGTACAACAGTTTGCAGGACTGCATGGTGAACAAATTAACTGACTGAAGTTAAAAATAAACATGTTTTGCTGGGTTATTTCATCATGCTCTTATCTTCCTCTTATTATTATTTCTATTGCACTTACTCAATATGCTTTTATATTGCTGTAAATCCTTTGCATAACATTTTATCCTTTCTTTGTCTGTATTTTCTTCTAGTTATATTATTTCCCACTGATTTGACCTATCTTCCATTCTCTTTCTCACTGTTTTCTAGATTTCATAGAATGGATATGATCATGCATCAGACAAACTCTTATTAACCTTCCTACACCTTCCACATGATAATTTGAGACCCAGAGCTGTCTTAGTCCGCTTTTGGGAACTCTTTCCCCCTACATTTGCTTCCCCTGAGATCGCTTCTACCAATCAGTTGAATTTATTAATATAACTTTTCCTAAATACTTTTTTTATTTTCTGTTACTCTATCCTCAAAGGAATTAGGGTGTCATCCTCTTCTATGTGTTTTTCTACTTTATTTTCTCAACCAATTTATATATATTGGTCAGAAGAGTACCTACAAAGTCTTTTTTTTCACAACAACCATCCCAATTTTTAGAGATAACAGGCAGCTTCCAGAGCAACCAAGGAATTTGCTCTTCCTGCAGTGTTTCTGTTCCAGCTGTAGTTTGGTGTCACTATGCCCCACAGACAACAACCCCTGGGGTTTGAAATATTCCAGTAGCTATTCAAGGCATTTATCTCACTTGCCTATCTGATGGTTACATCAGCCCATCCCAGCACTCTGTTGGCTTCCTTCCTACATCAGCAAGATAGTTTCTGCAAGTCTCACACTGAATTCTGTCTCTCAGAGCCAATGATATGCTTTGGTCTATAAACCATGCCTTCTCTCTTTTCCACTGTCCTCTCTGGACAAGCCATACCTTTTTACATCAATATTCCAGTCACATGAATTAGCCTAGCAAACCTCTGCTAAGCCAATTAAGACATAATTCTAATTATATATTAAGATTCCCAGTTCCTCTGGCTTATTCCCCATACAGCTTACATTAGTGTATAACCATTTGAAATGTTCAGAAGATTGACCCAGCGGTTTCCTTTTCATCTCCCCTTTCTCTCTTTGTGTACACATTCTCCTATTTCTGGCACATTTAGGTGCTTCCGCATCACACACATTTATAACTGGTAAGCAAAGTCTGGGACCATACATTTTGATACTGAGGTAAATTATATTACTTAAGTACTGCAATATTAAAATACTAAAATATTCTTAAGCACTAGAATTTTATAAAGGAGGGTATTTTCTGAAATATCAGCACAGTTACTGGATGTGTTAATAGCATTAAAATAAGAAGGAGTGAGACAAATAGGTATTAGTCAGTGGAAAACGTAATCCACAAATAAAAATCAGACAGACTAGAAATTGAGTCATACAGATGATTTTTCATTAGTCGGGATTTTTTCCAAATCATGTTACACCATCCCCACATCTTATCCCCACCTCAAGCTATCAAAAGACAAGGCAATACTTTATTTGTGAATGGTTTTGGGCTTTCTGTGCCTTGGAAAATATGTTTACAAATTGACTTGAATAGCCAAATTCCAGAATACTTCAAACTGCTGACAAAGCAGCCTCTCCCTTTATCTCCTACATTAAATATAAAAGGCTTCCATTGCATTCTTTCATGCAAATCAGAACCTGTACTTATACATTCACAGACTTGTACATATGCAGACACAGATTCACAGCCAGCAGACCAGCTATAGCTTCCCCAAAGTTGCAAGGAGGCAAAAGAATTTTTAAAAATGACATATTCAGCTATAAAAAATGGCCACATTACACTTTGGTAGCAATAACAAATGATAATATTTTGCTTAGTATTTCCATTTCACTTTCCATCCATCATGGACTTGTATTTTGGCAACAGCTTTCTGTACATCCATTTCTTGCTGGTATTTGCCAATGCAGCAAACCACTATGCCTTTAATCCTAAACACTTTGAGGGTCCTTTGGCCACTTCAAGCATGTGACATTGGTCATCATTGAACAAGCTACTATTGGCCTCTCTGGTATCCTACAGAAATGTTGCTGATATGAATCAGGCTATGAAATCTGGGGTAGAGCAAATAGCTCAGTAATGCAGCCTTCACTTTGTGCTGCTGCTCTCTCCTGAATTAGGTATAACACCATTAATAACCCATTTTAATGTACAAAACACAAAGAAATCCCCAAAAGATCATAGTCCCATTGACCTTAGTTTGTGAGTATTCAGCTTGTGAAACTGTTAGATGATCCTTACATTTAATGAGAGACCCGGTAATCTTACACTCGGCAGTCAAAAAGTGAAACATTGAAAACTGGAATTGCACCAAACCAATTAGCTGTAAGGAGCAGATTAACTGTGAATGTAATGAGGTTTTTTTTGTCAGTCAACATCTATAGGAAGCTCCAATGGGAGACTGCGATCTTGTAGATCTATCAATTGCAGAAGAGCCCTGAGACTGTGAAATCAGACTCTTCAGTGAAACACCTGAATTAAGCAGGGTGGATCCAACCATACATGATTCATGCAGACATGACAGCAAACCAGGACTAGAAACAGCTTCTCAGCTCCCTGCCCACCATTGTAATGATCATAATATGTCTCTGGCAGAGCAAAGCCTGCATCAGGAACCTGCACACCAGGTACTTGCAACACCTCCAAACCACTGCCAAACCGAGATACATAATTTACTGTGCACCACCCCACCAATGGGTATCCTTCTCAGAGTCCTAGTTACAAACATAATTCAAAATTGGTTTCAAATATACACTAGAGAAATGAGCAGCCTCAGGGGGTGAGAGCCCTTAAATCATGGTTTGCCATGTGAGAGTGCATGGCTTGTCTCCCCTATGGCTTGACTCCCCTGTGGACAGTGAAGCACCACAGTGATAATAGAGCAAGGCTGCTCACAGCAGACACAGTCACATCTTTCAGCCCACTCTGTGTGATAATAGATGTTCTAACGTTTTGACTACAGTCTTGTGTTTACTGTGGGTGTTAGCTGAGACATTTCCATGTAAATAAAACATTCATCAAGCTCACAAAAATGTCTGCAGCGCAATTATTGCACAAGAATGGTGAGCACTGGAAAAGCGGGGTCATTCATCCATTCCATATACCTGCTTAGGCTTGTTGCAAAGGAAGATGCCACTTTCACGGATGTTGGAATTAGGTCAGGTCTCCTGTGTAGAATCTGTGTGGGCCAAGGAATAAGGCTTGGCATCAGGAGACCTGATTTCTATTTGCATAACTTCTGCTGAGTTACTGTATGGCCTTGAGCAACTCACTTTGCAGCTGCATGATGCTGTTTCCCACCCATCTGTAAAATGGGGTTAATGGTACTTATCAGCCTTCACAAAGTACTTTTGTGATATAGAGATGAAAATGATGGTGACTGCTAATTGTTTTCACGCTCTCCATGGAGAGAAGCTTTTTCCCTTCCAGGAGTGTAAACCCAAGCCCATTTTCTGCTACTTGCAGAGTTTAAGTTTCCATTTGCATGAATGGCAGCACCCTTTCCTATAACTTTTCATAAATGCAATGTGCAACATCTGAGATTGAGGAGGCCTGGGTAATATACAGCCTCAGAGCAATTATGGACAGCACAACTGAACTCAGACTACAGAGAGGGCAAAACAGGGTAGAGGAAAACAACTGCTATTCACAGGAACTGAGGGCAACAAGAGATTGATTTGGCTCACCAAGGTTAGATGGATATGCTTAAGAAGCTGTCATGAAGTCCAGGTCTCCTGGTATTCAGATTAGTGAATTAACCCTACAAGCTTCCTTCCTTTGGCGTCCTTCTGGATTAATAATAGGCATTTCCAGGAAACTTTTCTTTGTGGCTTAGTTTTCATTTTCAGAGTGTTTGTGCTCCCCAAATAACTATTTTTCCTACAGACTGATCACTGACAACATGCAGCAGTAGGGTAAGTATCTGAAATTTCTTAGTTACTGGAAAAGAAGAGCTTCAGAGACCTTCCCTTATTAGCACATTAATTGCAGCTGTCACAGACAGCAATTATTTGCTCAATTTTCCTCAAATTCATCATTTTCTTAAAAAACAAAACCAAATCCAAAACCACAGTAATGAATATTCAGAGTATCCTGGCACTTGAAATCCTGTTCTCATTTCGTAGCTGGCACTGGCTTCTTCCTATCTGAACACCTTGCACACCTTTCAGGCATGTATGATTGACAGCTGTCGTGCACGCATAGCAAAATGAAGTTTAATCCCTCATATCACAGATAAATGTACTTTGACAGCCTCAGCGCTGAGCACCACACCACACAATCCTCCCATTAAAGGTTCCTTCCAGAGTAAACTTCTCTTAACTACAGTGGACGTTTCACGTTTCTCTGCAACCACCTGGGTGTACTGGTTTTGGCTGGGATGGAGTTTTCTTCAAAGTATGGGAGACTGAGACAGTGTTTTGGATTTGTGCTGGAAGCAGCTGTGGTAACAGGGATGGGTTTGTTACTGCTGAGCAGTGCTCACACAGAGCCAAGGCCTTTCCTGCTTCTCAATCCCAGTCCACCAGCGAGGGCTCTGGGGGTGCGCGAGGAGTTGGGAGCAGATGCAGTTGGGACAGCTGACCCCCGGTGACACAAGGGATATCCCAGACCACACGGCATCATGCTCAGCATATGGAGCTGGGGAAAGAAGAAAGAGAGGACATCTGGAATGATGGCATTTGTCTTTCCAAGTCACTGTTACAATACGATGGAGCCCCACTGTTCTGAAGATGGCTAAAGAGCATTCTGCCTGTGGGAAGTGGGGAATTAATTCCTTGGCTGATTTTGATTGTGTTCACAGCTTTTCCTTTCTCTATGAAGCTGTCCTTACCTCAATTTATGGATTTTCTCACTTTTGCCCTCCTGATGCTCTCCCCCATTCCTGCTGGGATGTGAATGAGGAGCTGAGTGAGGCTGAGTTGCCAGTTGGGGTTAAACCGTGACACTGTACAATGAAAACCATCTACAGATCTTGCAGCAGTAGAAGGGGAAAATAAGGCAAGTAATTCCTAGGATCCCTTTAGCCATGTCAACTAAAAAAAGGTCAGGAAACCATGTTCCTCACCTTTAGTCTTTCCCTCTTTAAGCTATTTGCCTTCATAGGCCCCCCCAAGAGTGGAGAGTGCAGTCCAGATGAATTACAGCACCTCTGTGAAACAGGCAGTTTCTCCAGGGACCTCAGTTCTGAAAAAAACATTCTCAGGAGCCTAAAAGTGCTTCTTAAAAAACTCCATAAGGCACTGCTGATGTATGCATGGAGGTATGTATGAATGTATGTATGTATTTATATAGGAATGGACAATATTGCAGCTTTCACACTGAGAAATGATGAGTTCAGGAGATGATGGATTGGGCTATAAAGAGTCTGTAGGAGGCATGAATATATATATACCTGTTGTTGGGGTGCAGAGGAAGCCAAGTACCTTGTCCACTTGCATCAGACAATGGGAGTGCAGGGAATTTTAACTGAGTAACTTTGAGCTGGTACAGCATATGCAAAATCAATTTGTTATGATGGAATATTTAGTATGATATTTAGATTAGTGCATTTCATCACTAGACAGTGCTTTTATGACCATCTAGTGTAACCTACATATCACCTAGCAATTTCTGTAACTTCATGACTAATGGCTAAATTACAGCATATCTTTTAGAGAGACACCACATCTAGATTTAGAGCCTCCAAGTCACAGAAAATATAACACCTCCCTTGTAAATTGTTTCCAAGGTTCATTACTCTTCCTGCTAAAATTTGCACCTTATCTTTAGGTTGAATCTATCTGGCTTTGACTTCCAGTAAGTGGATCTTGTTATACCTTTGTCTGAGGGATGAAAGAGCCCCATCCTACTGAAAGTTGTCTTCCTGTGTATGTGCTTACAGTGCCAGCAAGTCTCCTCTTATCTTTCTTTCCACAAGCTAAATACACTCAGTGTCAAAATTATTCTTTCTTGGGGTGGAAAGATTGACAATCTCGGGCAACTACCTGTACCTACTTGCCTGAGCATCCCTACTTAATCAGTGGAGGCTCCTCCAGATGACAATTTAGCTAATTTCAAGTGTAAATATGCCCTGAAGGTGTCTCTCTCTCTCTCAGTATCTATTTAACGATTCTAGGGCAAATATGACTCTCACTTGGATGCCTCATTTAAGCAACTGGAGTTTGGTGAGGTTTCCAGCCTTTAAAAAATTTTCATCTCTTTCTGATGTCCTTTGTATTTTCTCACTACTTTTTCAAAGGATGAACATGAGAAATGGAGTCTCATGCCAGTCCCAGCTTCCCTCAGTAAAATAATACATGGTTAATGATGCCTCCATTGTCCTGTTTAAATTTTACCAAGAGCAAAATTAGCCTTGTGTCTTAGCCATCAGCTCCACATTCACAGTTCATATTCAGTACATTGTCTGCAATGACCTTTCAGTATTTTTTCAGAGCTTCTGCTTTCCCTGAATACAGTCCCACATTCCCTAAGGCTCCGGGATACAGAATTTTCAATTTAGGGTTATATTAAAATAGATTTGTAGTGTACTTGGAGATGCCAATCAGGATCAGGACCTCACCATGCAAACAAACAGTGAGAGACAGTCCCTGCCCTGAAGAATTTACACTCTAAATTAGACAAGACAGACAGTAGTAGTGTGTGTGGGCGGTTAAATGGAGACACTGAGAAATGAAGGCCACAGAGAGGTTTGAGGTTTCTCAGACCTTCCCACTTATCAAAGGGATGTATGAGACTTGTTTTGCTAATGCTCTCTGGACTAGTCCATCTTAACATCCTTTCTGGTGCAACCCCTCAGGGCTTCAGGTGCAGGGCTGCTACCACATGAGCAGTTCCGTCTGACCCATATCCCATAAATACACAAAATGTATTTTGTCAGAAGTATGCATTGGATAGTAAACTCTGTGCTGCAGGAAGTTACAGGGACAGAATCATCACTAAGTTGAGGCTTCCTGCCAAAGATTCTTCCAGGCACAGGCCCTGTTTATGGTTGTGGCCAGGATCAAACTAGGGCTCAGCCATTCCCAGAAACAATGCCTAGCTTTTCAGTGGCTGGACCAAACTAAGGTTAAAGTGGCTGAGTTTCTTCTCTGTTAGTATTGATTTATCTCTGAGGAGCAAAAGATACATACTATATGATGATCTGCCCTTCTCCTTACCAGCGCACCTTTCTTCTCACATGCTTCAGGGTGACCACCCAGGCTTTCTTACGACTCTTTTGCTCCAAATCTTTTCAACAGGAAAGATTTGAAATATATTTTAGAGATCTAATTGCTCTTTAAAGGTTTTGGAGAACATTTAAGTTGTGTCTGTCAGCACAGACTTTCCAGCTGAGTAGTTTGAGCCCTATAGCCAGAGGTGCAGCCAAGGGACAACGGCTGTGAATGGGAGGGTGACATGTGGAGCACTTGTTTTCATGAGATTTTGGGCCATCCTCTTGCTTTGGGCAGCTGGGCAGCTTGTGGATATGTGAGCAAGCTGGAGATAGGGTTTACATGGTACAGTTTTCCACAGATCCATTCTGCTTCAGTTAAAGTCCATGTACCTTCTTTTGTTCTTAGTAGGAAAAGGAGGATTTGACCCTTATTTTAATCTCACTTTTTCTGTCATTTCCCAGTTTTTATTCCTTTGTAGGTTTTCAACATGACATGGGATAAATTGACTAAATGTTTCCAAAACAGGTCTGCAGGGTAAAGCCAGACTGTGTTATAATAATTATCCCCATTTACTCCAGGTTGCAGTCAGGAACTAAGTTATCTTGACCACGTGACACCATCGAAGCTGTAAGGCCAAAATGCAAAGTGGGAAGAAGCCAAACTGGAACAAAATAAAGCAAAAAACTGAAAGAGGGCTGGGATTGGTGATGGCAAGAGCAAGCAGGGACTGACAAAAGTAGAAAGGATGAACCCTATTATATGGTGTTATGCTTTGAAACACGAGCCCTGCAAGGCAAAATAGGAGCTAATGCCTCTCCCTTACCTCAACGAAAGATATAAATATCAGTTAATTAACTTTCCTCAAGGACGAAGGGAAAAATTGCTGAACACCTCTAAAAGGAACATAGGTAAATCAAATTCTTTGCTTGTAATCTATTAGCCACAAAAAGGTGAAAATTATATACACATGTATAATATGTTTTTTTATAATTATTTACACATATAAAAATTAAAACAACATAGATAAAGACAACTAAGGAGTCAAAAAAAAAAATCCCTACCAACAAAACCTGTTTTAATTTTATTTAATGAATACTAAATAAAAGACAGTAAACACTTCACAGGAAACCTTCATTTTGGATTTGCTATATTTTTCAGTGTTTGACTTTGAAATATTAATAACATTTGTCCAGGCTGGCTTGGGATGCAATTTTTTTTGGGTAGCAATGTCATCTTTCTTTGTAAAATGCCTCTTTGCCCTGTGCTGCTGTTAGGGAGACAAAGAGAAAAGAGAGATAAAACCAGATGTGCTGTGTACTAATCTGATTGCTTAACATGTTTTTCTGGAAGATGCTCTGATACTGTGATGATTCAAGCTAAATGAGAACTTGCAGATAAGTGGAACTGAGCCCCAGGTTGTCAGTAATGAACTTCAACTAACTCACACTGGGCCCAAGCCCAGTAGCACTGGGCACTTTTACCTACCACAGAAGGCAATGATAAGACACGAGTATGCTGGTCTCCCTGCGGATCCAAGATATTATACCACTTGCAGGCAAAATTACATTAGCTGATCACTGTGCTGCAAATTTTAATGGTTTATAAGCAACAAGAAATTACCACATTGTAAATTTGGGATAGATGACACAAATCAGACAGACTTACAGAGGATGCTCCCTTTGCTCTCAGCTGAGTTGTACTTTATTAATATCCTGCTTTCTCTTTGTTTACAGCACTGATTGGTTTTATGAGTGGGTGAAGTGCATTTTGCTCATTTGTTTTGGTTTAGCATAGGGAAACAAGAGTAAAAGAAAAGAAGGAAAAAAGAGAATCACTCTTGCAGCTCTCCTCTTTTCCCAGACCTCAGATCCACACTAGGGGAAGAGTTATATTAGTGACAGGATAAGTGCATAGCAATCATCACACTGTTTTCTTGATGATGTGCTTAAATGACATTGTGGTAGGCGTGCTTGTTTCTGAATGGGGACATCTACCCTTTTTGCTATTTGCTTTGGGTTTCCTCTTGCTGCTGCCACCAGTTCTCCTCATAAAGCAGAGTGCACACAGGACCCTGGGCCACGTGGCTGATGGCACACACACAAACCTGTCCTCACCATACACGCATGCAAAAAATTCCCTCTTAGCAAACCACTGCCCATTCCTGCCCTCACTGCATCTCCTCTCTCCAGCAAATCCACCGGTGCAGCAGTGTAAGAACAGATCTCTGCACATTACTATTGTGTGTAAATATTTCCTGATGTCCTGCAGGTGATGGAAAGACACAGAAGTCCTGACATGAGCATCGTTTTATCCTGCCATGTTCACTAGAGAGGTAAATTTCATGTATAATTTCTTGGGGCAATTACTGCAGCTATTTGGGTGAGCAGTCAGTAAGTGGATGTATATGATTAAACCCTGGGATACAATATTTGACACTCAGCCTGAAAACCATTGGACCTTTAAAGGAAATCTTGTCCAAGCCCTCTGCAATGAGTAGGGAAATCTTCAACTAGATCAGGCTGCTCCTCCAGCTTGACCTTGAATGTTTCCAGGGATGGGACATCTACCATCTCTCTGGGTAACCTGTGCCGGAGCACTACCACCTTCTTTGTAAAAAATGTCTTCTTTATATCTAATCTAAATTTACCCTCTTGTAGAGAAAAGTCTTTAGACCATGTCCTATTGCAACAGTCCCTGCTTAAACCTTTGTTCTTATCTTTCTTATACACTTAAGGTACCAAAAGGCTGTGATAGGGTTACACAGGTCTTCATGTGGCTGACATAAATTTTTGTTTTTCTTTAACATTGTAAAAGAGGATTTTAACTCTTCCTCTGAGTTCTGAGAACTCAGGTTCACATCACTCACACTAGAACATGCAGCCAGAAGTGAGGACAAAAAGCAAGTATGCTTATGCACAGGTCTGTTTCTCAAATATATTTACCTCTAAATGAGTGGGGTTAAGGTGTAATGAATTGCATCCAGAGCAATCCATTTTCCTCTGTCTTACTGCTGAGCTCCATGCTCAGAGACGCAGTAATATTGTATGCACAACTCACAAGATGAGCACACTTATATTACAGCTGCCACTTGGAAGGCCAGTGAGGAGGAGTAACAAATGCTGCATTGTCAGTTTGCAACAATAAAGAATCGTTTTCATTCCTTGTGCACAAGAGCTCCAATTATAATCTAATTCAATTCAGATTAACTATGCTTTGATGGCATTTCCATTACATAAAAAATAAATTTATTAGCCAAGTATAATATGTTTTGTCTCTAGTTCTAATGCTAATAAGGAGACTGTTTAACTGCTTTAATGCTGCATTTTAACCACAGTTATAAGCTATTTCCTCAAAATTTATAATCAGGGTGTGCAAATATTACACTGGAAACTCACAGAAAGGAAAGTTATCAGGATTTACAGGTGAGCTGCTAATAAAGGCTTATAATCCATTTGGTTTAAATCCCACCCATTAAGAATTTTCATAAGGCTTTCAAAAAAGATTCTTTCCAGGTGCTTCATCCCATGCTAATTGCATGGTCTGGTCAAAGGCAGCAAACATGATGGGATCAAATTAACACTGCTTTATCTAAGGATTGTTAATGATTCACTGCAGGTATTTCTAAACTACAGACACCTAATCTTATTATAGCACCAGAGCTGAGTCTTTATGTTCTCTAAATGATCTTGATGGCTTCTGTGTCACCAGCCTCTCCAGTAATCCTCAGCCCGTCCCTGAGTTCCTGATGGGTTTGTATCCTGCTATTTTAAATGCTGTGCTGGGGTCTTAAGGACAGGCTGCTCACTCTTGTCCTGTTTGCCTAGTGCACAAATTGATGGAGGCTCATAACTAATTAGGCATTCTAATAGAAATATTTATATTTCCACCCAGGGCTGTAAGGCATATGTTTGAGCTAGTACAGATGAGGACCCAAAGCACTCCTCCCTCCTGCACAAAGGAATCACAAAGTTGGATCAGCATCTGCATCACTTTGCTGGTCTTCAAGCAATCATTTTTGGCAGACTGTGCACAGGATGCTGGCATGGGGTTTGGAGGCTGAAAATTCTGGTCTGTGCCAAAACATGAGGGGCTTTGCAGAGTTAGAGCAAACTATGAAACTGTATACTGTGAGAAAGCACACTCAGCACAGACTCAACTTATTTAGTGCAGGAAAGACCCTGACAATCTATCTCAAGGTAATGGATAATTTTTGAGTAACCTGCATTTGAACTGAAATGGCCACTGCTTGGGCAGCTTGCTTCAGTCAAGAAACAGTTGTCTTGGAAGAAGCTAGACACCACAGCTCTGGAACCAGTCAAGATGGATGCAGTCACAGATGGAACGTTCTGATTACTCCAGATTGATATCTATGGAAGCTCTGTTTTAATTACATTCTACAGTGACAGAAAACCAGACCCCTGCTGTACTTAGGAATTACTTTCTATTCCAATTTACTTATCATGGATGCCATTAGTTTGTGAACAGAAATTAACATTTGTTTTCTTCTTCTCTTTCACAGTTTCTTTTCAGAACAAAAACACTTTCACTGGACAGTCATCATTAAATCAAATTATATCTGAGGGAAAAAAAAAAACCAAAACAACAAAGCACCATAAATAGCCCCCCAAAGTTCTGAAGTAGTATCTTCCAAAAGGAGTAGGAAGACAGAAATGCCAAAGGCAATTTGGTCCATTAGTCAGCCTTCTCCAATTATTTATGATAAGCAATTTATCCAATCTTTTTAATAGTCTTATAGGGAAAATGCATTTTCCATAAACAGATCAGCAAGTTGATAGTTACTTTTTTGCCCTCAGTTTAAGTCTTCTTTTTCTTCCTTAACAAACATCTGCAGACAATATATCTAAGCTACTGAATTTGTAATTATTTTTGCAAGTACAGTTGCTTACACAGGTAAGAGATTTATTATAGCAATCTAATAGATCAAGTAACAAGAAGATCTAATGACCGGACTCTAAAGCTGAATTAATTAACTCTGGATATGCTGCATAATTTTTTAGTTTTAATTTTTTTGGGGGGACAGTTAGGGCAATTTGTCATTGGGATAACTTAACTGGAGATAAGGCAGCATTCCTATGGCTGCAAATCTCTGATACAAGACTTTCTAAAAATACATATTCCAGCTAAACTGGAAGATGGAAGCTACCTGTCAAACTCCATGGCCTTTTGCTTGTAGGATGTTATTTCAGACATGATCTGTACTAGTCACCTAGGTCAAATAGTGGGTCAAATGTTTATGAAAAACCAGACAAGCAGATACAAGCATCACCATGGGGCAGAAAGTGGTGATCTTCACCCTGTGAAGTGTTTCAGCCAGGTCTCAAAATGATGACCAGGAAGCTGAGGGTAACCTGGAGTTCTAATCCCACGGCTCAAGTGGCAGTTTGAAGTGAAACAACTAACACTGAAATGAAGTATCATCACCTTAGATGGCAGGTTACAGCTGCTGAAAATGTGCTTGTGTCTAGATTAAACATAAATTTACAATTGATACATAAAGGGGGAAAAAAAATCAAACAAAACTCAACTCCCCCCAAAACCCTATCAAGACTTTATTCCAGAGTGCATGAGAAGAATCAGCATCATGTTTCTGCACAAGGTGGTTACAACCTCTGCTTTTTGCCTAGTGCTGGTGACACAACCTCTGCAAAGGTTCTTGGTGGAAACACCTCATAATCACACAGAGCTGGAGGCACTTCAGAGGCATTGGCTCCAACAATTAAAGAAGTAGGAGGACTGATCTGTGAGGAAACAGCCTCTGAATAACTTGGGAAAATGATGACTAAGGCACTAAGTTTGGTCTTGGTGAATTTTATGGGAGGTTTTCAGCTTTGCTTGTTGAAGGACAGAGATGTGCTAATCAATAGCAAATGTTCAAAATGTGTGAAAAAGAAGAGGAAAAGGAGTATTTAGCCACTGCACAGAGTATAAATAACATAGAATTAGAATGGAAAAAATATAAGTGGACATTTCTAGAATATCAGAAATTATAACAGGCAAATTATGCAGAGAAAATGGGTGGAAGAATCCAATATAACAGAATATGGTTTTTATACTTTTAACTAACTTTTCTTATGAAAGATGTATTAGGAGTTGAGAAGACTGGAAATCAAGATTTCCTAGTCCTTGGAGATGAACCTGGATAAGGCCTTGAGAAATTTTCAGTTGATTCTGTAAGGTTTTTTTTCTTTATTGTCCATCAAAGCCCTGTGAACTGAATCTGTCCAGGACAAGAGGTTTGCAAAAACAGAGTCCTGTTCCCCAATTCTTTCACCATCAAATCTTCAGAGCAAAACCACATAACTAGGAACTAGGACCTACCAGAGACTACATTCTGCTACTGGATTTAGCAAAAAAAGAGTTATGACTTTTTGATAAGATCCTATATATATATATATATATATATATATATATATATAAATAATTCAAGTAATGTTTTAGAGGCTTGTGTCTTATTGTTCATTAATGGAAAGTCTGTATTTCATGCATGGAGTTGAATTTAATATCTATTGAACAGTAATATAGTAAGATGCACTTATGTATCTAATCTTCTGACCTGTTCAGTGAAAAAGTGCTGCAACAGTTCTTGTCTTTTGCCTTCCTATTATTCATTGTTTATGTACTCCTATCCAAATATTTTAATTATGAATAATGAGGAGTCACAGGAAGGAAATATAGTTCAGTATTTCTTTCCATTGAGATTAATTATCTGTATTTTTCCCTCGTTTGAGTTTTGGGGTTTTTTTTTGCTGTTTGTTTAGTTGTTGTTGTTAGTTTTGGTTTTTTTGACTGGAGGGCCAGCACTACAAGAAAGATCACCAATTCTAAGAAGAGACAGTTGTTATCAGTTTAATGACCAGTAAATAACTAGATCCTGCCATGACCCAAGGGCTCTTGGTTCAATGGGAATCAAGGACTACTAAAGATATGCAACTTTTCTCAGCATTGATCCTTGCTTGTACAGTTCAGGAAAACACTGAGAGCAGGGAAACCATGTTGATGGCAATAAGGCATTTATGGCCTTGAGAAGATGCTGTTTCCTGGCCATCTGTAAGTAAAGCCTCAAATTTTTTTTCTGACTCTGAATCTGCTACAAATGATATGAAATATTGGTGTTGGATTCAGAAGTACTTTCATAGCTTTAATTACAATATAAAATATGCTGAGCTCATTTTGTATGCATCCTCCCCCTTTTAGCAGTTGGCCTTCCGTTTTATTTTTGTGGAGGTGCTGGATATTGTGTGTGTCAGGCAGCTCTTTCCAGATGTGAAACTGAATGCATGAGGAAGAGAAAAACGGTCAGGCATGGAAAAGTAGTAAGTGAGAACTGAAAAATAAATTGCAAGATTCTTCAGACAATGTTATATAGGAAGAAAAGAGATAGCTGCTGCCAGATGGATCCCAAAGCAGTCCATCTGTTTGGTTTGCATGGAAGCAGTCTGCAAGCAGGGAGTGATGATTCAGCAATTAGAGTCAGAAAAGGTAACAGACCCCATGCCAAGTTAGCAGAGCTGCTGTAGACTTCTCTCTGTTTCATGTCAGCCAAAAAATACGGATTTATTGCCATGTTTACACCAGGGACACACCATCCTCTTTGCTCTAAACCTGGTGTGGTCTTCTCCAGGTGTGATTCTCAAAAATTGAAAAGTCTTTAACCTTACTCTACACTACCTACATGTCCTACTGGATCCACCACAGCATCCACACTCTCCAAGCACTCCCAGCAAAAAGTCCTGCATGTGCTGGTGAAACCTTCTGCCACACAACAGGCAGGAGAAGACTGAAAATGATGACCAGCCATAGTGTCTATCCTGGTTTTCAGGAAACTGGTGCATCATCCTATATACATTCCTCTTTGTCTGAAGGCAAGGACTGGCTGCAGAGTGAGTAAAGGTGGGATTTTCTTCTGAGAACTCTAGCTATGCAGAAACTGGGATGCACTGAGGAGAAAAATCCCTGACATCCCTCTAGACTCAGGTGCCAGTGTGAGCAGCCACTCCACAGAGCAGGAAAGTACTGTGCTCATGGCTGGTGACAGGCTTTGTATCACCAAAAATGGGAGCTCCCACAGCAGTCCAACAGCACGAGAAACGAGCTACAGAGAGAACAGAAGGAAGAATGGACTGGAGCATGCTGAACAAAGAGGAAATCACATAATCAGGAAGAAAATGTATGGTCCTTAGCAAGACCTCTGGTAGCTAAATCTGTGGTAACCATATGACCTTGTAAATTTGTTGAATGTACATAACTATGTTTCCTCTGGATAAAATTTTTATTGTAAAGAAAAGCCTTCCTCAACAGATAAATATGTTTCAAAGGAAGTTTGAGTGAAGTTTTAACAGATCACACTATACTTTTGTATAAGGGAAAAGAAATGCAACATTCAGACAGTACAAATGAGAAATTTACGGCAAGTTGCAAGTCTTCTTGTGTTGTTCCCCCCCCACTCCCTTCAAATTATCAATAAGGAGGCCAGCTCAGTTTGTTTTTCTGACATTATAGGCAGCAAACCTTTTTTTTTCATAAGGTTTGTTGTGGCTCAGAGTGATATTAAACTATTTACATTAACAATACTCAAAGCTATCTACCATCAAACAAAGTTGTAGACTCGACAGCCTGATTACATCATCTTTGGGAGAGGAAATGAAGTTTAGCATTCATGTGAACATAAATAAATTTAAGCAGTTACTAAAAACCTTTAAATCTCATCTCCTATTCAGTTTCAATAGGGATAAAATTCTCCTAGCAGACTAGGAGAAAGGGAGCATCTCGGGTATCCTGACCCTTTCAGTATTTTGTTAAGAGCTATTAATTTAATAAAAAGTGCATTTTAATTCAGACTAACACAAAATCCTGGCCCATGGAAACCAGAGATACTGGTTTACCGAACAGACCATACTTAAAAGGCAGGGAAAGGCTATGGCCAGCAAGATCTAAAGCTTCTCTGTGGACCACCAGCTGGGAAAAAATAGTACAAACTATGAGTTGCTATAAGAAAGAATGTAAATAAAATCTTTGTAAGCTTAGCCATCAAGTTGATGGGACTTATGAGGATTTTTTCCCCTGGACTGATCCCAGTAATCACAGTTCCAAAAAGATATTAATTAAAACAAGATTTTGGGCATTATCTTAAAAGGATAATCTAGGATAGAAAAATATGCCTTTAAGGGGGAATCAGTTTCCCAATCTGTTTAGTATATTGGTAGACGATGCAGAGCTGACATGGTCATAGGTTATATGCATTGAGAGAAGGAAGAGCTTTCTGACTGTAAGTTGATCTTTAATCTCACAGAATCCTAGAAAGAGTTAAGTTGGCAAAGACCTTTAGGATGACCAAGTCCACCCATTAACCCATCCCTGCCAAGTGCCAAGCCTTCTCTAAGACATGTGCCCAGGTGCTACACATACATATAATTTAAACGACCACCAAGGCTGGTGACTTAACAACTCCCCTGGGCAGACTTGTTCCAGTGCTTGAGAAACTTTTTGGTGAAGAGGTTTTTCTTAATATCCAACCTAAATGTTTCCTGGCACATATGAAGGACTTTTCCTCTGGCCTATTGCTTGCTTATTGGAAGAAGAAACTGACATCTTGCTTAAACCTCCTTTCAGGCAGTTGTAAAGAACTTATTTAGAACAAATAAAATGAAACAAATTGCACCAGCCCATGTTTGGAAGAAGAAACTTCCAAATTCATACTGAAACAGTAGCATGATCATGTCCTCAAAGAATGTGTCTAAATTTCATGGTAGCCCTTCATCAGTAAAACTCAAATTTCAGCTACAGCACGTTCATTTGAAAAGCAAAATGCATACAGGCAAAGGTTGTTAAATTGACACAGGTTACTGAGTACGTGCTGTGCTACTGGATAACACAAAATTGAAGGAGAGATCTGCCAGTGTGAGGTCTCTCATGGACAGCTATGCCCCCGAAGGATGTGGTTGGGAGGTACTGAGAGTGTCCTTCCTGCTGCTGAAGCTCTGGCAGCCCATCCATTCCCCAGCACTAAAATGGGTTTTCTCCAAGTTCTTGACCCCAGACCTCCAAACACATCCAGGTAATAATCCAAGTAAACAGCTGTTCCTGATCTGTCCCTGATTCTCCTGCAATGGGTGAGAGACTTCTGCACTGGGCAAAAGCCAAGGGGCTTGTGCCTCACTCCATCCCACCTTTGCTGTCTGTGTGCAGCAGCAGTTGCCTTTCCTGGTGCCTCGGCTGGAATTCTTCGGTGTCCCACAGGCTTAGGGGAGAGATGCTCAGCCCTCCCACACCCCTCATGGTAGATTACTGCCCCATGTCTCCACACTGCCTTGCTGGAAAATGAAGGCAGAGGATCATGTGGATTTTCATTCACAACTGTTTTGAATCTGTAAAAATTATAATTCCCATCCTTTTTCTTCTCCTTGGATACAGAATGGTTTATACTTAATGATTCAGCCCACACTAGAAAAACACATCTATCCAGAAAACTGCCTGATGTGTTGATGATGACTTTTTTTAATCATCATCCATTAAGCATTGACAAAGATTAGTACGTCTTAAAAATGTATTGTTTAACTGTAGCAGTTAACACATTTTCAAATAATACAATTTTCATATTTAATCTCTAAAAACGGGTGATTAGAAATATGACAAGTAACTGCTACATTCAGCTTGTTTTTGTAGTCGTGAAGAAAGTGCATCTCAAGCTACATTTACAGAATGAACTTTTGAAAGCAAAAAGGTCATGTCAGTTTTATAATACCATTATACTTACAGGCCGAGGTACCCCAAACAAATCCAGGTTTAGAATCACATAATTGTTAGGTTGAAAAGGACTTGTCAGATCGCTGAGTTCAATGGTTAACCCAGCACTGCCAAGCCCACCACTGAACCACGTCCCCAAGTGCCACAACTAAAGGTCTTTGCAGTCCCTCTGGGGATGATGACTCCGTCACTTCCCTGGGAAAACCATCATCACATTTCTTTAGCTAGCTGGAGTCAGCTGCCCCAGCCAAGTCTCCTCGCAGCTGCTGGTGCCCCACTGCAGACTCCCCACAGATGGGATGATGTGAGAACCTGCTAAGTCCCTGACTCAATGTAAATGTAGCTAAAATTTTCCTCAAACATCATAGCTACTCTCAACAATTTTGGATGTTAGCAGTTATGGAGTTTTAAATATTATCAGAAATATTTCAAGTACAACTCTTTTTTTTCCTCCACTACTTGTTTGGAAGGCAAAAAGCAAATAAAATTTATCTTATGTATGTATATATGTATGTGTACGCACAAGTGTATAAATATATATATGTGTACACATATAATCTATGTAAATATATATGTGTACACATATAATCTAATTTTTTACTTCTTTATTTTACCTGTATCTATTAGTAATCTTAAAATAATCTGTTACTCCATTCATCCATTGTGACAAAACCAAGTTTCACAAGTAGTAAGGTATGATCCTTTTTTCTTGTTGGATAGAAGGAAAATGCTCAGACAAAAGCACAACTCACTAGGTATGAATAAATTATTTTGATATGGCATAATAGGTATACTACGCAAAAAGTCCTTATCTACTTTAGCTTTTCCTCAGTAATTCATTTGATTAGATTTTTGTTTCCTTGTTTTGATTTGTTTAAACCAAATTTGACAGTGATGAGTATCTTTTAAGAACAGCGTAGAAAAAAAAGGCCTGGCATTATGTATGTAGAACCTGCTATAGGAGTTTCAAATACTGCAAACAGACTTTGGATAGACCCATTGGAAACACTTTAAAGAATGAAGAGATATGCTAATGCTTTGTTTTTTCCTTTCATCTATAAGCCACTACACATAAGTGAAATACTGTATTATTTTACAAGGTGTAAAGAGCATAAAAGATTTGGACTTTCCAGTGGACGAATCACCCTGGGATTTCCAGGTCAGCTGCAATGAGATTCTTCTCAGCAACTCAAGGTAATACAATCTTTATCTCTGTGACTTTTACCTAAATGTGCAAATGGGAAAAAAAAATGACCTATCAGCTTTTTGCTCAGCCAAATTAACTGATCTGGGTTTTCATTCTTTCACAGTTGGCTCTGAATGGAAAAGGTGTTCTGCTTCAATCCTTACTATGTATTTTACAAGTCATCAGTATGCTTATTCCTTTTAATAGAACACCTATGTACAGACCAGCTGAGGCACTGTGAGTATATATGTACATGCCTACAACATCACATTAATGTATTTCTTAGGTATCCAAAGGATCCTTCTGCTTCTGTCAGCAGCCTGGAAGGACGGTGTGCAACTTAAAGAAGTCTAGGCTGACACTAAAGGAGGATGGGGAAAGATCACAATTGCAAACCACCCTGTATTCCTCACCAAGGACATGAAACTAGGTAGAGTCAAGTGGAAAACTTCATTGCAACAAATGTCTTGCATAAAGGAAAAAAAAAACCTGCCAATAGAGGGGAATCTAAAACGAAAGCCTCTGGGCAGACTGGCCATTCTCAGCATTACTAAGTAGCTACAGCTGCTGTGTGAGAGCCTTAGGGCACAGCCTGACAGGGTTCCAAATCATAAAAATTGGGATGTTTGCTACAACTTGGTTCTCTTGTTGATACCATTCACCACATATTCCTTAATTTCATACACTGACGCTGCTGCTTCCATAAATTATCACATTTTATGGTTTTATTGCTGGCAAAATAAACATTGATGACATATTTAAAAGGCATCAAGGCTACGAAAATGAGGTTGTATTTGTGGAATATTTTAAGTTGTATTATTTTCAATATATTACAGTCAAAGGTGGAAAAAAAAAGTGTTTAAATAAAAGTGACACAGTGAAGGTTATTCTGACCACATATATTCACAGACACACGTAAAAATGACTTGAAAGATGTCCCATCTGCCAGGGCTCTCCATCTGACTGCAGCAGGGAGTTGCTTTGCAGCCAACCCATGATAAATAGAATGAATTCAACAAAAAATGTGGCAGGCAGCTTCTTGTCAGTCTTACTAATTAAAAAAAAGCAAACAGATGGACAAGCAATGACTCTTATTCAACAGGAATCTGGGCGCTTTAAGTGAGAAGGCACTCTCAGGATTTTCTTAGGATGTAAAAAGGAGTGTCCTTACAGATCAGTTTCCAAATTCTAGAGCTTAAGGCTTGACACTGTGTTTTTGATTGTCCTCCTGCAGCATCTCCCCCATGCATACTGGTATTGCTCTTGTGCAGAGTTCTGCCTTGCCTTGAAGGAGCAGGGCTGAGTGGTTCTTGGAGAAATGGGAGAGGAAAGGGCAAGGGAAATGAGAGATCACAGGTTTGATTTAATTATGCTGTCAAACTTAGTAGTTTTTCATCTTCAATTTGTAACATATATAATATTTAAGTACATAATTGCACATTTTGATTTTTGTTTCTTGTTATTAATAATACAATATATAATAGAGATAACATATATTATAATAAAATATAGTCACCTTTTGCACTAGTGAATTATTACCACATCAACAGTGTCTATGGGAGGATTGCTAAGAGGGAGGGTGATTGCTCCTGAGGAGCAAAGAGCCTGAAAGCAAACAAATGAGGAGAGGGAGGTGCAGTGCTTGAAGGTTGCTCTGAGATGAGAGTGGAACAAGATGGAAGAGACAGCAGACATGAAATAACATGAGCTGAAGCGAGATGCTGCCAGGGAGGCTTATGTGGGCTCATGAACAATGTGCTTCAAATCAGTGCAAAGCAACTGGATCCTGCAGATGATTATAAAGGTGAAAAAAGGAGGGAGAAGAAAGGGGGTAGCCACTACCAGGCAGAAATTATGATGGCTTTATTTGCACCAGCCTGGGCAGAGCTAAGAGGGACTAAAAGTGAAGTGGAAGTGACAGGAGACAAACTGTAAAGGTGCTAGTTGAGTGGTAGCCAGACAGGCAATGAAACACGATCACTACTTTTTCAAAGGAGAATGAGCCCTGATTCTACTACATTGGTATCACAAGAATAGGACACAACCATGGATAGAAAAATTTTACCTAAAAAATAATAACAAAATCATAAAATCATAAGATGGTTCGGGTTGGAAGGGATCTTCAAGATCATCTAAGATCAATGCCCTTATCATGGACAGGGATTGTGTAACAACTGAAATAGTGGAAAAATATGATTTAAAATGCTTTTTTTCTTCCATTTTCTGTCAATATAAACATAAATAAATTATCTCATTTGAACTTCTGGCACCTCTGTTAAAGACATTATATTTCAAAACATCATTTCTACAAAGACTCACAGACATTTTAAGTCTCTACACAGTATAATGTTTGTAGGGCTTTATTCAGTGCACAGCAGTATGTATTTAAGCTTTTCCAGGGCAGGAAGAATACCAATCTCAAGAACTCCAGAACTAATGAACTGAGCTGCCAAAGCCGTGAGATTTAGCCTGGAAGTTATTAAAATTTTCTGTGCTAGCTTCCAAAATTTTGCTTTTTGAACAGCCTCTTTTGACTTTGAGCAAATCAGCCAACTCACAACAGTTTCGAGCGAGCAGGGCCAGCTTTCTAGTCTCTTTGGGAGCCTCACTAGAAGAACCAGCTGGGACTAAACCACAAAAAGCTGCCAGCTGGTGTAGCCACCTTTCCCCCTCCAACCAAAATGCCCAGCGAGAAATAATTCTGTGCTTCTCTAGCTTACTATCTGCCAGATCACTACACAGCCTTCTTCCTCCACCAGTCCTGAGTCTTCATCATGCAGTATGGCAATTAATTTTCCATTCTTCACTGTAACACATTTTAAAACTGCTATCAGTAATGCTGAGTTAAGTCACATACCCTGTGAGGAGCTGGAGGACCGGAACCATGGGATATACCCTGGGGTCCTCTTGCATCCAGCACGTGCCTCTTTTTCTGTGCCAATACCATCACCTACTCTTTCTGCCTGACTCATTCCCAAACCTTCCTCATAGTCCTGGAAGAGGAGAGGGGAAGCTGCATCCTGCA
Source organism: Zonotrichia albicollis (assembly GCF_047830755.1). Lineage (NCBI taxonomy): Eukaryota > Metazoa > Chordata > Aves > Passeriformes > Passerellidae > Zonotrichia > Zonotrichia albicollis. The sequence continues at coordinate 44,697,610 of NC_133820.1, forward strand.
GTATTTGGAATATTCTAAAACTCTGACTATTCTAAAATCATTTATCACTCTCCTGAAAATGTCAACTGGATACTAAAAGGCTGCACTGGAGTAATATTTTCAAATTTCCTTTTATACATATCTCAAAGCTCAGGTCTTTATATGAAGGCATCTCTTTGGAGGTACAAATGTAAAAAAAAAATTAAATACAGCAAAAATTTCAAAGAATCATTACAGTGAATCTCTTGCCTGGGAAATCTCTGAACAACTCTTAATTTAGACAGTTAACTGATTTTCAAAACCAGTGCACAAACTTCAATGGGGTCAGTAGAAAAGTTCTAACAGATCTGCAGAAGGAAACTGAGAGAAATCAAGCGAAATTCAAAGAGGTGACATCTCTTAGAGGGGAATATGTCCAATTCAAGATGTTAATTCTGAAATAAAAGAAGGCTAAAAAAACACTGGAATTGATAATTTTATCTTTTACAGTCTGACTGAATATATTTAGTTGTCTTTTAAAAATCAATAACAGAAATCTCAACAACCTTTTTCAGGGAAAATCTAAAACCCAGATGTACTTGTCCTGCTCCCAGTTATCTGAGCATTAAAATGAGAAGGAAATTCATAAATGCAAATGTAATTCAAATCAACATCAGCACTGTCATCTGCAGAGGACACAGTATAACAGAATCAACATCTACAAACCTTTGAGTTTTATCAGTGTTATCATTAGCAAAGCCAAATTGTAAAATCCTCAGTCTGTTTCTCCTGCAGCAAAACTCCTCCTCACTGGTATGGGACTTCAGGACTGAGTATGAACATCAAAGCTTGGACTCATCCTCTGAGTCCCCTGATTCCATGCACAGTATTACAAATAGGATTTTCAGGATTGTAACACTTCTGTGATTCAATCCGTGGTTAGCACTGCTCCATAGAGTCCTGGATAGGACTCAAGATTGGTCCTTTTCCCTCAAAGTTCACAGAGAAACCTTTTAACTTTAGGACCTACTGAGTATATGAGAGTTTGAAAAACTTCTGCAGGACTACTACAGGCCTTATAATCCGTTTCCAACTTAAACAGAGCTGGATGTGCATAAGAAGGAAGTGGCGGAAGGAAGGAAGTGGCGGAAGGAAGGAAGTGGCGGAAGTGGCGGAAGTGGCGGAAGGAAGTGGCGGAAGGAAGTGGCGGAAGGAAGGGGCGGAAGGAAGGAAGGAAGGAAGGAAGTGGCGGAAGGAAGGAAGTGGCGGAAGGAAGGAAGGAAGGAAGGAAGGAAGGAAGGAAGGAAGGAAGGAAGGAAGGAAGGAAGGAAGGAAGGAAGGAGAGAAAGAGAGAGAAAGAAAAAGAAAGAAAGAAAGAAAGAAAGAAAGAAAGAAAGAAAGAAAGAAAGAAAGAAAGAAAGAAAGAAAGAAAGAAAGAAAGAAAGAAAGAAAGAAAGAAAGAAAGAAAAGAAAGAAAACACCCTCTCTCCAAACCTACCAAAATTAAACTGTCTCCTGCACATCAAGTGCTCCCACTTTTCAAGGGGAGTGGTGATGGGAAAAGTGATAAGGGAGAACAGTTCTTGATGTGACAGTTGTTAGTCATAGTGCTTAAATGCTCTACTGGAAAGCACTCAGATAAAGGCTGGGTATGAAGCAGAGGAGAACATAATTCTGCCTTTTCCCTATCATGTTTTGGAGTCTACATTCTCTGCTCTTTCTCAGACATGATGAACCTTGTCTCTCATTAGGTACAAATGGAATTTCACAAACATTCACACATCAATTTTGCTCATTCACTCAGCTGAATACACAGGACTAGGAAAATAATCCTTTGGTGGCCTAAATCAAAGATTTACACTTTACTTTGTATATAGGAAACTGCTAAAAGAACACAATTCCATAACAAATCTAACTGAGTAACAAAACAATCCCTCCTTTTCTTTCCTCATTATTTCTGTTCTCCCTAATGTTTTAGATGCTTGGTCTTTGTAATTATTTTATTATTTATTCAGTACAGTCAATGTACTCAGAAAAAGACACGCCTAAAATGACAATCCCTAATCCCTAAAAAGCTTGGTGAAAGCAAGCATTACGCATTACTCTGCCTATGCTTATTTTTGACAATTCCTTATTTTTCTGTCCTGAATAATTAGTGGAGTCAAGATGCTACTTGCAACATTACATGATATAGAAAAGACTTTTTGATCAATGCTGCACATTTCACAGGGCTAACCATGCTATCACTGTGAGAAATAAACCAAATACTCTCAGTCTGACATAATCATATTTAATAAGGTTGAATTTTCAACTCAGAGATTTACATTTTTTCAATGGCATATATTTCCTGAAGGATTAGTTGTAAAGCAATGGCAATACTTTTTATTTTTTCTCTGAAATTATTTTAATTGAAGCCCTGTGTTCTGTTCCTATTATCCATTCTTTTATTAGGGCTTCTCATCACCAAATACCCAAGTATATAACACTAAACGCTTCACAAAATTAACTCTAAGAGTCATTAGAGATGTTTTATAGTTGGGAAAGTGAGTGAAAGGGTGTAAAACCAGAAAACTCAGGACCATTACACTACAGGATCTTGCAGAAAAATCAGGTTTGGTAATATCTCAGGTAATAATAAAAACCATTGTTCTATGCTTAGTTCTGAATGAACCAATGCATCAGCTTATCCTCAACTTATTTTTCCACTTTCTGAAAATAAAGGTAATAATTATATTCAGTGCTAACATCACTAAGAGGAAAAAAAATCTTCGGTTATTAGCAAATTTTATGTATAAATTCATGCTGTGTGAGTAAAATAAAAAGGTATTTGTTTCATTTTCTCTAATGGGATACTGAATATCATTATGTTTCTATTGATACCAGCTAATTTGAAATGGAAGAGAAGAATGGTAACTCCTGCTCTGAGTGTTGGACAGCAATAATAGTCTGTTCTGTATTGATTTTATCTTAATTTTATATTAATTTCATTGTATTTATTCTAACTTACTCAGTTTTATTTCTGTTATTTTAATCTGGTTTGGTTTTTTTTTTGTTTTTGTTTTGATCTTTTAAAATGTCTTTGGGCATTATTGTATTTAAACCACTTCAAATGTAGAAACTTTTATTTAGCAAATATGACATTGGCACAGTCATACAACAGGGCCATCTTGAGAACAAAACTGAGTAATAACTGAAGCCTGGGCCTCCTTTTCCATTATCCATCATGAATTTGTGTCCTAAAATAACTCCATTGGTTTCAGCCTTCCCTGCAAACCCTGGATCATCTGAGTACACACAATAGAACATACCCCTGGACAAACAAAAGGAAGGCAGATTCAACAAAGACTGAGCAAGAATGAGAAGTACCAGCATTGTAAATCTAATGTGACATTTGAAAAAATTCCTTTTTCTGCTCGTTTCTGACTCTTTTGCCTTTTAGTTATTCAGCCTGCAAAAATCATCTTTTTTTTCAGGTCAGGAGTTCGGTTTTATTCTCATTGCTGAATGTAAGAGGGACCCAGTTCAGGGCATTTTTCTAGTGTGAAGGAAATGATAAACATGACTGATGTTAAGAGGAGCTTATTTTCAGGAGAGAGTGCTGACATTTCACAGAGCTGCTACTTTATCTGTATTTTTAATTAAACTTTCAGCGACGTTTTCTGCAGATACATGTTTGCAAACATGTTATTGGGACACAGAATAGGAGGAAAATTCAGAGGAGGTTCATGGGAAGGGGTTACTATATTTCAGCACAAGAAAAATCTCTACAAAACCAACAAAATTCCCAAGCCTGCATTTCCTGATAGGCAGCATAGACCTGCAGAAGAGGAGCCAGTGCCAGCCCAGGAACGCTGACTTTCAGTATCTCTTTGCACCATCACAGCTGACAAACTTCCCAGTGTCACACCACCACATTGGCTTGTCTGGATCTGCCTTGGGAGCAGCTACAATAAGACACATCCTGCAACCTTATCACCCTGTAGTTAAATGAAGAAGACAAAGCTCAAGACAGAGAACAGAAAATAAGATGACCCAGGTGCTTCAGCAGCAAAAAAGGTTGATACAGACATCACCTGCTGCAAGTGTGGCTAAAAGTGAGACCCACTGCAGGAGGCTGAACTGCGTGGGGAAACAAGGACAAGCAGTGTTTGGGATTGCTCCAGAAATACTGATTAAATCCTGTACAGCACTGTGTGAGGGAAAACTGAAAGTAGGAGGCAAGTTGGTGTCTTATTATGGGTTGAGAAAAGTCTCAAAGGAGAAGCAGGACATATGCAAGAGAGCAGGAGAGAGACTTTTGGCAAAGGCATGGAGTAATAGGAAAAAGGGGAATGGTTTTAAACAGAAAAAGTGAAGGTTCGGGCTGGGTATTAGAAGAATTCCTTATTGTGAGGGTGGTGAAGTGCTGGAAGAGGCTGTCCAGAGAAGCGGTGTCAGCCCCATCTCTGGAAGTGTTCAAGGCCAGGTTGGAATGGGCTTGAGCAACCTGGTACAGTGGAAGGTGTCCCTGGCCATGGTGGGGTCTTGGAAATAGATGATCTGTGGGGCTCACTCCAACCCAAACCTTTCTATGATATGTGAGTGAATAGCAGATAATTTTATGTACATCAAGGTTTAAAACAAACACCCTTTTGCTTTAGTGACTGAGTTTAGTGGGGGGAAAAAATTCCAAACCCTTTGTTTTGTTGTTCTTTCCACAGCAAAAAAAAAAAAAAAAAATATAAAGGGAGACTTTGCTTAGGATTAATTATTGAGTGTTCCAGAGCTTTATAATATATTTATATACTCTCTTGAGCTTGGCAAGCTCTTTTTCTCTTTTACTCTGTCATCTGCAACCCAGCACTTTTCTCTCAAACACCCAATGAGACCCTTTGTAGTATCAGAAGAGAAGGAGGTGCTGAGGGAAATGCTGGAACCCTGTACAGTTCTCCTGAGTCTTGCTCCACTAAGGGCTTCCTGAGCACCTCCTGCAAGCAGCCTTGCTCCCAGGATTCAGGAATATGGATGCAGAGGAGTATATTAATGCCCAGGTCTAAAAATTGAAAAAAAAAAAAATCTCTACGTAAAAATTGAAGCTCTTTTAGCAATACATTTTACTACCACAATTATTACCCCTGCCACAGAATTTTATTTGCTTGTGCCCCTTTTCTACATAGTTTGGGGTTTCACTTTAATCTTATCCCTCTCTCCCATTACAGCATTAAGAAGAAAAACCCGATTAAAATGTATTTGCAGTTTGAAATAAGGATGGCAGGAGGATTTTGATAAATGTCTGCCACAGGAGCATGAATTTTATTAAATGGAAGTACAGCTGCTGAACAACTCAGATGACCCAGATGATGCTGAAAAGACTACAGCTGATGGATGAGAAAGAAGAGCAGCTGTGCTTCCAGGGCTGAGGAGTGAAGACACAGCTCTGATGTTTGCCCGTGTTAAAGAGCCCTTTGCAGGTACACAGCCTCTCCAAAGCCCTAAGCAAACAATAATTAACATACTTATTTAGGGTCTTACACTTGCAGGGACAGTGAAAGAGTTAAATAAGGTGAAAACTTGGGCCCATTGACTTCAGCAATGGCTAGATCATTTTTGTGGAGCCAAAAGTTCACCACAAGTGAAAGTGGTTTTCTACAGATTACACTAAAAACAGCATTCTAAAAACAGCTTTTCACCATTTTTATGGTGGTGAGAGCAAGTGCCTGGGTGACTGGAGACTATCTGGTGACTTTGTCAAGCAGAACAACAAGAAGTGATTTTATATAAATGTTCTAGACATTTATTTATTTATTTGTGTAATTGTTCTAGACATTACCTCTGGAGATTGGGACAGTAGCAGGAAAAATCAATTCTGCATTAAGATGCCATCTACACTTCCCCTGTTTTGTACTTCGGGCCATGTACAAAAAGTACCACGACTCTTCATTCAGACTGGCATGATAGAAGTGAAGAAGTGTCTCTGAGACACTGGTTACACATGTTCAAAATATTTCTCATTGCTAAATAATGCCCTGGTTACATTGCTCTTTACAAATTGGTGACCTGCAGAACTCACATCATTTGTATGTTAAATCACAGCTAGGCTTGTGTATTGGGCGCTGTGTGCTTACATGTACTCCAGTACAGACACAGGCTGTAAGTATGAGGATATGTTACAATCTATTGAACTAATAGCATGAATTCAAAATTCCATGATAAAGCCTTTACATGAGGGATAACAGCTTTATTGAACTACCAAAACAAGCACAGTTTGCAAGTTATTTAAATTCTGCATTTGAAAGTAGAGAGGGTCTCGCAGTCTGTTATCTAGAGAATATAGATATGGCTCCAGAGGAGGAATATTTGCCTAAACGCAAACTTCCACAATGTGTAGATATCTTCATCTGAGTTAGCCAATATGAGTTAGCTTCTTTTGTACTTCTCTGACTTCATGTAGAGGAAACACATCTCCAGAAGCAGAATCACTTAATCTTAAAACAAACTTATGATTTTCTTGACTCACTCTGGAGGGATGCAGTCAACCAGCTTACATAATGCTACCTGCACTGCAGATATCTGAAATTAGGGGAGGCAAACCTAATGCCTGGTAGTTTATGTTACTCCCTCAGCAGCATCTCAAGTCAACACATCCAAAGTCTTCAGAAATACTTATCAGAGAAATAATCTAATCCAAACTGGCTAATGGAGAGAGATAGCTAAATACAGACAACTAGCTCTGTCCAACATCAGATACTGTCCTATGGAGTTATATTTCTCTCTCTATCTCCTCTGACTAGATAAGATACTTAAATTTCATGTGGCTACAGTCAGGGAAAAAAAGTCCCCCAAGGCTGAATGTCTTCCTGTGGTTCAATGAATGAACAACTGATTTCAGTTTAATTCTCTCTCACCACGTTTGAGGAGTGTGGAAGAGTTTAGCTTTAGTCTTGCTACTTCCTGCCTCTCCTACAAAGGATGCAATTTACTGAGTGATAAAAAGTGGGAATTTAAGACTATGACTTGCTTTACAGGAGATTGCATTTTCAAAACACTGATGAACTTGGATGGCTCGACCTTCACAGGTCAGACTTGGATTCCTGAAGAGGGTGATTTTCAGAACTCCTCTTTGACTCTCATAAGGTCTAGTGGTATTTATTAATTGTTTTGGTCTGAGAAGTCAAAATAACAAATTGTTTTGTAAATGCAGTTCCTAGTATAAGTAGTGCTTACAGAAAACTGTAACAACACTAAAACCCTCAACCCCATGTAAATATGTTAACACTTCAATTACATCTGTTGCATGTCAATATTTTAAAATTCAATTTTCAAACTCATGGCCAGATCCTGACTTAATTAAAGGCATACTTCTTTCTAGGAGTATTTAAATTCTATAAAAAAAGTTCTCAGAAGAGGCAAGAGGGAGAAATACTTTCAGTTATCATAAAGCCAGCATAAGAAGTTTGGTATCTCCCTGTTAACATGTGAGGGCAAACAGGGCAAACAGGATAAAATAGGACCACACTGCAAAAAATTCTCCCTAGAGTCCATCACTTTGTGCTATAAGAAGCCTTATTCTTTACACTAATTTTGCAAATAATGATTCAAAATATTTCCTATTCCCCTTATACTTCCTTGTCAGCCTGCCCTCACCTTCTGCCAGATGAATATTGATGCAAGAAAGTCTCAGTTCTGTCAGCCTCAGATACTTCTTGTCATCAAAAATCACTTGCAAATCAAGAAAAAAGGCATAATTTGTCCTGCTAGAAGTAAGCAATGAAGAGCATTTTACAATGGCCCACACTCCAATTTTAGTGTGGCTGTTAACCAGCTGAGATCAGCTTCAGCCTCCTGAGAGTCAGGCAACAGAGTTGTTCAGTGAATGTCCCTAACTCAGCACTTAAACACAGATTTGTGCTGCCCACTCCACTCCAGCCCAGAGCAAGTCTTCACTGTGTGTTCCTTTATATTCCATGCTTCTTTAGGGGCAGTATTACAAAAACTTTTTACTCATTTAAGTAATAACAAGCCTGCTGGCATTTCAGTTTATCTTCCACAAGTCTGCACATTTGTGTTAGAGGACAAGGCTGTTTACAGCCACAGTTCACAACAGTAATCCCTTTTAATACATTTGATAGAAGAGGGAAACATCTCCCATCTCCCTTTCTGTTCCAGCTTTCAAGACTAATGTATTGACAGTACTTCTTTCCTGGTAATAATTTTCTTAATCACTGGATTTTTCTAAGATTTTTGTAACCTCCCAGAGCTTTGCTTTGGTTTTGTGTTTACTCAGTCTCCAACAACAGAGCTTGCCTCATCACCGTATATAGTCAGGCACTTCTCTAGCTTCATGTCATTAGGCTTCAAGGAAGTGACCCATTCTCCTTCCAACAATAATTCTGGAGTGTATTCAACACATGGAAGGACTAGCTTTTGTCTCTATATTCCCCCCACTAGATAAATGCTTGCTTTCCAGTAGAATTCCCCTGGTTTTATGCATCTTTCTGGACTATCACTCAGTGACTACTCAGACTGAAGTAAAAAAATAAGCAGCATAATAAGACAGAGTACCACTAATAATAAAAATTATAAAAGAAGAATTAACTACTTATTTTGCTATTTTTGGCTATTGGCCTTTCAAAGCTTCTATCTATCTTAAAAGCCTTACAGGAAAAAAATAAATCTCAAACCATGCCAGGCATAATTCAATCCATAATAACAAAATTCACAACTTTGGGCCAGAAGAGGCTTGCCTGAGCCAAAAAGAAAGTCTGCTGTAAAATTTCATCTCCTGCCTCTTGGACATATCACTGCTGGCCTTGGCCAATGCGATACTGCAATTTGGTGCCAAAACTGTCTCCAACACTTTAACACCTCTGTTATTTCTTTGCTGTGGGCAAGTAGATAAGCAAGGGTGATGTCCAACTTTGGCCTGGTTCAGCAAGTGGGAGACTTGGGTTAAATGACTTCCCTTGTTGAAAACACCATTCACAGATCTGGAGGGAGCCCTGAGTACAGGCTAGGCTGTGCTCTAGCTCCCTGCTGAAAGTATACCAACAGGCAGGAAGAAAACACACACTGTGATTCCTGGGGTTGTCCTTTCAGGGCCAGCAGCTTGAATTCAATGATCTTCATGGGTCCCTTCCAGCTCAGGAATTGTGTGGTTTTATAGCTCTATGTGATTCCATGAAATGAAGTTTCAGATGGCCAGAAGTAAATAATGCGACTCAGGGACATGAGAACTCTGCCAGGAGCAAGTAGCCCTCATTCCAGTTTCTGCTGTGGTCCTATGAGTCACAAGGATGCACTCCTGGCTGCACTGTATGTATGAAATAGACTTATTGCTGTGGGTAGGCCACAGTGTTGAAACAGTCCTAGAAACATCAGATTCCATACACTTTTCCAAGTCAGGTCTCCCTGTGCCACTCTTCTCTGTGCAGCGTCAACATGTAATTTGATTTGATTTCTGAATGGCTCCAAAGGATGTCAGCACTAAAATTCAGTGTAAGGTATTTGGTGCCTGAATCTTTTCTGGATGTAATTGCCTAGGCTTCACCTCACATGTTAAATGTAACGTTATAAAGCACCAGGAGTGAGACTGAGTGAATTTCCCACCATCTAACAACAAGGCTGCTGCAGGAAGAGATTTAAGCATTGCTGTCTGTCATTTCCATGAACACACTACTATATCTACTTCCTCTGAAGTTGAAATTTACATGAGAAGTGTCTGGGTGGTATGGAAAAGGAGCAAAGGGAAATTTCAGAAAATAAAAAAAGGCTAATGCTTGTTTCAAAACAGGCAGGGGTGGGATTGAAAACTGGTGATCTTTAAATCCTTTCCAACCCAAATCATTCTATGAGCTTTTTTCCCCAGCCACAGGGGGGACCTTGTCCTTCTAAAGAGGAAACTGGTGGAATTTATTAAATTTAATTGTTTCATAGAACTTACTACAATTTGTCAGCAATTTTAAACTGTTTTTTAAGGAAGGGTCTGTGAACTGGGCTGGGGTCTGTGAACCATGGTGACATAACATTGACACTAACCACTCTGCCACTGAGAGTCAGTCATCGCCTGTTGCCAATGAAAGCCTTATGTAAAGATGAAAAGTGAATAATTATCCCAATGAATAGCAATTATATCTTATCAATTACACCATTTTTCAAAATGGCATTTTCTCCTCCAAAATCACAACTTTTTTACACTTCATCTTTCTCTTTTTTTTTTCTTCTCTTTTTATTTTTTCCATTTCTTTCCCATTCTTAGTCCTTTCACATTCTTTACTACAGAAACTCCTAGTTTCCCATCTTGGATTTTACCTTAGTCTCATAAGGATCAATAACTTCATAGTGAATTATTATTTGGGAAAGACTGAAGTAGAAAATAGAGATGAGAAATAAGCATATTCCAAGCACATGGATTTAGATTACTGATTCAGTAAAAGAAATACTAAGTCAGTACATCTGAATATTTGGAAAGTTTTTTTCCCAACTAATGAATATACTTCAGATATATTTTTTTAAATCAACCTATGCCTTAGATTCTTCCAAATTTGAAGGTGCTGTAAACATAAAAAGCAGAATGTAATCAGCCCTCAAAAAGGATTTTCAACACCTCTGTTCTTCACGTTATCTTGTCTCTCCTCTATTCAGGCAAACTGCAAAAAAACTCAGTGCCAACCTTACAGGACTCTTATGCCTCTGTAGAAATGATCTTCACAACTGCTGGGTACTGTAGGCACACACCTGCTCCTTGTTTTATGACTGGGAAACTGGGTCACGGGGAAATGGACTGGTTTCACTCGGAAAAACAGTGTCAGAGCAAAGTATAAACCTGATGATCCCAACTGTGTCTCATGAATCAATTATATTTTCTCTTTATCTGTTATTCTACAAGGATGCTCTAAATATGTTGAATTATGTTTTGACACTTTTGAAACAGACTTTTTTTTATAAGTTTTTATATATTCCTTTTATTCCATCTGCAGAAATTCCGAAAGCTGTAGTTTAATTTGGCTTTTGTTGTATTGTACTGAAATAGAGAAGATTTACTGAAACTCATATTCCATTCCATTCTATTCACAGTGAAGAATAAATCCTACTTTGCAGTACAAAAATTAATATTGATTATATTACTTGAAAATGTAAGAGACTGCACACAAATATATTTTCCATGAACCAGTTTTCTAGGAAGGACCTCTATTTATGGCAGCTGCTGAATATGATCAAAGAAGTGACTCTTTAAAGAAGATAGTTGGAATATGGAAAAAAAATATGGAATTAAATATCAAGATTCAGTCGTAGAGGAGCAGCACTTCTATCTATACAGGAAAGATTGGAGAGCAAACCAATGATAAGAAAATCTCACAGTTAAGGGGCAAAGTTGGGAATATAGAGTTTTCCTCTGGTGGAACAGGAAACAAGGCTGAAGGTTCATAGCAGACAATGCACAAGAAGGAGTGGAGCATCCTATGGGTGTCAGAAGCTGATGAGTTGAGTGAGTCTCAGATCATTTTCCATCTCAGCATCCATGTTGAAAGGCACCAGCTCAGTTCATTTGGTGCTGTCACACGTCTCTGTACTACTTTTCCTCTTCTCAAATTTCTAATCTACCTTCTCATCCTCTCCAATCGCGTAATCTGCTTGACCCTCTCATCCTGCCCTATGCATGGCGAACTGCACATTTCAAAAAAGCAGAGTCAGTGATGGGGCTGGAATCACAGAATTACAGAATGATAGAAGGCACTCTGTTGGAAGGGGCCAACGCCAATCATCAACTCCAACTCCTGGCCCGGCAGAGAATGGCCCTCAGAACCGCACCATGTACCTGAGAGCATTGTTCAAATGCTTCTTGAACCCTGTCAAGCTTTGTGCTGTGACTACTTTCTGGGGAGCTGGGTGTGTGGTCCCTTTGAAGAAGCTTTGAGTTGCTCAGAAGCCAGTGAAGCTGTTCCAAGATAATATCTGCAGGGATTTTTTGGCATAGGTGCACATGCAATGAGTTTGTTTGGGTTTTTTTTTTCCTTTTTTCCTTTTTTGCTAGCTATCCAATTTACCTGCATTTTTGAGTGTGTCAATAATCCACATCAATCCATAGTATAACGACTATATTTCAGAGTGCCAGTGATGTTTGAGATCCCATGATTTAATTTCACCATGACTTCATATCATACATTTACAATACAGACAAAATACAGACCAGCAAACAATTCCAATTGTGCATTAAGGAAGCCATGCATTTTGGAATTGATGTAAGCCAGCACAGGACTCGATCCTCCTTTGGGAACAGCATGCTTTTGTCAGAGCCAAGTTGATAGAGGTGACCCTACCAAACAAAGCACTTCAGATACTGTCCAGCAGAGATCAGCAGTGAATAGACTCCTGTCAATCAACAGAATCACCTTTCTGCTGATAGTGGCAGGCAGCATTTGCCAAGGGCTGTGCACCAAATCCAGACTGCTGAAACACCAGCACACTGACTTAGCTGTGAAATCATCCCACTTCTTTGCAAATAGAGTTGGATACTGTTAGGAGACAGGTTTAAGAGAAGGAGGGAGGGCACTCCTTTTGACAACTCAAATTCATAAATCAGAGCCAAAAGAAGCAGCAGGTTTCTGGCTACACTGCATTTAGATCAAAAGCTCTGTTATAGCTTATATGATTAATGAAAGATGAACAGCATTCCAAAGATTAACAAATTTAATTCCTGAGAGTGTAGCAGTTATCTGTGTGGGCAGACTGACCCCTAATCTCTGACTCGGTGCTGGACTGTGCCACCCTCACGTTTTTTCTCTGCTCCCCCTCCACCATCACCATCACACTGGCAACTGTAAGATGACATTGAGTAGATGAATTCAGAACAGAAAGATAAAACAATGTGAAAGGATAGAGATTGGGAGCTTATCAGCCAAACAGGACACCGGATATAAAAAGTAATCAACTTAAAGCTCTTATCAAAATGTTTCCTGGGAACAGTTTTGTTTGGTATTGTTGGTTTTTCATTGGGTTTTTTAAAATAAAAATCTGTCATTGCTCAGGAAAAATTACAGGATTATTTTAAAGTAATTGCATCTGATATATTCTGCATGTGGGCGTTTATGTGTTCCCTGAAGAATGCACATAGTTTGTAAGTTGATGTGTTTTAAGCCAAGGGAATTAAATTATCATGTACAAAAGGACTTTATCTGCAAGAGGAATCCAGACATAACTTTTTCTGTCCTATTTAAAGGATGAATGGGAAAATACTAAAAAGGAATGCATACACTGCAGTATGTTAAGAATATAAACAATTAACAAAATATTTAGGCAAATTACATATAGTTATGTGCTAAAACAAAATAGCTGCCTGTAAAATCATCCTTACCAGAATTCTCTGGAACTTTATTTGCAGAAGCTATTTGAAAAGGTTTTGAAATCTTACAGACAATTCCATAAACAAACAACTTTAGAAGTAGAATATTTTTTTGTTTTCTGTTGCTGTAAGAGTCAGCTTTTAGGATAAATAATTTTCAGTTTATATGCCTACTCTAGTATGAACCCATCCTGTTATCCACTGCTTCAGCATTTTTCTAATCTGGACAATATAATTTCACTCATTTTAACAATTTTCTGCTCATCAGAGAATAAAAAGTGATATTATTTCATGCATTTTTTCTAGCTGTCCTTTTTTTAGTATTATTGCAATGAAAAAGCTACTGGGCATGTGAGTGCTGGTTTTACAATGAAGGGGAAATACTTCTTAATGAGCTAGATAATACAATAGCACTAAAAGAGTGATAATAAGAAAACAGAGTAGAAGAATACAGTCACATGGAAAATGTTTCAATACAGACAGAGAGATCATTTCAACATCTTGATTCCTTGATTCCATCCTCATTTCATCATGGCATTTGGCGTAGCTTCCTTGGGGTTGGGTTGAAGGCAAATTAGGCTTTATTTGTATTCCACCAATTCATTTATTTGACAGCATAAATCATGGAAGCCTTAGGGTTTTTACTTAACTTCCTATGCCCAGATTCCAGACTATGTTGTGGTTTAGGTTCTGTGCTGGCCAAAAGACCCTTGTGTGTTGGAAGCCTACCAATGAAACAGGAAAGTATGATATGGTTTTAGTGGTGTTTAAATGAACTCCTTTGGTCAGAGAGATCTCCTAGCTGGATACCACAAGGTGATCTCATTAGGGAAGGACACAACTCCAGCTGCCCTGTCTGCTCTTCCAGAACACAGGAAGTTAATATCTTCTAGTCACAAAAAGAATCTGTGCAAAACGTACCACAGCTCTGCCTGGTGTCCCTACCTTGGCATTCACATGCGTACAACAAGAGCTTCAGTCAGGCTTGAATTCTGCAGGAGGTGTGTCCTTAATATTAAATTTCTTATGAATATTTAAAAGTAATAAATGTCAAATTAAATGTTTCATGATCTTGTTTTGACTAAAAAGACCTTGAGGAGGATCAGGAAGAAGCCAGGCTATCTAAATTCAGTGAGCTGACTAAAGTCAGTGAGCTCAGAGGAACCCCCCACAATTTCTATTGCTCTGGAGCAGCTACCCTGTGATAGCAACAGTGCTTGAATCACAAGAGACAGGCACACTGATGTATGGTGTGCCTACTCTGAGAAGCAATAAAAATGTCTGTGCCTTGCTCTATTCCAGCATATGTAGTCTAGATGGAACCCAAAATAATGATACATCACGCAACAACATCTTCAGTGCTTTCTTTACTCATTATCTCATAGTAGCTATGGGATTTTGTTATGACCTCTTGACACATTGAGGTGTATGAGGTAGATTTCAGCAATTTTAAGTAAATCCAGCTGCTTAAACTACCATTTCTATAATACTTTATCATGATCAACTTGCATCTACTTGGGTCTAGCCTGAAAAGCATAGTTGTGGAGAAGAAACCTCCCACCTTCACTGGAAGGGGGAATTATCGACACAGACACAGATATTCCAAAGAACTTTCTTGCAGCCATCTAGCATCTGCCTTATTATAGCCCATTTTTAAAGAAAGTGAGAGTTCAGGCCTCATTACTGCAGACTGTGGAAACAACATCCATAATCTCAACTATTAAGGAACAGGGAAAAAGAAGTTAATTATGTACAATTACAGTTATCTTCACCTTGGTGTGCTTTAATGAACTACAAGAGTTTAACTCTGTACACATGACTTTTACAGAGGTGAATAGATTTGAGACAAACTTGTGGATGACCTTTGCAGAGTGAGAGCTGGTACAGGGGGCAGAAAAGGTGGCAGCAGAAATCATAGGGAGGGAATGTATCGTTTCTCAGCCTCTTCATATTTAGCCCCTTCTCTGTTCAGCTCTTATGGGCTTGCATTATTGTTGCATTCACATGAAAAATAGCCAAGGTTTTAAAATCATGCCAGAGATATATTATTTTAATTTTTTTTTGTTCTTTCTTACTGTCTTGGATTTTTTAGGTTTGAATTAAACCAAGAAAATATTAACAAGCATTCAACTCAAAGCCACTCATCCTATTCACACACCCCAGTGTGGCATTTGCCTCTGGACTAATCAAGTTAGTCTTGCTTTGCCAGTCAAAGCTGAAGGCAAACAAAAGTCTCACTTCAGTTAATTGAATCCCACATACGCTGTCCAACAAGAATGCAGATACTTAATTTGTTATCACATTATTCCCACATTGCAACTACCTAAAAGTTCATGTGGGTTGGGAATCCAGAGCTTTAGGCATTTCCCAAACACACAGTTAAAGGGTAGTTTCAAAGTTCAAGACCTTATTTTGTAAGTGAGATCTCTGGAGGCCAGGAATGCTGAACTGTCTGGACTTCCTCTGTTGACAATTTCTGGTGGAACAATTTTTTTTGCTTGTTTTTCTTTATCTAAAGTAAGTGCAAGTTTTTCTTCATGCCTGTAGGAAACCTTTCATTGACCCATTTCCTGAACCAAGCAAACAGCTTATAATTGGGTGAATTAGCCACAGGAGAGAAAGCAAACTTTAAAATAATTGCTCTTTTTCCTCATTTATATCAACATTTTTTTCTGCAACAAGCCACCTGGCTCCAAATATTTGTTTTCTAATCACCCAAGAATAAAACTCACCAGACAGCAGATCCTGAAAAGTCCTAGAGCGAAATTCTACTCAAATCACATCAGCTTTCAAAAGCCATTCAAAAGGAGAAGATCAGCAGAGCATACCCCCATACTGTGCATCCTTTGGTTGGGAAAGTGAGCCCTCCTGCAGCTCAGAGCTAAGGAAGAGGGAATTTTACTCTTCAATTCTCATGAAGTACATAGAGAAAAGGAGGGAGGGAGTGAAGGGAAACTAGTGCTGATCAGAGGAACTACTAATGGAACAGGAGAGTTTGAAGATGTCTGATCTCTTCTCTGCCATGACAGCAGATAAAGTCTCAGATGAATTATGAAACATAGATCCCTGTCATGCCCCCCATGCAAGTGCAAGGAATAGCACAGTTGTGTTCTCCTCACAGGATACTCTGCCAATTTTCTATTCATTCCCCACCTACTTTATAGAAATAGATATTTCATATATTTTCTGTAGACAATACATGCCATTTTTAACCATTTTTTCTCTGATGTACTCAGGGCAAGGGTGTCTTTAAAATATTTCTTGTGTTTTTGCATCTGTATAGGAAGGCAATTGGAAATCATTATACTGCAAGCTCTGCTCTGATTTAAACATTTTAGGTTCCAAGAAGGTTTATCTCCACCCTGCTGCCTGCACACCTACAGCTACAGGAGTCATCTCACCTCACTTTCACTCATCTCCAGGGCCAACATCTGCATGCAAGCTCGTTTTCACCTCTTCCTCACAGTCACAGGAAAGAAATAAGTCCTCCTAGGGAATGATTAATTTGACTGATTTCAAATAGCTGCCGTATGGCGAGATAATTAGGCCTTAGAAAAGCCTAATTATTTCTGTTGGCTATAAAGGGAACCTTGATGATTCCTAGATGTACAGAAACCTACTCTGTACATCTGGCTCTGACATTTCCTGGGCTGCAGATCATCAGTAGCTGGAAGAAAGCTCCATGCTTGCCTTGTCCTTTTGCTTTTCCCTCAGCACCCACCTTCTACCTACCATGGACAAAATGGTCTTTCAGTGAAAGACAAGTTTTAGCAAATTGTGCAACCTTTCTGGAGCAACTCTCATCCTTGGCTCTACCCATGACACCTGCTGCAAGGCAGAAACTACAAAAAAAAATCTTTAAATGTACCCAAACTCCAGGTAAGTTAAGAAGCAATAACCCTTTGAGAGCTGCCAGTCTGCTTGTAGAACATACTCTTGATATGTAGCAGTGCAGACATTCTCTGTGATCGCTTTGTATATGTGGGAAACAGGGACTAAGGGGGCACAGACCTTCTCTTCATGGAGGCTGGAAGTTGGGGCCACCTCCCTACCTGGCTTTTCCACTGAGTCAGCTGAAAGAGACAATTTAGCCCTCAGGTCCTTTCTTCCCTGTCCACTTAAGACAGGGCCTCTGAAGACAAATTGCAATGTTTTAACTGCCATGAGGTTGTGGATTGACCATGGTTTACCACCATGAGCCCACCAAGAAGCTATTTCACTCTTCCTCATCAAGATGGGAGAAAATACAGTAAAAACTCATGGGTCAAGATACAGACAGGGAGATCACTCACCATGTACCTTCAAAGGCAAAACAGACTTTTCTTGGTGAAACTTATTTAAATTCTAGATAATTAATACAAAAATAGGATGGTGATAAATAAATTTAAAATCACCAGGTACCTGCTCCTCACTCCCTCACAGGCTCAGCTTCTCTCATGACCTTTCCACTGCTTCCTCCCTGAGCAGTGCAGGGGGATGGATGGGAGTTGTGGTCAGCCCATGGCATTTCACCCCTGCTTCTCCTCCTTCTGCATGCTGTTCCCCTGCTCCTGCATGGTGTCCCCACCACAGGGCAAAGTCAGATCTGCATGGACCTCTCCAAGGTGGGTTCTTCCCATTGGATTCAAGGACTGGTTCACAGTGCTTTATTCCATGGGCTGCAGTCCTTGAGGAACAGACAGCTCAAGTGTGTGTTGGTGTCTCTCAATGACCCTTCAAGCAGACCTGATCCCGTGGGCTCCTCTCAATAAGCCACAGTTTCTGCCAGAAGCCTACTCCACCATGGGCCTTCATGGGCTGTAGATGGAACTCTGCTTCACCACGGACCTCCATGTGCTGCAGGGGCACAGCTGCCTCACCATGGTCTCCATCGTGGGCTGCAGAGGAATCTTAGCTCTGGCGCTTGGAGTACCTCCTCCTCTCTCTCACTGACCTTGGTGTCTGCAGGGCTGTTTCTCTCACATTTTTCTCACCCCCCTCTCTCACTGAATAGCGTTTGTAGCCCTTTTTTCCATATGTTATCACAGAGGCATCACCAACGTTGCTCATTTGCTCAGCTCTGAAGAGCCCATCTTGAAGCCAGCTGAAAAGGGGGCTTGTCTTCTCATAGAATCCACCTTTGCAAGCCCCTGCTGTCAAAACCTTTTTATTTAAACACAATACACTTCACAAAGGCCAAGATTTCCATCCGTGTCTTTTCCTAGATTTGTCAGTCAGCCAATGTATGTATGTATGTATCTCATCTATCTATCTATCTATCTATCTATCTATCTATCTATCTATCTATCTATCATCCATCCATCCATCCATCCATCCATCCATCCATCCATCCATCCATCCATCCATCCATCCAGATATCCATCCTCTCTTTTCTGCAGACCAGATCTTCTTTGGGCATATTTTTCCTTATTCCTCCTCATAACCTCAATTTAGGGCAGTAGTAATTAGCCACAGGTGCAAAGAGTGCAGCTTCACACTCCTTGCAAGGAAGAAAGTGATAAATTAATTTTCCATGTCTCTCTGCAACCTGCCTTTTAGGCTCCTTATCAGGGCAATACTTCATCAGTGCTGATCCCTTTGCTACTGTCAGTTATTTCAGGAATGCTATGAAATTAATGAGACTAATGGCTTTTGTTTCTTTGTTGTTTGGGTTATTTTTTTCTGTGGGTTTTTTAAAAGGTACAATTTGTTTAGAGGTTCTTTTTAGCCCTCATAACTCCCATTACACAACTCCCATTATGTGCACTGACTGCCCACGGCCTCTTTTTGAAAAAGAATAAATTGGGAAGCAGATATATGCAGTCAACCTCCCCTCTGAGGAAGCTAAATGGAAAATTGAAATTATGCTGTTTCAGAAACACTTCTATACAAAAATTTTAAAATGTGATTTAACAGACAAGGTTAACAGGCATTTCAGGATGGCTACAATAAAATCACAGGTGTAGCACAATATCTTTAACCCTATTCTGTCATTCTTGGATGGATCATGAAATAACTTTGCAGCTTTCATTGTGCTGTGGAATTGGGCCTTTTGTACTTTCATCATATATATACCCACATCAAATTCCTTTGCATAAGCATATAAATTAACATATGTATACGTAAAAAATAATGGAATCAAATGTGAATGTCACTAACCAACATAATCCCAAGAAGACAAAATAAATGATGTTACCTCTGACTTCAGTTTTTCTCTCTATATCTCCTATTCTGTTGGAACTTCCATACTTTCCTTTCTAGTGTAATTTAAGTATTTGGTGAATTTTCAGCAGACAAGATTTAGACTATGGAGAGCGTGAACTACATGTTCTACGGTAGATTAGCAGTTTTAAGGCAGTTGTGGGAGGAAGTCAGGATTTTTCTTTTTCTGTAAACCTATCTTTAGGATTAGTGTCAGGTTTTATTTTGAAATACTTATCTTAAAATCATCTTCTAGTGTTACAGTTTTCTATGTCAGAGAATCTCCAAGAAAAACTTGCCTATAAGTAACTAAAACTGCTTTTCCAGCAGAAAGAAGGAGCTGCAAGAAGGAAAATATTCAGAGCTTGTATTTGAGTCCTTGTCCTCCACCCAGAGGTATATGGGATGCCCTGAAGTCTGCCTGAGGTGCAGACTCCACAAAAACTTTCATGGATATGAACACTGACTGATGTGTTCATGGAGCTTCTCTCATTGGTAGGAATGCTCCTGTGGAAGCTACCTTCTCTCTCTGAGAGGACAAGGAAGTTGGAAACTGTACTATTGGAGGCTCAGTTATTGGTACAGCTGATCATTTTTGATTTTTGCTTCTTAAACATGGAAGCAAAGAAGAACATGGTCTAGGACACACACTAAAGCAGCCAGGGCAGTTCCTACATAGAATTATGCACACACACATGCACATATGTATGTTCAATTCTCTGGAAAAGTGATCTAATTATCTATAGCAGATCCCTAGTCTGTCTCTCTTATCTGCATTTTCTTTTTCCTTGTATAGGGAAGTGTCTATCATATCACAGCAATAGCAGTCTACGATAGAGGCTCGTTACATTAAAACCCAACACCACCAAACAAAGAACTCTTCCTTCCACTTCAATACATAGTGAAATATCTCCCAATATGCACACACAGACACTCAAATAAACCTATAGAATGAACAAAAATAAAACACAGTGAGGGATGGGCTCCTTTGTAGTCATCTGGCAGGGGCTGTGCAGCTACAGACTCATTTTACTTAGCTTTGAGTTACATTTACCGTTGGAAAACATTAGCAAGCCACCGCTCAAGGTTCATGCCTGCTCCTCTACCATGATCTCACATGAGAATGTCTTTCTGCTCACAGGCAGGGGACCCTACAGGGTATGTTCCTTGGCTAATGCACCAGTAAACTTGTCTGGCTAAGCACTTCAACCCCATATTGCTCAGCTGATATCTTATCACAGCCTAATGGAATCCTAGAATGGTTTGGTTGGAAGGGATCTTCAAACCCCCATGCCATGGGCAGGGGTTCCAGACCAGGTTGCTCCAAACCCTATCCAACCTGGGCTTGGATGCTTCAGGGATGGGGCAGTGTGGTGGCTCTTCCTCTCCCCTCCTCTCCCGGACTACACTATGATTCTTTAAATGACCTTAAAACACTCATTCACAAGGCGCAGCCTCTGAGCAACCTGTGCCAGTGCCTCCCTCACCACTCTCACAGGAAAGAATTACTTCCTAATATCCCGTCTAAAACTACTCTCTTTCAGTTAAAAGTAATTCTCCCTTGGCCTATTGAACTACCATTTTACTCAAGCATCTTGTGATAGCCTTCTTCAGTGCAAGGTATAAATGTAATTGTAAGAGTAGGACTATTGTGCAGAAAGATCAACACTTTAACCACCGAAATATCTGGATCTGCTCTGAGTAAATGAGATACCAACTCTGCCACCAAAATAGGCTTACTGGACTGGCTAAGAACTGGGTTGCTCCAAGGAAATTCTAAAGGAAAATTGGAAAATTATGCTAGTCCAGACATATAAATGCACTGGTAGTGTAGGAAAATAACTTTTTTGCTAGCATGTTGTGAATTTTATAGAAAGGACAACAGAAAATAAAGACAAACAGAGAAAACCCAAACAGGACGTTGAGAAATTCTGACAAGGACAGTTTTGATACTGTGAAATATTCAGAGGAATGCAAAAGTACTATAAGAGTCTGAAAGTTATTTTTATTTTGTCTTCACCAATTTGAGCTGGCTGCTAATCTGGGAAGCAGCCAGATTTTTATTTTCCTTCTCTTGTGCCTTGTAAACACTTACTTATTTAGTTAAAATGCAAAGATTGTTAAAAACACTTTACCAGATGCTTCCCTGGGTTCAAAACACAATTGCCTTTGGAACTCACATTTGGTCTTTTTATTCTGCTTATGGTAATTTAGTCAACCTGTGTGATAGCAGTTAAATGTTCAAAACCTCACTTCTAAGATGTATACTCTAGGTCAAGTGTATCCTCAGAGATTGTGCCCAGGAAATTAGGGCTATAAATATAAATATCGCAATCTAAAATAATGTAAAGAGAACTTTACTGAGAACACCATGTAAATGACAGCCTGAAACAATATACAGAATTCATTATTGTTTTATTTGTGCTTTTGCATCCTTAAAAGCAAATTAAAGGAGATGACTGCACAGAGCTTTGAGTATTCAGGTGCAATCTAGAAACTGTTGTAAATTTTCTAACAATTTAAGGAACTCTGACTGAGATGGGTGTTTCTGTGCTTCTCCTCTCAGCCTATTCCACTACAATAATCCTTGAAGAGAAAGCATTACTCTGGAGAAAATTCAAGCCAAAGGGTGACTACTTGCAATTCAAATGAAACGCCTTCACACTTCATCAAGGAAGGAGAAGGGAGTCACAGAAATGTCACTGTCAAGAATTATCTTTCTTCTTACATGATATCTTTATGCTGAATTTTTAAGGGTCAGGGAGAGGATTGCCAGTTCAGTTGCTGAGTTGTTGAGATCTGATGTGTCTATCAGGGCGCTTTCCTAGCATCTGTGGACCAAGAAGACAATGAAATAGGCTATTTTTGCTAGAGAGCAAACCTCTTTTGAAGTGAAGCAGGCCAAGACCACATGTCCTTTTGAACTTTAGAGCTCTAATCTGTGTTGTTGCTGTCAGTTTTACAGGGAAAATGAATTTTGTGGTGGAAAGTGCTTACTTAACCAGTCTGAATCACTTAATGAAATACCAAGATATCTGAAATATTGATACCTGAGAAGCATTCCATGACCTGTTGATACCCTGTGAACTAACCTCCAAGGTAAAAAATTGGTATATTTCCCTTCTCCATATAAGAAGTCTATGGAAGAGAAATTCAATGATCAGCTAAAACCCACACAAGCCTGATTAGGAAGAGAAGAGAATCTGTATTTCGTATGTCACTCGATTGATGATTCCCTCAAACTCTGAATGTGAAAATCAATTTTTTCTAATGGAATAACTGATTCTAAAGGAATCCAGTGAGAATTTGTTATAATACCTTAAGATTTGTAGCCCACTTGTAGAGAGGAAGCAGACCAGACCTCCATCTTGCAATTTAGGTGGGTGACAGTAGTTTCTAGTCTTCATTTTCAGAAATATATGTAATGGAAATATGAGGAATAATAACGACCGTCCCCTACATCTCCATCTCTTGCATACATATTTCACACTTCCGTATCTCAACTTGGAAGATTATCATATGTATTTCTGTAATGCTTAAGGCTCCTATCTGCTTTTAAGATCTACACAGTTTAAGTATTGAAGTTTTATGTTGGAAGTATCTTTGAGGGAACTGGCCTGACAATGTGAATATTTTTTATACTGTTTAACAAAACTTACCTAAGATGGCCTTTCATGATCTGTAATGATGTCTTAAAGATGGAGACTCTGCGCCTTGCACTTTGAATTTAACATAAGATTTTCCTTTACTTCAAATAATGAGACCAGAGCAAAACCAATTTGCAGTTCCCATTATTGGTTTTATCCAGGAATCGAGGGATTAAACAACCCCACTATATTTCTTAGAAACAAGGCAGCGACATTACTGATCATGACCCCCTAAAGCTGGAGGCCTTGTTATTAGTAATTTCCAGCTGTGCTCCTAGTGGATGTTTCCACCCTGGTCCAGCAGGATCCCAAAGGGCATGTCTACACTTCAGCTGCTGAGGGACCCTTAGATTTATTGTCATAACCAGGAGCATGTTCTCTGTAATGAATAAACATTGCTGTGGCTCTGTCACTTTCTGATTGCACCAGTTAACAGATGGACGTACAAATTTGCGTTGGCACCTGCTACTGCACAGTTTTCCCCCTTGTTTTCCTAAAAGGGAGAGAGTTTTGTTTGATCTTGGGTGTTTAAGAGTAGAATCAGACCCTCGAAACTCATAAGTAAGGAAACACAAGTGTCTGAAAAGATAATGGTTTGCACAGCCCTGGAAAATACAAATGTAGATTGTTTTAAATACAAATAAACTTCAGCAAGCTCAAGCAATTAGCTTGGCACAGCCCTGAAATGTGTTTAATGGCTGAGTGATCAAAAGGTTTTCCATCAACTTTAGCTGAATCAAACTGGTAAGTAAATCTTTCCTTCCACATAATTTTCTGAAGTTTGAAGTGACAAATTGGACTGAACTCAATTAAAGCAGCAGGTTCTGTACGTTTAATTGCAAGCAGTGACTATGATTGTGAAGGAATCCAATTCAGAATGAAAACACAGATGTGGCTGTGGCAGAGCTCTGTGAAACACAAAGAGGCAAAACGAAGTTCAATCAGAAAAAAAAGTTACAGGCAATGTAAAATTATGTATTCTGCCGTACTTGTGGAGCAATAGCTGTAGGCAAGTATTAGAATATAAAATTGGGAAATGTTCACCTAGCTACACCACTGCAGTCCAAAAAATGCTATGTGAAAAAGTAAGTAAATATTTGTACAGCAGTTTGACTGTGGAAAACACCAGAAAATACTAATGGTATATTCTATTACTATGCAATGACATTTCAAATAATTAGTTGTAGCATCAGTTAGACTATATTAAAAGGAAAAAGTTTGTGCTAAAAATGGTAATTAAAGAACGACTTTGTAATAGGACACTCAGTCATTATGGGGGAAGTGCTTAGGGGGTAAACTTAGTATTTAGTCCTTCAGTATACACACATGGCTCCCATTGATATTAATGGGAGCCATGCACATATTCAAGGGCAGGTTTCAACCTACATCAGGAAAGCTGAATTGAAAAGGAAGCAAATCTAGCAGATCAAATTATTCCTAAAATTGACCCAGGTGAACAAGACGTGCTAGCATTTTTAGCCCTACACTCAGTGAAAATTAGAGTTGTTAAATAAGCAATGGAATCAATTTTAAGCAATTGCAGTGTGTATTTATAGAAACAACACCTCCATTAAATATCTAAACAACTAAAAAGGGAACCTATTAGTGTTTAATTCTGGTCCTTGGAAAAAGATGATTTCCATAGTAAGGAAAGTGTAAGAATCATTTTAAAATCTCAGCAGGGAATTTCTGCACAGCCTATGAGTTCTGTTTGAAATTGGGAGCTTTTTGTATGTATCTGTGTCAAGCCACAGACAGTATTTTGGATGTGGGATTTTTTTGTCCTTTCACATCATGGTTGGGGGTGAATAGTACAGGCTGTTGTGAAAGGGCTAACCTATCAAAAAGAATAGAAAGATTAAGAAAAAAAAAGAAAGAAAAGAAAAAAGGCCAAAACGCCAAAGATAACGTGGTAAAACAACTAAGGTGAAAACCCCTGTTTGAACTGAAAAGATAATCCTCAGAAAGCAGAATGAAACTTTCCAAAAACGAGAAACAGAAAAGAGCTAGTTAAATATAAAAGTATAGTAAAGAAGGACAAAGGGAAAAAAATCAAGAATGCATTGGTAAAACCATGAAAATGAAAACTTTTTTCCCAGCATGTCAGAATGTTTCTAGGTTTGAGATGATCAAGAAATAAAAAGATCATGCAGAGAAGATTGGGCTATAGAAAGAAAAAATCTTCACCATGATCATTATCAATAAGTTTGGGGAGATTGCCACACCAGAAACTTTCCTTAAAAAGAGGTGAATTTGAATAGTTGTTTCAAATTAGGCTATCAGTAGAAAATTTTAGAGCGAATCAAAAAATTAACAGTATTGCATCACCAGGACCAGATGGTATTCACCCAAGAGTTCCAGAAAAACTGAAGTATGAAATTGTCAAACTATTAATTATGTTGAGTATTTTTTTTTTTTTTTGCCTAAAACTGAGTGCCCAGTACAGAAACATGATGCCAATGTGGAAAAGAAAAAAAGGGAAAAGGAAAAATTAAATTTTTTTTCAGAGGAAGTATTGGAAAAAACAGATGATAAAATTATTCTAGTCAGTTTGATTAAAATTGTAATATAGAATGGAAACAGGATACACATGGAAAATAATGGAAAGGGATAATTTTTTGAGGGGGCAAGATTGTGATTCCCAAATCTGTCAGAGCTCTTGTTATCTTGTAGGGGTTTTAAAAACATATTTTTTGTTATATTTTGCCTCCTGCTGAGTATCTTCCTCAGGGTAGAGGACAGCAAGGGAAGAGTAATGTCTTCCTGAGGAGGATATACAAGGAAAGACAGCATTGGAGGCTTTCCAGGGTAGGAAAAAGAAGGCAGTGTCAGTGTGAGATTTCATTATTCTCCACACTTGCAGATCTCCAATAAGACCTTGTTAAATTTATCTGAGAGGTGCAAAAGCAGTGGACTTCATAAAGTATCTAGACAGGGTATGTGCTGGTATAGGCGAGGAGCAAGCAGTCTTCTCTTGTAAAAATATATACTCTTGGCATGTAGTAATAATTACTGCTTTTAAAACTTTGATGACAATTTTTAAAAATGCCTTTGATGAGGAAGCTTCAGGAGTGACAGGTGATGATAAATAATGAGAGCACACAAGCATGCCCACCCATGGCAGTTCATTTCTCCTATGTTTCCCAGGCATCTGCAATGGCTCTGTTAGGGAAGTATATAGAGATTTATTTAGGCAGTTTGTGCAGTCCTTTTTTGATTCTGCTGATGTTATCTGCCTTTATGACCAGTCATTAAGAAAATGCCTGTAATTTCCTGCTCAGACGCTCAAGAAGGGCTTTTTTCCATGCTAAACCCATCTTCTGCATGCTCTGGTTAAGTGTCCACCGAGCTCCTGCATTGCTAAATGGCAGCACTTCTAAATTCGCTTTACCCACTGTCTTCATGACTTCAAGCAGTCACTTGATCCCCTGATCATTTTAGTTGCCCTTTTCTGTTTCTGGTCTACATCTACCACACCCTTCTTGACCTGGGGAAAAGAGGCCTGAATGTGTTATCCACAATGTGGGTGCAGACCAGTTTTACAAAGGAGGGATATAATGCACTGTGTCTTCTCTTCTGTCTTCTTCATTGATAACAATATTATTGACCTTTTTGGGTCTCATTACCTGTTGAAATTATTGTTTCAGGAAAATATCCATGGTGACTAGAATATCTCCTTGAAATTCTCTTTTCTGAGTGCAACATCTTATTTCTGTGCTTCACGGTCTTTTCTCTAGATTCATTCATTGCCTTGTATTTTTTTTATAGAAACTCATCTGCTAGCTTGTGGTCCCTTTGCTCAGTTTTGTTAGGTTATAAAGCATTTGACTACCTGATAGAGCTTAATATAATTTGTAATCATAAATATTTCACCGTTTTCTGCTTCCTCAAGGGCATTGATGATGATATCAAATAAAACTGACACCAGTCCTGGGGCATCCCAGTGCTGACTATGCTCCATCCTGAAAAGCAACAAATAAGCCTTTGCTACTTATCCTTTTCTTACCTTTCAGAGTTATTTTCTCTATTCCCACAGCAACTTACTTTAATAATGTTTGACATAGAGACTTACCAAAGGTAAGCTTTATTATTTTTAGTTTTTTTTCAAAATCTGTATACAATATGACCACTCTATCCTTTTTTATTGAGGTGCTTACAACTTCATGTTTAAACAGCAGCATACGGTAAGATGGAACTTCCCTTTACAAAAGCTAAGCTAATTCTTTCCTAAGAAGGTAGTGCTTGTCTGTGGGCTCACTGTAAAATCTCAGTGCTTAAAATATAAAAAGATCCACCTCAAGTGTTTAAGACATGAGGAAACAACAAAATTGGTGATAAACTAGTCAGCCTACTAGACTGTGATATGAGAGAAATAGCAGTTGCACTGAATGAAAGTATTATTTGTTATTATATTTTTGTATCTTTTAGAAAATTAGATGGAAGAATACTGAACTTGCTACTGAAAATCAATTGATTTCAGATCTGTTAGACACAAAACAAAGCTATTTCATGTAATTTTATATTAAAAGTATGACTATTAATGAGTCATAAAACATGACCTTTGCTTTATGTCTCTTGTAATAGCTCAAAGCTCCTTGACTGGATAAAGCTGAAATGTTTTTCACAACTTTACGGCAACCAAACCAGTCCTAAATCTGAAGTAGTTTGTTTATCACTTATTTGGTGCACCTGTGAAATTTCCTTGTCAACAGTTTCTGCTTTAAAAGATGATACTAGATCTTACTTGTGAATTTAGATATAGCTCATCTGAGAGGAAGATTATATTCAGAACTGAGGACACTTTACATCTGAATAAGAGTTTCCACATGGGGTTTTAAGATGCTTGAACTGTGATGCTCCAAGTTCACACCTCCAATTAATTTGAATTAATTTTCCTAAGTGTCTAGATGTCAGCTGGCTCCAGAACTCTAGATATAAACAACTTCACACTCTGGCAAAGCCTAGATATAAACTTGACAGCTTGGATGCATTTCTGTTGACTTGAAGCCAGGACTTGAAGCAGACAGAACAAATTAATGTGTGAAATACCCTTAACCAGTATTTCAAAATTCTGAGAAACAAGTTTTACCAAAAACTGCTTGAAAAAGTCTGAACCCTATTTCGACAGTTATCATGTTTTAATAAGGTTTATCTAAGCTCAGCCTCTGGAAACCTTGAAGTTTGCCGTCTCGATAAAACTTGTTCCATTCCATATCTACACATTCTGTACTTAAATGGGCTTGGCACACTTCACATCAGCTAATGCTGCATTAGAGAGCTGTATATGACACAAAAATGTCAAAGGCAGCTTTAAAATGTAATGAAAATGCTCTGAATGGAGACTTGGAAAAAGATTCCTTTGCTGTTACATATTGGTACATGTAATACTGCACCAAGAGATATCAGAGCTTTGATCTTACATGCACCTAAAAATATCCAACCTCAATAGAGCACTCAAACAATTCTTTTCCCTCACAATGAACCCATATGTTCTTCCAGCACAAAAGAAAATTAGCTTTTACTGCTCAAAATTAAATGCTGGAGAACAAGCCAAATATAGGTCATTTCTAGCAGGGCTGTGATCCTGTTAGATAACAGACAGCTAAGAAGGTTCAGGTCTGGGCAGCACACACATGGAAGACAGCCAGAGGGTTGAAGAAAGCTCTAATTTGGCAAATAAATTGGAAATGGACCAAGTGATGCAACTCAGTATTGAACTGTGCCCTTCCACTGTTGCAAGGCAATGTCACGGTACAGAGGCAGGACATATTGGCATGAAGACTTGTGGTCACTAATGATGACGTGGCACTTGTACAGGAAGAGTTTTATTAGCCCCAGTGTCCCAGATTCGTTGCAGTTTCAGTAATAATATTCCACTGACCTACATTTCCCTTGCAGGGAAATGGAGCTGGCTGAGGCTTTCCTCCTGTTTGTGCCTCAGTGGCAGTTCATCACTGCTGTGTGTTGACAAACAGCTGTTGTGCTCTACCCAGGAGATGTGTGTGCATTGCACACAGCATCCAATAGCTGACGGTGATACAATAAACCCCAGAACAAGGGAGATTGGACATATGGCTCTGCATCTTTCTCAGCCACCACATCTTCTGTCATGTCTGTACAGCATGATGTGGCCAAAATCTGTGTAAGGGTTTTTGCGACCTCCCGGGACACTACTTTATGGGTCAATCCTATTACTGATATATTTAAATTACAATAGGAAGACCCTGCATTTTTTGGTTTAAAAATTTTGTATAATTGTTTGGTGGTCAGGCGCTGCAACAGGCTGCCCAGAGAAGCTGGGGATGCCCCGTCCCTGAAACAGTTCAAGGCTGGGTTGGATGGAGCTCTGAGCAACCTGGTCTTGTGGAAGGTGTTCCTGCCCATCACAGAAGAGTTGGGATTAGATGATTTTGAATGTATCTTTCAACCCAAACCATTTTATGATAATTTATTTTGTATAAGAATTTATACACTTATATGAAAAAAGAAAAAAAAGAAAAAAGTTCAGGGCAACAATTTTTTGGGTGAAAGTGCTACTTTCACCTGTGTTTTGTACACATGTAAACAGAGGCACCAACTTCTTTCAGCATCAGCTCATTGTTACACTCATCCACTTTCCAAGCCAGACCAGCAGTTAGGGTTTGACGTGTAAGACCAAAAGATCCAGTGGTCATTGTCTATGAAAGTGCTTTGAAATGGACAACAAACTGATTGCCAAGACAAAGGTGAAGTGAGGTACCTGCAGTGAGAGAGAGCAAGGAAGCGTTACCAGGTAGGAGTAAGTGAGAATATAAAAGACAACGGAGAAGGCAGGGGACAAGAAAGATGAAAAAGAGGGCAAGGGGGTCTAATGAAAACTTAATGTGTTTGTGCTGGTGAGTAGCGCTCTTCTGTCACAGCAATCTTCAGTGTGAAGCAGCAACACTCTTCTTGCTGTATGTTATTGTGTCAGGGACAGCCTATAATAAATAGGAAGAGACAAGGCTGTATGCATTCACAATAAAGCCTTATTCTTGAATTTCCCCTTTGTGGAAAGCATCAACTCAGTGGCTAATCTAAAGTTTTGGTAGGCGTGAGTTTTGTCGCCAGGTGTATCCCCTGACAGTGTGGAGCACAGAGCCATGGGTGCTGAGTGGGTGGCTCAGCAATGGGGTTCAGAAACTTTTGCCTGCCTGTCAAGAGTTAAATGTCTCTTCCGTGCCGGCTGAGGTGGTCCCAGCTGATTCCTGTACATGGGCTGTTTTGAGACTGACATGAAATTAATTTGTCATCCTAAATCAACAGCAGATCATTTGAATATCTCCCTCCCATGGTGAATGATGCAAGACATTACAGAGAGGAAAAATAAAAGGAGTATGGAGCACCTGTCTCCACTGCAGAAACGATGTCTCTTGTGGGACTTTTTCAGGGCCAAACAACTACATTTTCCATGCACACATACTTGGAAAAAGGATTCATTTTGCAGTGCAGCCACAGCCAAGTAACTTCTAAAAGTATGATGAAAAAAGGGAGGAAGAAATGAAATAGGGTAAAAAAAATATTGAGGTAAGTTAGGAGCATGCAGGAAACAGCCTAGTTTTCTACCAGTTCCCTGGTCTGGCTGAGGTGTATTTGTACTTGGGTTACACTCTGGAGCATGACCTGCCTGCTCCTATTACATTGGCTTCTTCTAGGGAAATGAAATATTAGCCTATTTTCTTAACTTGTGTATTAAGAAGACAAGTTAATTTTTCACCCCTCTAGTGAATTATTATATGATCAGTTTATATGAGAGATGTCCCAGGAGTAAGAAAATGAGTCATAACTCAAAGGAGGTGAAGCTACAAATGAGTAATGAAGAATGAGAAGATCATTCTTTCCCCTCAGTGCCTGCACTGGCTTGTTCTGCAATTAAAAGGGCAAGGGAATAGGTAAATACACAGTTGAGCCACGAGTCATCTGTGTATGCCGTGATCTTTGGAAAAAAGCCTTACAAAGTTTATTTTTGTTGGAAATGAGCATGTGCAGCTATGAAACACATTAAAAGCCCTTCATTTTCTACCTAAGAGCTTCATTAGAGTGCCAGGTTGCGGAGAAACTCTTACAGGTGAGTTTCCTGAGGACACAACAGTGACTCATTTCAGAGCTCTGTTCCTCTCCATTGCTGTCTTCCCACTGTCTCTTCCTTGGAATGTTCAGAAAAAGTTTACTCTGTAAACTGAGCTTCCAAAAGGCACACTGAGAATGTATTCCAAGCCCTCACTATTATGGAAGTGATCTGTGTGGTAGAGGGGGAAACTCCAGACTGAATGAAAATGAATAGAAATATATTTTTAAATGTCCTGACTTGCCTTCGTTCTCCATCACCTGCCCACAGGCTACGCATTTTGACTGTTTAAAATTCCTTCCTTACCCATCTAGTTGCTTGCAGTACTGCAGTCAGGGTCTGATCTGTTCATGCTGCAGGTCTAGTTCCACAAGGTGCAAAGCCCTGATTTCAAGATCCCCACACTTCCAATGCTTATTCCAACTCAGCTGCTAGTTGTAACGCTGTAAAGAAGAGCCTTCATTTTCTTTTCAGTATGTCATAAAATCAGGGAATCTCTCATTGGTTCAGGTTGGAAGGGACCTAAAAAATCACCTCGTTCAACCCCCTGCCATGGGCCAGGACTCCCTCCACTAGGTTTTTCAAAGCCCCATCCAACCTGATCTTGAACACTGGCAGGGATGTATTCCAAGCACCATGCAGTGGTGGATGGAGGTATGACTTGTGTGTGGAATCTGGCCTCTCATGGAAAGACAGTGTAAGTAGGTTTCATAAATCTTCTCTTAGTGGAGAACTAGATTTCAGCACCTTGGGATGAAATGGAAAGTCCCTGGTTGGATGATAGTGCAGACACTGCTGGATGGAAAGTTGAGGAAACCTTCAAAGACTCAGAAACTGCACCTGTGAGGTGCAGTCCTCTAAATCACCAGATATCTGCAAGATTTAGTTTTTGGTGTAATAAAGCTGATAGTTTTTGGAGGTATGTTGTCTTTTGTTTGAATTATCTTCTGACCAGGCCAAGGTAACCTCAAGGGCATCTAGTTTTCTTGCTGTTCCAGAGCTTGGGACAAAAAATCTTTGCTCTCTGAAATTCAAATATCCCTAAACCCTTGGAGAAATGTGCCTCCATCACTTGTCTCAATTTCTCCTTTGTTGGAACAGTGTTTAATAGTCTTCTTAATACCTGCATTAATATGTTGGCTAAATTTTATATAAATATCAAGGAAGGATGGCAGATGCAAATGGCTGCTGACAAGAGTGATCTAGAGGCTTAGATTGTATGCAAAGCTGTATCCAGTTCACTGATAATTCAGTATAAATGCATTTTCTCATCCCATTTGATAACATTTTACATACTATACCACAGTGTGACTGTTAGAGAAAGAGGAATAGGAGCAGTAAGAAGACTTTCTCTTAGACAGGACTCAGATTGGCAACAAATCTCAAGAAAGCTAGAAACCACACATCTTCTGACATCACTATCTAAATACAAGGGCTTGTCCTTCGTGATGTGAAAGCCAACACAGCTGCCAGCCCTCCTTGAATACTGGATGAAACAATTCGTTACAAAAGGGACCTCTCTAGATCAATCTACAAATCACTACCATAGGCCTGGAAGCAGATGTGACATGCAAAACTTGACACTAGCAACCCTACA
This sequence comes from Zonotrichia albicollis, assembly GCF_047830755.1. Lineage (NCBI taxonomy): Eukaryota > Metazoa > Chordata > Aves > Passeriformes > Passerellidae > Zonotrichia > Zonotrichia albicollis. Next base: position 44,730,396 of record NC_133820.1, read on the forward strand.
AGGGTTTGTTCATTCTAATGATACCTGGTGGATTCTTCCTCAACATGTGGAAAAGTGCTTAAACAGGCTTTAAATAGCAACATATCAAAATCACCAAGTACACAAGGCAGTTTTCTTCCACTCCTTTACTAGATTGGATATTTGGTACATTTTGGAGTCACATGTAATACATAAAAGTTGTTTTTTCCTTTGCCTAGAGACTTGTAATGAATCAATGTTAATACATCTAGATGTGCACTTGGATGGTTTACCTTCTATTCCCTCACAAGGAAGATGCTTGAAGGTCATATAGGGCCCCTCCCATTTCTTAGATACATCTGTTTGCTAAACACATTTTTCTCATTACATGCTACTGATTTCAGTTGCGTTCCACAACAATTGCCCCTTGAGGTTAACAAATACAATAAGAACCACCTACTTAAAGTAACTAGAATTTTGAAGGCTCCTAGCAGCAGTTTCAAGCTGACCTTATGCTCCTATCTGTATGATCAGTTCTTCTCAAAGTCATATTATTCCCTTCCAAGCAGCCATGCATCTGAACCCTGCATCTGAAAATAGTGCAGAGAGTAAAAAATAAGCAACTGCTCAAATCTTCTTTAGCAGAGTCATCATACCCAATTCAGAGGTCATCTGCAGCGACTCTTGTAATTCTATTTCATAATGTTAAAAGGCTAAACAATACAGAAAAGGATGTTCTAATTTTTCTAAATAGAAGAAAGGATGCAGAATTCCAATGTATCCACCTTTTGAATTTGATACATGCATTAGGAATCATAGAATCATGGAATCATGGAATAGTTGGAACAGACCTAAAAGATCATCTCATTCCATTGCCCCTGCCATGGGCACGGACACCTTTCACTCGAGCAGGTTTCCCAGAGCCCTGTCCAAACTGACCTGGAAAACTTCCATGGATGAAAATACATATGTATTCCATTGCAGGAAAAGTAATGCTCCTCTAAGAACATTACATATACAGACTTTTTTAGGATACAACCTAGACAAATTCTATACGTTTCATGGTGTACCCTGTAGTTGTTTAGGCCGTTGAGGTTGTTTTATTGGGGGATATTTCCAGCATTTATGGTGAATGAAAAATCCATTACAAGGCAGCACTCTAGAAATGAAGCCTTGCAAAGTCGGAGAAAATGAGGCACTCTGACTGGAGAAAAACTAATTCAGCTTAAGCAGCCAGACACAGGCAGGGCTATGATGTAGCAGGGCTGTAGCTCAGGCTCAATATCATCGATGGTAACAAAAATTTTGCCAAGAAATGTGGAAATTCTGTTTGACTTCATGAAGCCAGACTGTGATCCAAGTGATGCAGGCACTTCAAACTCTGTATTGCCATTCCCAATATGGACTGTGTGTGGTGTGGCTTGCACTTTCACTGCTATTGATGCCAACTGTGACATCTAAGTTAGGTCAGGGAGAGCCAGCAAACAACAATAAGCCACAATGGAAAACCTGCCATTATGCTAGTTATTATGCAATCTAAATTGGAGAAACATCTTGTGAAGGTTTGACTATTTCAGAAGTTGCACTCATATTTTGTGCTATGTCAAGCACAAGATAAAATTCCATATATTCACTGAAAAGTAATAAGATGCAAAGTCTTTCCCTATCAGATAATTTTCAACTTACTCTCCCAAGTGGATTTTCTAGTTTCTAATACAGTGTTGACCTAAAAGCACAGTTTTCCTCTCAGCAGGGGGATTTTTGAGGCAGGACTCCATTACATAGCTGTTTATTTGCATGAATCTTATGAAAAAAATAAAGTTTATCCCTTATGTCTGTGCCAAATTTCTCAGTTAAGACCATCTATTCAGAGGTTCCAAGAAAGCACACTGAAGGAAGAAGAAGCTGGCATGCAATGTGACTACAGCAAGCTTTTTCCTGAAATGCCAGTCTAAAATCCCCCCCCTAACTTGTAGACACTGTCTGGTTTACATCACGATGTTCTGAATGAGCTCATTAGTGTGTGGGGTGCAGTGACACTTAGCTCAGTGCTGCAGCTGAGATGGTGCTTCCTGCCCCAGAGAGATTACTGCAGGTCCAATACCAGAGCAACTTGTTGAAGTTTTATGGCTTAAGCTATAAAGGAGGCAAGACTTATGGCTTTGGAACTCTGAGGAGTTATGGCAGCCTAACAGGTTACTGTCTCTTGGAGGAGATGTATTTTTGAAAGGTAACTGCCCATGTGTGCTCCTAATCTGTCCCAATTGCAAAGTAATGGAACTTAGCTTAAAAGTCTTCAAGTGAAACTTAAGCTTCAATGCATTACATCAGTTTTAGGGTGGGCCATGAGCATGCCCCACAACTGTGCCAGTGGCTCAGAGTCAGGGGTAATTTGTTAAGCCATGGTAATGCAGCTGTGGAGCTGTGAGACCACAGCCTGTGATCTAAGGATTCCTTCCAGCAGCAAACCCCATGAATTGTGTCCCTGGCAGAAAGCACAAAGGGAAAGGGAAAATAGAAAACTGAGCAAACAGAAATGGTTTGCCGGAGTCATGGCTCTACCTTTACCTTCAAATTTTTATATGGATGATCATGGTACAGACAGCACAAGATTCTAATATAGAAGCATGCCAATTAAATTAACTACCATCATTCTCTGCTTTGCTTACTTGAGGCTTTTGCTTACCTTTGCCAGAGCAATTCAAGCAAGGGTTAAAAAAAGGCATCTGGTCTTCACTAGCTGGCTTAGTTTCAAATTGATTTGGTTAAGCTAAGGCAGTATTTCAGGTCTTCACAAGCTCCTAACTAGCTGAATATATCTGTTTTTGACACTACACAGGCTTCCTTCTACATAAGTTTTCTGCAGGTAAGTGCCACAATTTCTATAGCTAAAGGACAATATATATTCTAAGAAGATATTTAGTAGTTTGGATTTCCATTTATTTAGTTTTGGATTTGTGGATTTTTTCCTAAATGGAAAACCACTTCGGGACATGAAGGAGGCAAATTCAAAATCAGGGAATCATGGAATGATTTGGATTGGGGAAACCTTAAAGATGGATCACCTAGTTCCAACCTCCTGCCGTGAGCACTAGCTCAATTTTTTTAACTCTCAAAGGACCTTTACTGGATTCAGAGGCTTGTTAAAGTCTTAATGGAAGGATAGGTACTGTCTAGGTGGACCGTCAAGAGATTCGGCTTCAAGGTGGGAATGCCTTTAATCTGCACAGATGATATTCTTTGATTTAATCTTCCCACACAGCTTTCACCCTGCTTACAAACACCTCTTTTTAGCTTATTTCATAACCACTGTTGCTGATTAAAGTGATGTTTACCGGCCAAAAAGAGTCATACCCACTCCATTTAGACCAGATGAAACCAAAAGTTTTGAAGTTTCAGCGATTTATTAAAAATTTAAAAAAAAAAAAAGTCAAGTGTGTGGACGAACTTACTGAGGATACTGCAAAGATATTTCAGGAAGACATAATAAACATAGCATGACCATTCTTTGGGTTTTATTCAAAATTTAGGATCTACAAATGCATATAATTTGTAGATATGTCTAAACTGTCCTTTACCCAATTATACTAGCTGCATGTAGGCATTAAAAAAAAATAAAATCCATTAGACTTTTCCTTCCAAATCAGTGAAGACAAAGTTAATCAGGATTCATTAACCCTGAGTTCTGTGCCTTACTCCTGTGTAAATAAGAGAAAGACAATATGTAATGATGCAAATTCGGATGTGACCAACCATGAAGAGGGGAGAATGGGAAGTGCTTGTTGAACCTTACTAATGTGAGGCTTTTTGGGGAGCTGTGTGAAATGAACAAAACAGGCTCTGGAAAGTGGTGTCCTACCGAGCAACATTTCCACAAGAGGAAATTTGCACAACGAGCAGCTGACTGTCTATACAGCTCATTCTGTCACAAAAGAAAAGAGTCCCTTAAAATTTAATAGGACTGGAATGAAGAGAAATCTTTAGAAGTGTTTAAGACAAAATTAAGACAGAAGACTTTGAGACAAAGAGATGGAATAATCCCCCTTACATGAAATACTTAATGACTGAGCTCCTTTCTCTGCAATTTTAAGTTGGTCAAAGGAATTTAATAAAGGTTGCATATTTCAAGAAAGATTTCAGTAGGGAAGCTTAAATTTCTATAAGAAAGTTAATGTTCTTTTTTATAGTCCATACTGCATTTCCAGAGGTGTTAACAGAACATCATGGCAAAAATGACGGGAAACAGAATTGTTGTGCTTTGCAAAGTGGTTTGATGTAGCTCGCATATACAGTATAGATGCATTGTGTAAGCAAAGCCTTGCACGGTCAGGATTTACAGAACACACGGAAACCTAAATTGCATTCTGTGCCTTTAATACCCTCCCAGGCAAATGTAGATAACTACAGACAAAAGCAGAAAGTCAAGGCATTTGGCTGGTGAAGAAATTAATCAGGGAAAGTTGCAAGATTAAATAAAAGGAATATTGCTGCAGTCTCTTATTTCATAAATCAGATAAATCACTTCTCCTACATCTCTTCTGTGGCACTTATTTTCTTTTTCTGGCATCACAAGTGTTGGCTTCCTAAAATTTTTGCCCAGTTACAGGAATGATGAGGAGAAAAATCCCACTACTTTTTAGGTAACAAAAAGAAAATTCCTAGGGAAATTATTTTAAATATTCTAGTCATAATTAGAATAATAGAATATCCTGAGTTGGAAGAGACCCACAAGGATTGAGTCCAACTCCTGGTCTTGCACAGGACAGCCCCAAGAATCATACCATGTGATTGACGGTATTGTCCAAGCACTTCTTGAACTCTTGAACATCAGGTTTGGTGCTGTGACCACTGCCCTGGGGAGCCTCTTCCAGTCCCCAAACACCCTCTGAATGAAAAAGTTTCTGAGGTCTGAAGTTTCTGAAGCTACACAATACTTTTTCTCTTTGTGCCTCAGAAGCAGTCATTTAGGATGTAGAAGCACTTATTCAGAGTGTTGAATTACTGAAATAGGACATTAAAAAAAAAATCCTCAGGAGATATCAGGTGTCTTGCATTAACATCTGCATTTCCCTTGATGAGTACCTTCTCTGTTTCAGTAGATATCTTATTTGTTACTTTCAGGTTCATCTATCTTCTACTAGTTGAATCACCCACAATTAACACCCTAATTATTAAATGTCTTCTGCTTGAATTTCTCTGAATTTGGAAGGAAATTTGACGGTCTGCAAAAGTACTCCTTATTGCTATAGAAGAGTCATTTATAAAGAGAAAAATCAGCAAACCAAAAGCAGTGGATACCAATAATCTACAGGGTTTATAGTTCTGGTTCCTCCAAAATTAGTAGAAAATTGAAAACACGAATAGAAAAAAGAAATATTCTAATAATGTAATAAAATCCTGGAATGATTTGGGCTGTAATGGCTCTTAAAGACATCTAGTTGCAACCCCCCTGCAATGGACAGGGACACTTTCCACTAAACCAGCTTGCTCAGAGCCCCATCCACCCTGGCTTTGAGCACTTGCAGGGATGGGGCATCCACAGCTTCTCTGGGCAACCTCACCACCCTCACAGGAAAGAACTTCTTCCTAATACCTGATCTAAATTTTCCCACCTTCAGCTTAGTCATCCCCCCTTCTCCTATCATTGCAAGGCCTTATCAAAAATAGCAATTACTGAGGCACTCTGTATGGAATTTTTCTGAATGGACTTCATGTCACCTCATGCCAATAGGGCTTATCAGCTGTGTAAGTCCAGGTATGTACAATATTAGACTTCAGCTGAAAAGACAGAAGGGACAAGTGCAAAATTAGAAAGGTCTGATAAAAGGAGCAGTGTCAGAAATGAATTGCAGTCTGCATAATTTGTGTGATCTGCCCAGCTAATTATATTGGCATTCAATAGCACTATCTAGTTAAGGACCTGTCAACATGTCTTCCAGAAAATCTTATTTGCTGGATTTTATAACATAGTTGTAAGGAAATCAATTCTAGGCCGAATCTTGACACACACGGCTAAGTACTTAAGAGGAATTGGTTTCTACCAAGCAACAGACAAACTGCACTCAGCATTTAAATAACTCAGCACTGGCCAGCATGGCAAGACTGGAAAAATGGAGCATTTCTTTTTACTTACAGAATGAGATAATTGCATTATCTAATCTATGTTATTGTGACTTTTAATGGAGGAAAGCATCAGGTAAATAAAATAGATTTTATAGGTATTTCTCACTTATATGATAAGTAAATATCCTTTATATCCTTTATTTTTTATTTAAAGTTTTTCTTGTATGTAGGTAAATTAATATATCGAGATCATTCTTTGTTCTTATACCCCTTCCTGTCTTCCTATCTCCTCCCTGCCATGGCTTTAATGTTTCAAATCTCATAATGAAACACTTTGTAAAGTGCTGCTTAATGCGCTGGCACAATGACACTGAAGTTCACCTCACAAACTTAAATTTCAAAATTCGTGCTGCTTACAAAAAAGATTCTTAGCCTGGAAGAAAACACCAAGTGCAGACCATATCATCCTCTTGTTGCTACCAATCTGTTCAAATCTACATCTATGAGCACTTAAGGCAAATGCCAAGCATAGGAAAAAGCAAGTGAAAACAGCAATGTTTCTGACACGTGATGATGAAAAGCTATGAAAGAAAATGTTAGCTAGTTCAGTAGCAGGTGCTGTCCCTGTGCTGCTTTACATTTCAGAAGCTTAACTCTTAATGTGTCTCACTGGTACTTTTATTTGTTGAAAAAATGCATATTTCCCTGCACTTTGGAAATATATTAGTTGCAATATTCAGGGTAAACAGAGCAGGAGAGCCTTGTTACTCGTGTTCAGTATCTATCACCAGAAGCAAAATTGTTACATTTTTACATGATTTTGAGGTGTCGGTTAGTGATGTCTTCTTATCTATATTCATGCTTGTTCTTAACAATGTATTTTTCAGTGATTTCTGTGATTTACTTCCTTGATTTTTTTAAGTGCATTTCTTTTCAATTTTCCATGGCAGTAATTTTCAGTGCCATCAATTTGTCCACACCAATAGGAAATGAATTCTGGATATCATACTTTGAACTCTTGCTCTGGAGACACAATAGGACCCCTTTTTATCTTGATTGCTCCTTGCAGGATGTGGAACCCATTCCCATTGTGGCAAAGAAAATGGTGTTAGTTTTTACATAGCGCTTCATGATGTGCCAGAAATGGAAACACACCTGAGGTGTTTCTCAGAGTAGCATTTGCAAGCTACCTTTCTGGGTAGCATCCATCTAGATGATAAGTGCTGGTGTTTAATCAAAGTATTATATGTTTTTGACAAATCCCATCAGAAATGCTTCTTTTTTGTGGAGTCACTTATTTTCAATGGCTAGACTTTGCTTCTCAAAGCTTAAAAAGTATTTGCTTTTTCTGATGTTGTTCTTCCCTTTTCTTGTTGCCTTGCAGAGGAAGTTTGTGGAAGGATTGACAGACAAAACCAAGGATTCAAAATCTTGACCTTGAACAGTCTTGACTTTAAAAAACAATGCTAGAGGCTTAAATTAATAAAATGTTCAAACAGGGTTCTGAATGTAACCTTTCCTCTTAGTTTCTAAATTCAGAACCAGAAAAATAAATATCTCAGTCTTGCAAATTTCCTTAAGGTTTTTGAATTATTTTATCTCTTCAGGAAGCATTTCTCAGATGTTCATCAGTTTTACCCCCTGGCTCCCTTGAGATTGAAGAGCTAATTGTTATTTGCACTTTCAGCAAGGCTTGTGCTGTTCTCCTGGCACCACAGTCATGAAGTCATAATGTAATTCTTGTTCTTCTTTTCTCTGAGACTATCCCAAAGGTCTCCAATGGGCGGGTAATGAATGATAATACACTCAGGTTGCAGCCAGACTGTGTGTGTATATATACATATTTAGAAGACCGCTTGCAGTACAGAAGATTTAATAACATTCACATTGCTCTGGCTTCTTCTTTGACCTATGACCTTGAGGAGAAGTTACCTTCAGAACTGTATTCCTAACTCTTCCCATTTCTGTTCTGCAACTTCTGATCTAACATGCAGAAACGAGAGGTGTTCAAAGTCAAGGTTGTTGAAAAATGTGAAAGATTTTTCAAGAAATTTGGCTTTAATGACTCAAAGAATGCTAGAATTAACACATTTAAACATTTTTAAATTTTTTTTCAAGTAGGGAAACACATTTGGCTAAAAAACCTGAGGAATTTTGACTAGAATTTCTGCAGAAATTATGATCTAGTGTCTGGGCTCTAGTCTAGCCAAAGAGAAAGATATGTGGATGCCTTTAATTTTCATAATCCTGATAATTAGAAACAAAATATTTTAAAAAAATCAAAAATTAACCTGGAATAAATACTAGCAGTAGTAAACAGCTTACAAAACTCTTTTCTGTGAGTTATCTATGTTTTATTTAGACAAATAGTTAAAGGTGCAATAGAGAGAGGGTTTGCCTCTCTCTTTCTCATTCTCCCATTTCCACCTATAAACTGTGTTTTGTCATTCCCCCAGCTGTGCTTAAAGTACTGCTATGGCAAATGAGCAGTATTTTTCCTTCAGCAGGAGGTTCCTGAGCTGTTTTCTACTGTCTCTTGCCAGAGACAGGATACAGAGCTAAAGGGACAGGTGGTTTGATCCCATAGTCACGTACCATCATTCTTATAAATGACATAACTTGTCTGGAAACTTATTCAGGAAATTATCTTGGGTAGAGGAAGTTTACTTTTAGGCTGGGTCATGTGAGGGATGTGGTTTATGCTGCTCCCCTGGTGCATCTCTGTCAGCAGAAGCAGCAGAGGGAGAGGGATAAGCAGCAGTGAAGGGATGAGGTGGAAGCCGTAAGGGTGTGCGGGTATAGAAATGTCAAAGCTATTTATGGCAATAATTCTGATGGCAATATCTCATGCAATTTCAACATTAAGTCATGGCTTTATGCTATAAAGCTCTTCATGGCTAAGAAATCATAGCATTGCTTCATCCCAGCTGTGCAACACCTCTGAGTTTCTGTACTATGGTAAAGCATTTCTCTCCTATACATCACTAGCTGTGATGGTAATTGGGATGGATAAATGATCCTGCTTTTAGAAAACAAACCACTGAAAAGCATTTGGCTTTAAAAAAAAATTTGTTTGCCTCTAAATGAGAAGAAAGGTTGTGTTCCCGCTTAGAGCAGCCCCACAGGGCCTTTAGCTCAGCAGAGGGGATAACATGCTTCACTGAGTAGACAGGGAATATTTCAAGTTCCTAATGACACAAAATCCTCTGCAAGGTAAAAAAATGGCTTCTGACATGTACAACAACCCTTAAATAGCCCCGTTTTGTTCTGTAAGCAAAACCACATTCACCAGGTGCATTACAACTTGTCAGAAGATTTCCAGTCCATGGAAGAAACCTGAGGATTTATGTTTCATTGGGGTAGAAGTCATACCTGTCTCTTAAAACATAATAGAAAATCCTGTATTTATTACTAAAAAGGCTGGATAAATTTTCCTTGATAACTGTCCTGTCCCTTCAACTTCTGCCTTCATAGTGACAGGCTCTCTGCATTCAAGCATCAGCCTGTGATCCCCACAGCTGACGGAAGAGCAAAGGGTAAAGAAGCATCTGTCAACTTTCAATTATCCCGTGGTGGTATCCTGATAATGTCTGTTAGCCAGAGCCGTGATGTCTGGGCTTGTATGTGCTCTCTTTGAATTCAGACCTGACCTACAAAGACAACTTTGGAGACAAAAAAAGGGAATTCAGGACTAACATTCAATACAGAATAGGATGCTTATACTAGGTTGCTTATAATAGGTTGCACTTGGCCCTTAAGCTTGCTGTATTCAGTGAAGATGTAGAACTGAATTAGGTTGCTCAAGCTTTCTTGTGCCATGTCCCAGGACAGCCAAAGTGGATACCAACTACTGGAGGATATGACACAGAAGTTGTAGAAGAGTTTGGTCACCTAGAGGAGCAGCTGGAAGACCCTACAGAGTATCACACAGTCTGATCTCTACATGGGGAGCTGAATGAAGCCTCTAATGTACACATAGATATTTCCAAGCAGCAATGCAAGTATATTTTTTTTAAGCTGGAGCTGAGTCACACACCAGATGTCTACCAGAGAAGTATCTTTGTGAAATATGAGGATACACTGAGACTTGTCTAGGCCCTAACTTTGAAACATAGGGACATCGTGCCAGTAGAATTCACCACAGTAAAGCTCCAGGCTGAAAACTAGGACATACTGAAAGTATAGATGTGCATATATGGGTGGCAGGTTTTTGTGGTTCTTTTTTAATGTAGGAAGGAAATTAACATCCTCTCTTTCCAAGCTGAGTGAAGCTATTTCCTATGCATAAAAGCCAGAAAGCGGCCTATGTACTACTATCTCAATCCACTAAAAACATTGAATCAGGAATTTCAAATGCAGTTTAGCATTGCCTGAGTCGTCTTCTGGCTCTTCTATGGAGTTAAGCAGTGAAGGGCGAAAGAAAACTCAGGCAACGAAGAGCTCCTTTATAAGCACTAAGATTCTTGGCCATTCCCAGACAATAAAAACTGACTTAAAATCCTTATAATGGATGCCTTGTTACTTCACTGCTCCTGTAAAACAATACCTCCTTAAAAGAAGTCCACAGCTTTATTTTTCACACTATCATATTCCATTCCACTACGATCAATGACAAAATTTCTGCAGCTTTTAGAAGAGGAATTAGCATGATATAAAGGTATCTCCTCTCATTTCTGTCTTGTCTAACAACAAAAATCTATTATGTAACTTTTTCTAAAACATTTCTCATTCTGGTCTAAATACTTTTGCCATGATATCACAGGCCTTAAAGGAGAACAGGCTCAACATTACTCCCTCCTCATGCATAAAAGCTATGGTATATTCATCATTGCATTTGAGTCATTTTTTGATACTTATTATTTAGATGTTCTGTTCTTTAGCCACTCTATTCTTCATGCAATCAAGAAACCCTTTGCTAGCACAATATCCATGGTTTTATATAACCAAGCCCTATTCAGACAAGCCAACATATTAGACCTCTTTTACTGCAGCTGCACTAAACCACATACAAAATGTAAAACACTGGCCAAGACATTGAAAAAAAGAGTCTATTCTGAGTGTCCAACTTGATAGTATTGCAAAAATCCAGCATTGAGATGATGGGTTGCTGCTCTATTTTCTTTTAAAAGATGGACGCTAAGATATCCCAGGCTGAATGTCAGATGTGAATTGTCAGACCCGTTTTGCATTTCATTGTAACTATAATTCTATGTGAACTCTAGAGCATTTGGATGCTATCTGAACATCTCATACATTCAAGAGCATTTCAACCGATTTCAACATACCAGCTGCTTCATTCAGTAAGATATGGCTTTACTAAAGCTAGGTCTAATTTCAGGCATTGCACAAAATGAAGGGCTCAAATAAAAGAAGTTGAGCTGAGCAATGGTGGGAGAAGGAAGAAGATGGATCATATATGCAGGATCAAGCAGTAACAATCTTCTTTCTGGTTGTGTAAGAGTTAGCCATCTGCTTGTTTTCTCTGAATTCTGTTTTGGGGAAACTGATCCAATTACCCTCCCTAACCACAGACCTCTTGTTTTGCCTGTGAAAATGAGGATAGGAACTGATTTAGTCATGGTGGGAGTCAGAGATTTGTGATAGAAATGGTTTTGGGTCTTGGTTGGGTTTTGTTTGTTTATTTGTTTTCTGTTTTTTACATTTTATATATGATTCTTCCTTCTCCTACATGGGTGGGAGAGAAATGTAACGGATGAACAAATTTCTAACATGAGTACTTGAAAAATTACATATGACAACACTGAGAAATGTACTTTACATTTTCCCCACTATTTTTGTAAGCTTTTCAGCGAAATCCTGGGAAAATAGTTGCTACAGGAACAATATGGAAGCATGAATCCTCAAGTTACTCCTTTTGGATCCAAAGGACATTTCAGGCTCCTAGTGGTTTGTGGGCTTGATTACTGTATTGAGCTCTGTGGTCTAGACACTTTTTTATACCTTACTGGTTGAAATGGTATTTTTTCCTTGTCACACAACCCTTAAAAACTGGATGATTAGTTTACTTCTAAGACACATGGTAGGTGAACAAGCTTAGCTTTGCTACGGGTCCAAAATACAATACCTCGTCTGGTTAAGGTAGTGAATGGAGTTAATTAAAACAGCAATGGATCATGGGTGGCTAAACCCCATAATATAAGGCTGAAAAAAGTGAATCAGAGAGTTAGGGAAGGACAATTCCTATGACTTGGGAAGGAAAGATGATTTAGCTTTGTGCAGTGCATCTATGAGAGGTTGTATCTGACAGGTCCTACCTTACTGTAAAGTGGGAAAGTCTTCTTTGCAGGGCTCACTCTTCTTAATAGCTGTGTCTCAGCACTGCCTCATGGGATGGTATTCTGTACACCAAGACAAGGTCGCTTGAAATGTAGCTAAGGAGAGAATGAGGAAGGAGTACAAGAGGTGAACACCACAGGAAGATTTTGCTGCCCTATTCCTTCATCCATTTTTCTTCTCTGATCATGTAAATCTCCCATCATCATCTGCTTGGATGGTTACTGTAGTAATAGTTGCCTTTACACATTACATGAGGAATGGGAGGTGTTAGGTCGTGGACTGGCTCCCCAGTAGTTCAAAGCCCATGTGGGAGGCACCACACTTCCTCACAGACAATCAAGCTGTCTGAAGATGGAATTTTGTTCCTGGCCACCACATGCCCACCCAGCTGCTTCCCTGCCAGTGAAAGCTGACTTCATGGGGCAGAGGAATTGGGAGCTCTACTCAGGAACTGCTCTGAGTCACTCTCTGAGAGCCCCAGCTGGCCTCATTCTTTTGGTGCTTCAGTTGGAAAGAAACAGAATGTAGTTTCACCCAGTCTGTCTCCTCCAACTTTTCACCAAATATCTAAGTCAGTTCAAAACAGAGTTTCTGGATCATGGCAGAATGTGAATGGCACTAGTGCAGATCTCCAGAAGCTTCTAACCTGCTGCAGGATGGACAAACTGAGAGGATGAAATCTTGCAGGGACAGCACTGCTCCAACAGAACATGACCTAAGGTCATGCTGCACAGAAAGGTGCCTGCTGACTTGTCTTGATGGGAGGTGCAACTTTATGAAGTTGCACATCTGGCAAAATTGCACTTCAGTCTTGTTCTTTGCTGTGGGAATTTCTGAGTTCAGTTGCTTGGGACAGTTAGTTGACAATAACTTTTATCTTCTGTAAGAAAATTTAGGATGTCTTTTCTCCTCATTATCTCTTTCTCCTGCTCTGTCAGGGTCTTTATTATAATACAGGCTTCCAGACTGTTTAGAAAGACTTGAGAGCATTTTTACTCCCATAAAATAAGGTCAATTACTCATTTTTCATCTATTGGTATTGACACACAGGTTTTAAGACATTCTGTAGTAAAGGAAATAGGCTCTTTATCCTGAGAAAATTGTCTTTGGAAGTATTCATAGACAACTTAGTTGTGTATCATGTCAGTACCTCAAGGCTGATGTATCATTAATTTTGGACTCTAGTCAAAATCTAAGGTGGTATTCAGTGCGATGAATAGATAAACACTCTAGACTGCTGAGCAAAAGCTTTCAGATTATCTGTGAATGTCTGTTATAATGTATTTCAAGGAAACTGTGCATTTCCTCTTTGTCTGTAGAAGTGGTGACCTTAAATATATGAGGATATGTTACCTATGCTTTCTGTTCTTGTGTCTGACTCATACCAAAGCACCTTGGAGCCCTGGGTGATAAAGTGCAATCTTCAGAAGATCAAATGTCATAAAGAAAAATACCTTGAGAACCTCAGAAAACACAAATGTCATTTCGTAAAAGCATGTGTCCCACAGAGATTCTTAAGATTACGCAGACATGGAATCTTTTTTACTAAGAGCAACCACCAAGAGTCCTCCTAAACATAACACCTCAGATGCAAGTGTAATGTTTTAAATAATAATTTAATCATTTTAGTGAGGCATGGGTTTTTCTCCCTCCGTCTAAAGTAGCAGGTCCAACTTTTCAGCCTTGTCCAACAGTTCTTACTGCAAAAAAGCCTATCAATCTCCCCTTTTAACTCTCCCTTTTATATAAACTCTCCACACAGCATGAAGATGTTATAAGCTATTATAGTAATGAATATCATGCTAACAGCCTATCAATTTCCAGCAACACACCTTTTAAAACTCTTCTCAATTCTCATTTTCAACTAATGTAATTTCATCTAGAACATCATTAAGATGTGTTTTCAACCCAAAAATATTTTGCTGTATAGTAGTCCTATTAAACATTGCATCTTTTCTATTTTTATGTACAGGTACAATTGAGACATATATTCCTTTAAGAAGTACAAGCATTCTCTTACATTTAGCCTCTTTACCCTTCTAATACATGTAGCTCTTCTACTGAAGATTCCAGAATGCTTCAATCAACAGATTGGCTTCTGTATTAGCATCTGTCTTAAAAGTTTTAAATGTGCCATTTCATTTCTGGTAGTTGATCCAAATTGCGTCACAGTTGTCTCTGCCCCCTTACAGGGCACTACCTTAACACTGTGCTATCCACAGCCAAGTACAATGATGGTGAAATGATGGCTTGAAACTTTTGAAAAGTGGCAAAATCTATTGAAGCTTGTTCAATTTTCCAATATATCTGACATTTTCTTAATTTGTGCTGGTCTTAAGCATTTGCTCCATGTGCTATTCTTGTTTTTCTCTACACTTCCCAGGATTTCCAGCTCTCAGCATTATGGATTTTCATGCACATTTATTCTATTATCACCAATAACCTCCATATGCTTCATTCTGAATTGAGTCACCTCTTTTTCTTGGAAAATTAACTCAGTCACTTGTAGCAGTTTCTAAGTGGTTTTGTTCCATCTATAATCCAATCTCTTATCACAGCCCAATGAAAGAACTGCAATACTGACTGTTTAGCTTCTTCTTTATGAGGTTTATTTAAGTATGCTCACACTCTTTTTTAAGTCCTTTGAAAATATTTCATATTTACATAGCGTATGATGCATCCTTTTCACTTCTGAAGCACATTTTCATAGTCAATAGCTGACTTAGATGCCAGCAAACTCAATTTGGAAAAACAAAACCTTTTGAATTGCATTTACTGTAGCAAGAGATTCCTAGCAGCCAATGTTTACAGCCTAAAAATTTTGTGTATTTCTGTCAGTTAGCATATTTCTAGACAGCTTCCGTTCAGGCTTCTGCAGCTATCATATCGCAAAAATGCTGGGAAATTGGACCATTTCCAGTGACATCTCATCACCTCTGACAGTTCAACACCCTCCTGAGCAGTGCCTCTGGGCCCTCTTTCACAGCTTTTCCAGCTATTGGGTGTCTGGATGTTTTCCTGCCCATGGTAGGGCGTGGAATTAGAAGGTCTTTAAGGTTACGTCCAATCCAAACCATACCCTAATTCTATGATACATATATTTGGCAGTTTAGGTGTTTGTGGTACAGGATACACCTCCTTGGCTGCTGTACTAGATTCCCTACAGAAAGGATTTTCTTTGGTATTTCCTAGATATCCATGAAGCCATAACACCTCTACTGGCATATGGATATTTTTCGTATTTTATAACTTGTTAGCAGTAGTCCACAAGCAACTGATGTGATCTGTCTGGGGGGAGCTCTTAGAAGCTTCAAAAGAGTGCAGAATACATCAGATCACCTCTTGCAATTACTTGGAAAGAGTGTGCTCTCTTCTGATGATAAAGCCAAGTGATAGTTACAGCCCTTCAAAGGTAAACTGGTCTGGGCTCCAACCACCATAGGTTCCTCCTATCGCTGCTGTGTCTTGAAAGAGCATTTAGGATATTTTTGGTTTTTTCTGTTTTTTTGTTGTTTCTTATTTTTTTATTTTGTTTGTTTGATTGCTAACATTTCACTCAACAATAGGAGTAAGTGAAAATTCCCACAACCCACAATTGTCCGTATTTGCAAGACTTTAAGCACAATGCAGAACATACATGATGAATTGTCTCATAGTAACAGTGCTAGTTAACATCTTGTGTTTTGGATTATGAGCTATGACTCATCAGTTTATCTCACTGATTATGATTTCACTGCTCCCTTCTGCTTCCCCAGCTGTTGTGCTCACTGGTAGCTGCTTACCTTGGACTGTAAGCTCTTTGGGGCATGAAGTACCTTCCAGGAGCTGTTGTATCATGTCAGAACAATCTGTGTCACAAGTTACCCTCTCTGCTAATGTAGCAGAAAATAAGTGGTCATATTAGTATGTAACATTGCATGCCGTATGTTCTCAAAATCTAAATTTTCTTTTATTATTTACTGAGGGACCTTTGTCCTGAAAGCATGTTTTACTATCACCTTGGATCTTGCAGAGAGTAAGACTCTGATCTTACAAAGTCCCTCAGAAGTTCCAAACTGCACGAGTTGCAGGTTGAAGTGGAAGGACCCAAAAGCCCGCCATACCTCAAAACAATGTTAAAGAAGGGAGGAGGAGCTGAGAGGACCCCAAATAAATTCATTTTATTGAGCTGTAACACTGCATAGCAGCAAAGATCTCAAATGCATTTTTGTAAGGGCCAGTTGCAGAAGTCAGATTTCAAAGTAGCACAGGAATTTCTTTAATACATCCTTAAGTGCACTTTTCCAAATAGACAGGTTACATTTCCATTTTCGTTTCATCTTTCCCGGACTTTGAACTCCTTCCCCTCTCCACTTCTTTTTCCTTATCCAGATATACTTAAAGTGGTTTAAATTTTTCTGGGGATTTCTTTGGTCTATACTTCAGAAAATTTACTGTTTTCTTATAAAATTTTCTTTTTCTTTGATTTACAGCTCTTTTGCTATTGTCATCTCTTGTAAGTATCCATAAGGTACAATAAATTTCTATGCCTCGAGGTTTTAAGACTTCTATTTAAATAACTTTCTGGTGATTGACTTTTTTACTACAAGTCCGGGAATTTAAAAGATGCACTTTCTTGTCAGAAAAGCAAAATTGGATATGACCAGCTGAAGCTCTTAGTGGTCTAAAACTGGTCTCATTAACTGATCACTCAATATACAATCAAACTTTCCAGAGCATGTTTCAATTCAAATTTCAGACACAATAAACTCTCCTTTTAGGCTTATCAAACTGAAGCATAGCCTGCTAGGATCATATTCTGCATGCAAGGAAATTGCCTGCTGAAGTTCTCTTCAGCCCATGTTGCACATATCTACAAGGTCATCAGTAATATATATATAAAAAAAAAGATTGTGTAAAATATGCTCAATGGCAGCAAAATTCATATTCCTGTAATATTTTGCTATTAACAGTGGCGTTAGGGAGATTTAACCTAGAAAATGGATATACACTAAATTTAAGTCAATAACTAATGGATGAGAATTAGGATTAAATTTAGTTATAGTTTATTCTATGTTTGCAGATTATATATTGCTGATAACTTTAATGTTTAGTATTGGCTATGAAAACATCTGATCATGATGCAGAAAAAAAATCCCTTAAACAGATTAATGATGTGATCCACTGTATTTAATCTCATATCCCCATGTCCTCTGATATAAATTGTAGCACTCTTCTGAGTCTTGTTAAAAGGAGACCGTAATGCTTAGTCTTATAATGGCAGAATTATAGTGATACATTTTGAAATGGGCAAAATCTTGTTGCTATCTAGCATTTTACAGAACATTGAGAAAGAGTAAAAGTATTGCAGGAATTACTGGGTTGTTTTTTTTTTTTGTTAAAATTGTAACACCGTCTTAGAATGACAATCTGCCTTCCCAACTTCCATCTGGAGTTTCCCTTGAATAAATATTCTTTTCCTCTCAAATTTGAGAACTAAATTATTCAATGATATTGCTTTGTGATGTTAAACAGCTGTTGTGTTTCACCCCTAAAAGCACATTTCATTGATGGCTGAAGCAATTCTTTCATTTAAGCTTTATTTTTAAAATGTCCTCTGTACCTTGAGCTAAATGCAATATATGCATACTAGAAAATTCTATATATTTTATCACCTGTGATGAAAGCAAGATCTTTGCAAATGACAGATTTTATTAATCCCACAGATGCCACTGAAAAGGTTTTTAATAATAACAATGTTCCGGAAAAGCATAAACCAATTCAACAGACGTTTTGTGGACATTTCATGGATATTTTCCAGGGAAAAGATGAGGGAAAGGCTGTGGATGTTGTCTATTTGGACTTTAGCAAAGCCCTTGACACCATTCCCACAGCATTCTCACAGAAAAACTGCCTGCTGAGGGCTTGGAAGGGTGCCCTCTTTGCTGGGTAAAAAAAAGTCTGGATGGCTGGGCTCTGAGAATAGTGGTGAATGGAGGTGAATCCAGTTAACAGCTGGTCCCTAGTGGGGCTCCCCAGGGCTCAGTATTTGTTTAATATCCAGTGTTGTTTAATATCTTTGTCAGTGATCTGGATGAGGGAAATGAAGCCCCCCTCAGTCAGTTTGCAGATGACACCAAGTTGGGTGGGAGTGCCGATCTGCTGGAGGGCAGGAGGGCGCTGCACAGGGATCTGGACAGGCTGGATTGATGGGTCAAGGCCAATTGCGTGGGGTTCAATATGTATGAGTGCTGAGTCCTGCAATTAGGTCACAGCAAACCCAGAGAGTGTTACAGGCTACTGGGGGCCCCAGTGGCTGCAGAGCTGCCTCGTAAAAAGGACTTGGGAGCAATCTTTGAAAACTGCAGAACATGAGCCAGCAGTGTGCCCAGGTGGCCTAGAAGGCCAATGACATATCAGAAATGTTAGAAGAGGCTGCCCAGGGAAGTAGTGGAATTACCATCCCTGGAGGTAATCAAAAGATGTGTAGATTGTAATGGTTTACTGATGGCCTTGGCAGTTATCAATTGGGCTTCATGATCTTGGAAGTCTTTTCCACACTTGGTGATTCTATGATTCTATGATCCCAGAGAAATAAAGGAGTTGTTTTTCTGAGAAAGCACCTACTTTTATTTACCAATGAGAAATTTCACAGGGCCATATTCTGCCTTCAGAGAGTCATACATAAATCAAATTGATTTCAATAGAAATTGGTTGCTTGTACTGGAGCAGCAGTATTGCAGAAACTTCTACAGAGATTCCAGCTAGATTTGCCTTTAACATCAAAATCCCCATTTTACACTTGAATCAGCAATTTTAGCTTCTAGATCTGACAAAATCATCCTGAGGGAAATAAAATCTCCCATGAAGAGCTGAAGCCTGGCAGAATGTCCTAGAAAGAGTATCAGCTTGCTTTCCTTTACCCTTCCCCAAGCATCTGCCCCAGGTCATTCTCAGAGCTAGGGTGCTAAGAAACAGGGATCATTTTTCTAACCTGATGGAAGCATTCCTAATCTGGTATGCAATGAAGATTTTTTAAATTATAATTAGTGTAGATCTGAGAAGAGTGAAAGGAGCCATGGCAGTCTTCTAACTTTTCTTATATTTATTATTCCTTATAATATACCAACACTAAAGTCCTACTATTTGACCTGGCTCCTTCTAAATACAATAACTTCATTTACCAGAAGGACAAGGTCAGCGTTAAGATCTGTCCATGTAAAACTTTCAGTCAGTTATACTATCAGATGGTCTAGCCTCTGAGTGATCCACTAATCAGATACTTGATGGCTTCTGGTTAAGAAAAAACAGCTAGAGTAAAACATGACTAATATGTTCTCCTGCTCACTGTGACCTGCTGTTTTGCTTGAATTGCTTGAACTTTAGGATTCACAATATCTTTTTCTACTTCTTCCTAACTTTTACAGCAGCATCATTTTTCGTCTGTCACTAGCTGCCATCTTTGGAGCTGAGCATCCCCAATGTGAGCAGGACCTGAAAATTGCTCAAGTCAGGAAATGAAAGTCCCCGTTATATCAAAATGGAAAGGGAAGGAAATGAAATAGTCTACAGTTTTGCGTCTAGAAACCATTGCATTTCATTCAGGAAGTTTCACACAAGGGATGCAATGTACTATCTAGCAGGTGAGTAAAAGGAATTTAAATCAGATTTACTGTGTTCTCTGATCTTTCCAATAGCAGCGATGTAGAAGATACCAATGACAACTTTGTTAAGACTCTCCATGCTGTGGTCTATCCATTTGTATAGTAATATTAGTGTTTGCTAACATATCTGAAAAGTTTACATTTAAGCCCCAGAATTGTAACCTGGGGGCTATAATTAACTCTGACTGTTACTTAGACACATCACTGGTCCCCAAGCAGCTCCAAGCTGAATTCCCCTTCACATCCTAGTGAGTCTTTCTTTTCAACTTCTAATGACTCTGGAAGAGCCATGCATAATAAATACATAGTTCACAGACAGCTACTTAGCCTGCTGTCTAACAAATCTCTAATTTGTTATCTAGTAAATATAGTAACACTTAAAATACAGAGACTCAATCAATGAATCTCTCTCCCTGTCTCATGTGTCTAGAATACACAAATGAGATTCACTGCTGCTGTTTGTGGGCCAGCCACTCAATAGGTACATATATTACCGTAAATATACATGAAACATCTTTTAAAAAATGTACAAAGAGCATTAACATGCTGAAGGGAAACATATTATTTGCTTTTCTCTCCTTGTCTCCTCTCCTGTGATATCCTTTGGCTTCCCTCAAAAGGGAAAATGAGGGAGTCAATTATCTGCAAAGGGAGTCAAGTAACTGCAGCAAATGCCTTGGGTCTACACCTGATTTCCATGTGCTATTCTTTATTTTATTAAAATAGGACCATGCAAACCTACTTCAGATTGGCAGGATAAAATTCAACGTTGCATGTTGTAAATATTATAATTCCTCATGACAGTCGCTGTGAGTTACAAGGTAAAGGGAGGAAGCTACAAAAACTAGTAATCAAATGGGTTTATTTAAAGGTTATCCAGTTGCTGTATGGAATTCAACAAAAATATTTATTTATATTCCTGAAAGAGAATTACAACACCCCAAGTATGTTTCATTTCAAGGACTGGACAAAACAACCTCTAGTGGTCCCTGTTGACCTCAACCATTTTGTGATCTGTGTGGCAACATGTTGAGTTTCCAGTGACAGAATGAGAGTCTGTGAGTCTAGACTAAATTTTTACATGCAACTGGACAACTGAAACGGAGAAATCTGTATTATGTAGGTGCTGACTACCCTTACTAATGAATTTATTTAGTAGGAATTGTGTAATTCTCTGCATGTGGTAATGAAGGCATTGTGCACTACCTGACAAAACGCATTAAAGTTTGAAAATGCTGCCTTAAGTGCATAGTAGAGATTTTTTCAGGGGTTGATAATTTTATCCCACTATTTGGTTTCATTACATGGAATCAATCATCTCCAGGGGGTTGATTTTAGACAGCTCAGAAATTTTTGGTTTGAGGAGTACACTGAATATTTTTCAGGATTTTAATTTGCATGGGTGGGTGATCCTTCCCCTCTGATTTGTTTTAGTTTTGAAATAGAAGATAAGAAAGCTTGTCAAAGCCTTTGTTTTTGTCTGGCTTCATGTCAAATCCATGTAGAATTCTGCATTCTGGCTGTATTTTCATAGGCTGACCTGGATTTCATGAAATTAAAAAGACTTGTCAGCTTTTAGAAGAAGTGCAGCTGAGATATCAGTTTGCAATTATATCTGAAATGTGGTCGTCAGTTGAGTTTACGTTTCATTGAAACAATTATTCTCAGCATTGTGTCTTTAAAACAGCATGTTTTGCCAAAGAATGCTGCAAATTATCTGTTTGAGACTAAAAAGCAAACCAAAACATGCTAAATGAAAAACCTAACATAATTACCCAGGCTAGTCAAAATCTTCCCTCTATTTTTGCTGTGACTCTCAAGATACTTAATTGTTTTCTTGCAATGACACTAGCCACCCCTTCAGCCGTCAGCTCTTCACCACATCACTCAAAAAGACTCACTCTTGGGAGGGAAAATGCAAGTGAGAATAGACATGTTCTAAAAACACTCAACAAACTAGGCATGCTTGTCCAGAGTTGGGATTTTGGGTTATGGAATAAAGAACGACTATAGAATTGTTAAGGAACTAAGAAACACCATGAACATTTGATCATTTGATAGGAATTCTCAGAGAGATTTCTTTTTTCAAAAGGACATAAGCACTACTGATAATGATTAAAGTTCAGTTCCAACATCCTGTAACTGTCTTGTTTTACTTCTATTTATGTTTGGGTTTTTGTAATCTTTTTTGAGTAGATAAAGATAAAAATCTCTGATGATTTTGATATAAATAAATATTTAAATTATAAAAGTCTGATTTGATAGTTATGAAAACAATGAGATACAGAGAGCTGATGGTGACGAAAATATTATGAAAATTTTAAAGATAGACCACAGAATCTGGAGGTGGTAAGTAGAGGGGTTTTGTGTATTTTGTATGCTACCAAGGAACAAAAGACTTCACTTGCAACAATTTTTCCAATGTTGACATAAGTGTATTTGAGCCAAATCCAGGTCCTTGTCTAATTGATACAACCCAGAATTTCCATATTTGGAGAAGTTTATCAGTTGCCTTTAACAGGAAGTTAAAATAAATAGGATAGTTGATTACATGGACACAGCTATAAACAATGGAGTGTTTTAATGCTGACATAGTGAGATTAACAAGCTATTAATGAAATCCCCATTTAAAATTATTTTGTCCATAAATTGTGTGTGGTGGAAATCTCCATACCCTTGAGGAAACTAGTCAGCGTTGAGTTAAACACACACATATATGTTTAAAATAGAAATACTCACATATCTATTATATATATATATATATGTGCGCGCGTGTGTGTGCATGTGTACACACACATATATCAGTCAGTTTTCTGATAGACAAGAGGAAGCCAAACTAGAATGCAAATATAACTTCTGGCACAGAGATCAGGTCAACCCAAACAAACTAAAATTAGTTGATGATTTTCCAAGAATAGATTTACATATAAAAAGAACAAAGCAGTTTAATACATTTGCTGACTTAGAGACCAATTCATCCCGGAGGAAAGAGAAATTCTTGAGTATGGCTGTTGTCCAAAGTATTATAATTAGGAGAAACTAAATGAGATTTTACTTTGGTCTTGCAAAAGAATCTATTTTTTCTTTTGGCTTTCACGGGATGAGTAGGTTGAAAATTCTGTATCCAGTCAAAATATTGAGGATCCATTAACAGGATTTTAACTGGGAAAACAATGGTGTTTCTTGTTAAGAAACTTGTTTGGGTTTGATTCAATTTCTGGTTTAGTCATTAAGGCTCTGCTGGCTAGTAATTTTGATATGAAGTTGTGTGTGACATCCTATCCTGCAGCTGCACACTGCCACAAAAGATACCTTTCTTCATCATGGGACACGTGATCCAAATGGAATGGTTTCTGTTATGCTTTGGTCAGGTATATAGCGGGGCACGGTGTTTTCAGTGTTCAGCCTCTTTTCCTTTTTGTGAACAATAGTTTACAGGAAAAAAAAACCCCAGACCACAGCCCAACCCCTGCCAAAAATGTATTTCCCTTGCTTTAGACAAAAGCAAACTTAGGAGTGCAATAGAAGGTCATATTCGTTTTTCTTTGAAACAGCTTCGTATGATTTCAGGCAAATCCCTCCCACAGCAGAAATGGATTATGAAATTCTAAGTCAGGATTGATTTTTGAGGACCAGCCTGCATTCTTCAGCACCCTTGAATCAAAAGGTTAAAACAGCAAATGACTTGTAACAAGGAGGAGTAATTATGGATGTCCTACTTTATCCACACTAGACATTAATTGTAAATCCTCTCATTGATAGCAAGTGCCTGATCTGACTGAAGTCTAGGAAAGAGCTGCCAAGGACTTCAGAAGTTATTAAATGAGAATATACTTGTAGCACATGGCAAGGAAAGAGTATACTTCAGATACTAGGTTTTTATTAATTTGGGAAGATAATTAGCCTTCTTCCTTTCAAGCCTGCAATGATAAAAATCAAAGGATTTAAATCGATCTCTCCCTGTCAGAAATGACATTTCTTCCATTCCTGATTACAGTTAGGAAAGGAAACATGCTCTGCTATCCCCATCTTCCATCTCTGACTTACTACATTTTCTTGTGGAAATGTACTTTACTGCATTTCACCTTGGTTTATTTGTTATTTAAGAAATAAGGCACCATCCTCTTACATGCCTTACATGTAAGTGCTGTGAAGTCTTTGGCTGAAAATCCTACTTAAATCTAAAACAAGAAAACAAGCCTCCTTGGAATTGTCCCAGCAATATGTCAAAAGCAGAGGACAGCTGAGGAGAAGGGTGTTGTGTATGTGAAGAAGAAACTACAGTTTTGGCTTTTTTCCTCTGTGTTACTTACGCACACAAAAACACACGCAAAAGCACTGGGGAGGGCTTCTCAGAGGAAGTGAGAGAATTTACGCTTGCTATACCTCAGCAAAAATCTGATGCTGGTTGGCCAAGTTGAAGTAATTTTAAAAGCAAGCAAAAAAATCCATGGAATACTCAATAAGCCATTTTGTAGGTCCATTCTAGAGCATAGGTAAGGGGTAGAGCAAGGGAAAAATTTTTAGGCAGTAAACACTTGAATACAAAGTGGCTGACACTGAGTTACTTAAATAGATATTTTAAAGTATTTCCTTTTCCTCTTAATACAAAGTTCACTCAGAAACACTGTACACATAGAGATGTCTTCCTAACCACAGTGTTACAAATAAACCAAATTATTTTGCCACAGGCAATAATTAGACAGAGAATCATTGGTAAAATCCTGCTGTAAACTGTATGCTTGCTGGAAGAATAATCAAGGAGTTTCAACAGTGCTTTTCAGAATTGTTATTTCCTATCCCTTTTGAATAAGCATTACCCATTTTCTTCATCCATCTATCAGAAAGGTTCCCATGCACATACTGAATGGATGTTTACTAAAATCTGTCAAACCTCCTTGTTCAGCTAGTAGGAAGTGCACATCTGCTTGCTGGATCTAAGGATGCCCAAGTGATGATGGTGTTCCCAACAAAGGGAAATAAAATTGTGATCTTCTTTGTCAAATCATCCCATATATACAACGCTACAAACAAGCAAGCACTGCCTTAATAAAAGAATTAAGAAAGGACCCTACAAAATATTTCCCTTATTCTAGACTTTGAGTGCAAGTATGTAATTTTGGCTGTATCACACAATAAAAATACATTGATTTATGCAAATTTTTACTTCCCAAGCCCCAAAACACTTTATGAGCTGTACAACATATACAAGAACATTTTCACTTAAGACTAAATGCAGCAATTTCTGCAGTGGATTTCTACATCTGTTAATTAAGGTACACTTGTAGCCCAAATTTCATTTTACAATACCCTCGTGTGCCATCTCCATACCTCAGCCTGGGAACTAAAGCAGTGAGGTTGCCTTTAATCTCTCCAGGCTCAGGAACTCTCCCAGAGAGATTTTGAAACTAGATTAAATCTATAAGAGAGCTCATGGGAGTATAAAGTGTAGACCTAGGTCAAAGTCCTGCATTGAGGGAACACCCTTTCCCTATCACAGAACATTCTATATATAATGGTTTATTAAAGATGATCTTTAAAGATCATCTAGTGCCAGCTCCTCTGCCATGGGCAGGGTCACTTTCTACCAGATGAGGTTGCTCAGAGCCCCATCCAGCCTGGCCTTGAACACTTCCAGGGGTGGGGCATCCACAGCTTCTCTGGGCAGCATGTGTCAGGGCCTCACTATGCTCACAATAAAGATTTTCTTTGTAATATCTAATCTAAACCTGCCCTCTTTCAGTTTGAACACATTGCCCTTTGTCCTATCATTTCCCCTTTTTCCTATCAGGGTACCAAAAAAGGTGAGTGGTATTAAACTTGCAAACTACAACACAGATTTTCTTTATCCTTCCAAGAGATAAGAGTGGCATTTGGCCTCTGAAAACGTTCATTGAGTAGGAGGTAGGGCTTTTCAAGCATCATAATTGATAGATTTGTAATTAGCAAGCTTTGCAGCAGGAAGAAAATCATTGCATGATGACTAGATTACAAACCCTGTTCTTTCATCCTGCTGCTTGTGATTTTGCAATGGCTCTGATTGTAGCTTCTCTGACATTTGCATATCTTCTTAAGCATTTGAGGTGCATGCTGATTTCATGTTTTATCTCCTTTTGATATGTTGCAGGTGCTTGTCAGTGACTAGCTGAATTTCTATTAGTGTTAG
This sequence comes from Zonotrichia albicollis, assembly GCF_047830755.1. Classification (NCBI taxonomy): domain Eukaryota; kingdom Metazoa; phylum Chordata; class Aves; order Passeriformes; family Passerellidae; genus Zonotrichia; species Zonotrichia albicollis. Next base: position 44,756,523 of record NC_133820.1, read on the forward strand.
CTTTTATTTTATTGAAATATTTGTGCAGAATGATATATCACTGAAGCATAACATGAGTCCATCCAAATCCAACTGTGTGGAAAGACTTACAGAAGGCACTGAATGCACCATAGAAGAGAGGTGTTTTGATCTGATCATTGCAGGTAGATGGGTAGGGAACATTTTTTTAACTGCATGCAGTGCATGGGGAGCATTTAAGAGCAGTTTTGCATCCATTTGTATTCAGCAGGTTATCTATGCATATGATTGATGTGGCCTCCCCTTTTCCCTCAGTTGCTGCCTTTGCCTCATGATTAACACCAATCTAGTACCTTGTCACGACTGAGGCATCAGTGGGATTTCAGAGTGACAGATGCCCTCATGGCAAATACACTCAACAGCAACTGGAGCTAAAAGGCCACTCTTCAAAAATGGGACATGTTGACAGCTGTGGAAAGGTATCATAGTGTACCATGTGCTATTAGGTTATTTGATCTTGTGCTTTGAAGAAAGATTTTGGGCTGGTGACTTAGGAATGTTACTCCAATTCATTATTTGTTGGCTTCCTTCACTTCTGAAACCTGCATTTCTTCACCAACACTGATGATAAAATCAAAATATTCAACAATTTTATGTATGAAGCTTTAGTCATTCAGGTGTTTGTAGAAATTTGGTATCTTTCCATGATGGTACTTGTAGAAAATGACTAGCAGGTGTGTAAGATTATTTTCACATAGCTGTAAGAACAGCAGGCATCACAACCTATTTTTCAATGTCTCATTCAGCCTGTTATTCCATTTGCTCATTTTTATTTGTTATTTTAGGGCTCAGTTCTGCAATGACAGATAGGAAAATCACTTAGACAAAATTCCTTCAGAATGACATTTTTTGGGACAGAGAAGCTTAGTTCACAGTAATGGTAAATGGGTATTTATTTAATATAAAAGAATCTGTGCAAAATAAATTCTTTACTGTGACTGGGAAAAAAAAGATTAAGGAAAGCGTGCTCAAAAATTTCACTGCCCAGCTTATATTTTTATAGCAAGAAATGTTGCTAGCCTAGTGTTCAGTTTAAAGGAATCATGAAAGCATCAAAATTTCCTGTTTTCTAGCCTTTGACTAATAACGTGGAACAAAATATGAATTACCAACCCTCAGCACTGTATTTTGTTGTTTTCCTCAGTCTCAAAAGGGTTTTGGGATATCAACAGGACTGTGCCTTCTAACAGGAATGAGGTTAAAGTCACCTTCTGCCATCTCAAACTCAAATTGTGCATACGGGGGGGACAAAGAGTAATAAATTACAGATGGATTTTTACTGTATTCAGTAGCAAATGATGCCATTGTATTTTTTACTATTTCAGTATTTTTTGAGGTTGGCAGAGGGTTGCCTTTATTTTTCTATGTGTGGTGCCTAGCTACAAAGACACTGGTTTCACACAGAGGTATATCTGGAGAGTTGATGTATCTTTTTTATTTATTTTTAATACCAATTCATTTCAGTGACCACAGGAAGGGCCCATGCTTTATAAAGCCTGGCATTATCTGATTATTATTTTTTACATTGAAAAAGGTCATTCAGGATTTTGAAAGATTTTTCTTGAACTTCAATACCAAGTTACATTCAAATCAGCAGTTTAAATCAGCAATCATTTTTAAGAATATTAGTTTGGGGTTTTTTTTTAATAAATGGAGAGCACAATGGAGAGTGTATTTATTTATAATTATGCCATCTTTATTATTAACCACGTAGGTGACACTGAATATTCATAATCCCAATGTAAAACCAGCCTCCGGAAATTATAAGTAATACTTAAATCTTTTTTATTTCGGTAGTGATAACAGATATATTAGAAATACGGCTTCTTTATAAGAAATGGCTAAATTTGCAAGAACAGGTTTATGTGTTTTTCCTGAAGAAACTCTCTGTGATATAAAAATAAACCTTTGCTTTTTTTTTTCTCTGCATTAATAACTGCACCTAGAAATAGTACAGACAGTTGTGGTAGAATATACATCAAGCAAACTCATTTATAAACAAATCTAACTTTATATATGAGAATAATGACAAAAGGGAGGTCTTTTGCAAGATAACTCATTTTTACAGTGGAAATGGCTCAGCTGCACTTGACAAGTTTTTTGAAAACAAAAGAATTAGACTTTGACCAGCAGCTCAACAGGGATTTTTGGCAAGGCTGGTGTTATCATTTGCAAGGGCCAACAACTCCCTCTGCCTCACACGCTGCACAAGGAACAGTAAATGAGTTGGGGAGGGCTTTTATTTGCAGGAAGAAATGACAGCGCCAGGACCACTGAATTTTTAAATAGATGAAGATAAAAAATGTGCTTCTTTGCCCCTGCTTTAACGCGCTGACGTGCCAACGTCACTTTAACAGCCTAACAAAATAATGTTTGCAGAGATTGAACCTGCCTCTCACATGCTCAGTGGTACATTTGCAACCACCCGCTCCTAGCATTCCCCCTCATTTCCTTGTCGAATTTAATCTCAGATACAGTAAATTAGATGGACAACTTATGCTGGATTCTCTCCCTAATGGGTATTACCAGCAAGATTCAGGGTATTATGATCTGTTGTCCTGCATCTCAGAGGGAATCTTTATGCCACAGAGATGCTTTCCCAGGCTGTGCTATTCATAATGACTTGAAGCAACATTTTGGTCCTTCCTCCTCATTTCATTGACCCATGCTCATCCCTTCCTTGCCATTTTCCTTCTGACATTCCCTCTTCCATTTTGTTTCCCTGTAGGTACTTTCATCTAGAGCTAATGACCTTTTGTAAATATTGTTGTCTTTATATTTTGTTTGTAAAATGACCTGTATAAGGGTGTTTACAGCTATATTCAAGAGTAAATTTGTAGGCTGTCTTATTGTTGACAACCACAAAACAGTATTTCTCCAATAAGGTTTAACTTAGAAATGTTGCCACTCATTTCAGTGGTTTCAACTCTGTCCTCTGAGGCAAAAAATCGTCATAGTACCATTTAATGATGAACTTTGGGCATCAGGTTGGAGTGTTTTGTTGGATGCAACAGAAATGCTCCTTGCAAAAACATATTTAATATTCAGAGGTGTGTGACCTTTGGTTTTGCAGTCAGATAAAACTTGGCTTCTTTTTTCCTGTCTAACATTACAAAGGTAAGGAAATAAGAAGATAGGGTAAATTGCATATTTATGCTTATTTCTATCTCCCACAAGGAATCTGAGAAGTACTTAGAATGCAATTATTTAGTTCAGATATTCTGTCGAGGAAAATGTTTCCACAAGCGTTTTACAGACTTACTGTAAATAATACAATCACACGCTTCAATCATAAATAAGCAAGGAGGAGCAGGAAAGAAAGAACTGAGGCATAAACAGAGATTTGAAGTCTGCTGCTGAATCTAGGAGACAGCAGAATGCAGAGTGGTTGCTCCAGGTGACAGAGGAGAAACCAGGTCTACCGAGGACGACAAGGCTGGGTGAAAGAGGGAATGGAGGAGCTGGAAGTGTGAGACAGATAAAAAGTGTGAAGTCCTGTGCAGGAGCTTCTGGCAGCTCCATTTGGAGGGGGTTTTGTGGTGGGGGAATTCTTGCAGGTTGTGTTCCGCTTTTTAATCAAGTCTTAAGGGGATATGTGAGACCACACTTTTTTGGTTTTTTTTTTTTTTTCCTTTGATTGCATTTGATTGTGAAGGTGGGTAACTTTATAGCAAAAAAAGTAAAAGGTATTTTGAGTACACTCTAGTACCATGAACATGTTTCCTGTTACAGAGGAAGAAAACAAGGATCAGAGCACCACATCTGGACAAAAAGAAAGAAATGTGTCTATCACTTTGTTAAGCCAAAGGACACTGAATAGTGTTCAGGGAACTCTTACTGTGGTTCTACTGATGGAGATGGGTGAAGAATCCTTGGAGAACAAGATGGGGAAAATGGGTGGCTGCTCTCAGGTGTTTCCATTAAGGGAAGCAGGAAGACTTTTTTGGAGAGATGTGCGTAAATACACAATGGTAGCTCTTGGTGAAACTAGGAGTTTTCAAGAGGAGAGGAAAGCTGCTCTATTATTATAATGTGTATATATATATACATATAAAAATATATATAATGTATATAATAGTATTTACTAAACCCTAATGACCATTATGTTGCCAGAGTTGGACATCAGACGTCATCAGTGTCTGTCCAAGAGTGATCCTTGGTTCAGATCCCAGTTGGAGCATAACAGCCCACATTTGAGAGGAAAATAGCTGTATGCAACTTGCCTGGGGTCCCATATGCATAATAAATTCTGGAACATGGCAAGAAAGAGGTCGAGGAACAAGAGTTTACTTAGACCCCAGTTTTACTGTTGTATCACAGAACAGATGAAATCCAGCTCCTGGGAATATTTTTCTGCTACAGGTTTGTTTGTATACATGTGGCTATCATGATCAGCTCCCACTTAGATGACTTTTGAAAGCATGTTCTCTATTAGCTCAGAACCAGCAACCTACATGGATTTCCACATCCTTATAGGATTTCCTGTGGCATGAGCCAGGAGTTATCTACTGATCTCAGATCAAGACACTGAGAATTACAGACTTCAATCTTCTATACATCACCAATATTTTTCTTACCTCTGACCAGTTTCTGACTCAGTTTCTCTCTTTAGGCTTGTTTGTAAAGATTAAACCATTGCAACAAAGATTTTTGAATATAAAACTCCTTTGTAATAGTTACATATCCTTTCTTATTTTGAGCAGAATTACTCTAAGTCTGCCAAATGGACCTGGTTAGAGCATGGCCCATATATATTGGCCCATTGTCAACCTTTTGCCTAACTTAGGTAATATATGCAAAAAATAAAAAAGTGTCAAACTGAATTTTGATGACTATTTCACGTAATGATTTGGAGATTATTGTCATAATTGAGCCTTCATAAAAATGTGAACTATTCAGATGTAAGTTTGGTATTTAAATGGACTCTTGAAAAGGCTCCAGATAATATATCCTGAAAACTGCATGAAAATATGTTATAGGCTACTGGCCACAGTTGGCTCATATAGGCCATCATTTTCCCTTAGATGACAGCCTTCTTTATGTCTTCCCTGACTTTTTTTTCCTTTAGTTTCCCATTTATCTGCCCGTCTCAGCTCTGTCATCTCTTGGCTACACCATAACATTTTCCTACTGAATCCTTCAAAGCTGCAAGGCACAATATTCAGTAGGAGTTATGGGTTACCCTTGTCTTTAGCTCTGTGATTGCCATTCTTCACTTCGCTTTCAGGGATGGAAATTCCAAGATTTGCCCTTGACTCTGAGGTTATTTTTTTATCTCTCACAGCTTTTCAGCCTGTTTCCATGCACAGAGCTTTCTCTGGAGGGCTGCCAGAAGTAATCTTTATCCCATCACCCCCCTGCTGTTGCCAAAACTCTTACTCATATGCCAATTGCAATTCAGTAGTTTATAATCTCTCTTAATTTCTGGTATGCACATTTTACAGAGTAATGCCAAGCTACTGTCAAAGCACATCCATTTTCAATCCCTAAGCACCATCACTGCTGTCCCCATGATCTTAGAGCCACACAAGAATCAGACACAAGGGTTAAATTAAACAGAGGTGATGAAGGGAACATTTTGATCAGATAATAAATTAGCAGACTTTATGCCTTCATAATTATAAATTTCTTACCATATTCACAAGTCACTTGTCAAAGTCACCAATGGATCCAGCTTGGGTCAGTATCTCCTTCTAGAAGCCATTTTTAATTTGAATGTATATATCACATTTTAAAACCGCAACAAAAATCTTCTTTAAATTGAAAATGTGTGTTAAAAATATCAATGCCTGATGCTGAGATCATCCCAGTGTCTGACACTACCTGCCACCTGGTGGAAAAGTTTCTTAGTTGCATTTTTCTCTTGATTTAGTTGATTAAAGTTTTCTGGGAAAATCCCTAGTTTTTTAATGTGCAGTGCAATCCAGAAAGGATAGATTTTAACTAGCTGAGAAAGGCTAGAACTAACTTGCTAAATTACCTTCCAGACATAGCAGTTGGGACCCCATAACAACACAGACTGGGAAATCTGCTGAAGATAACTGTGATGGTTACTCACAGTAGGCTTCATGGTGCCACTGCTACCCTGAAGCCTGGATTGTCTTAAAGTTGGCTTGAGCCTGTTTCCATAAGTCAGTCACCACATTTTAGACTTACTATAAATCTCTCTTGTGCTAATTTAAAACAGATTGTCCTGTGGCTGTTTGAATTGTGACAACAGTGGGTGTTATGTCCTTATTGATTTGAGCACTGTTGTTCACTCTGTGCTCTATTCCACAAAATGGGAAGTATGGCAGTGTGAGTGAAGTCCCTTTTTGTGTAAGGGGTATATTCTCTTCTGTATCTCCTCTGCAGTAAATACCACGGTGAACAATTGCCACTGCTATGAAAGATGCTGCATAAAGATGAAGGTCTATTGAGAGTGAAGGTCACACTCTGTCTTGAAAAGTTGACTTCAGGCCTTCAGGCAGATGAGGGGCTTAGAGATTTCAGGCTCCAGTTACTATGTTCCATTATGTCTAAAAAAAGATTTTGTAGCTGATTGTGAGCCATACAGATATGAGAGAGATACAGCTTGAGGCAAGGGCATTTTTAGTTTCTGGATTGTGGTAAGGACTTTTTTAGCAACATGCTAAATATAAAAATTCTGCATTTTATCCAGTAACTCCTGAAGGTAAGACATACAAGCTATTCTGAGAGTAGATTCAGAACCTCAGGATGGACATTTCTCAAGTAAGTACTGCCCATCTTTGGGATGTAAAGCTGTGCTTCATCTTGTCTTCTTTTATTTCACCTACTGCATATCTGATTGCACTGTGGTGCAGATTAAACAGCACAGATAGAAGGCGTCCCTCTTCCCACACCAGTCCAAACTCAGGTTTACCTCTAACTTACCTAAAATTAATGCTTGCTTTGGACTGGAAGGTCCTGAGACTTATTTTGCAAAGGAACTGGCTAAGCCATAATGAAAAGTATGAGAAAAATCTCCTCTTGATCGCACCCTACTACTACTACTACTTGCACTAATGACAGTGACAGTAATGATTGCTCCTATTAAAAATTTCTGCTCCTACTAAAAGTTTCTTGGTTTTGTGTTTGAATCACCAGAAAACTTGGTACTTTCAGTTTGCAGTGGCTGAAGAACACTGTTGTGCTGCCTGAACTTAATATATTTAGACAAATAGGTGAAGAACTCCTTACAGAGCAACTCAAGATAGCTTCTACATGTCATTGAATTCCAGAATTTCACTTCAGATGACAACATTGGCACTTCAAAGCATCTTGCCAGAGGCAGTCGTCGAGTTTGTAAGTATTACAGAAATTGATAGACCTAGGAATCATTAAAAAATCTGTTTCCATTGAGACTTATGAATCTGAATTAAAATTATGCAGCTAAATCCTGTGGAAGTTCTAACCTGAAAGTGGTGGGAATGATGCACTGAAGAGCAAAATTGGATCTTGACTTGAGTTTGAGGCCAGAGGCATAACACGCCACCTCCCTCCTCAGATACTTTCTGAGGTGAAGACATCCAAAGTCTGTCACAACACCACAACCCATAAGATAAAAGCAAAGCTTTTTTAATATTGCACCCACTCAAACGTCAGTCAGGGAGCCTCTTGTGAAACAGCTCTCTCATCCTACACTGAAAGGAGGTGTCAGGTAGCAGTACCTTGCTACAAAGAGGTATTCATTTTTTCAATAAGTTTCCTTGATTGTGAACAAATAGAAAACCTTCTAAGCTTCCTGATTTGACGCAACAATACTATGAGTAAAATAAGAATTTTCCTCTTCAGCCTGTGAATGTTGAAATATTTGTAAGACTATTCATGTAACAAAACTCTTTACCTTGAATGTTCTTCAGCTGAGATCTGTGTAATCTAATCTTCCTCTGTATTTTTTGAGGAAAAAACAAGGAGAAAAGAAGCTTATATGAAAAAAACCCCTAACATTCTACAACCAATTTAAAGTTTTACCTAGGACTGCCCTATCTTGGCTATCATTATAAATATCTATCAGCAAAAGGGATTAATTTTTTATCCGCATAAAGGGATAAATGTCTATATGGGTAATAAGACTCACTGTGAGAAGTAAAATTTGCTTTCCAATTTCAGCTGAGTTCACTTAAACTGCCCCTATAACTGAAATTATAGTTTTATTGATGTTTAGAACTCTTATCAGAAAAAACAAGGTAGAAGGAACACACAAATAAATTCATCCTGATGGAAGTTCCACAAAGAATTTTTGGTTTTTTTAATTGGTAAATCTGAACCTCTCTTTGCTTGTGTCTACTTAGCCTTACTTAGGAGGTGTCCCAAATTACTCCTCTTACTTTGTAGTTGGTTTAAATTTATCATTTCAAAACTAAATTTAAGGGTAAGTGCCTTACTCCTTTCTGTCCTCTTGAATCAGGTTCTTCAAAAGCTGGGATAATTTAGTACTATTTTTTCATGCTAATTAGGTATTGAAGAAAGCATCTAATAATGTAACATGGGCATTTTCCTGTGGATGCAAACTGAGGTCTTGGGAGTGCAAGTTTACACCTTTAGTCTTGCTGAAGGACAGTTTGTTCCCCTGTTAAAAGAGCTGTGTACCATCACTGGCAAAATCAAAAGCTCCAAGTAAACACAGGTTTTCCCTTGTCTTTATCGTGCTTGTGCAGGTACAAATTTGCAGCAAGATTTTCACAGCAGTGTACCTTTAGTACACAAATGGAAAACTCTCCAGAAAATGAAATGAGGGAGATGTCTAGTGAAAATAGAAGTTTTCAGAGGTATATGTTAGCTTCCATTGACTTCTCAAAGTAGTTAACCTCTGCAGAAAGATTGGGTTGCTGCTTCATTTGCATTGAGAGCTATCCTAAAGTTCACCTGAGCCTTTGAAACTTTACATCATAAAGGAAAAGTGGAGACATGCGAGAATCAGAACTGCAGAGAACATGTCTTGCAGCTATGATAAAAAGGAAAGAGAAGCAAATAAATTTCAAAATTCCTCAGCAAGTGGCTTCTCTACTTGTTCAGGAAGCCAATAGCTGTAGAACCAGGCAGATTATTAAGCTGTATTTAATACTGAGAAGAAGAAATCAAAACAAAGCTGAGTGTGACTTTGGTCATTGTGTATGGGATGACAGAAATAAAGAAGCAAAAGGTCACAGAAGGAATAAGTGCTTGATCTTCAGGAATGATGAATGACAGTGAAACAGAAAGAAAAACTTACACACTGAGGTCGATGGAGCTACCTGGACCTTGAAAAATCAAGCTAAGGAAGAGAGAAACTCTGAGGGAAATTTGCAGATGATGACCTCCTAAAGAAGAAGAAAGCAGAAGGACAAGAACTAAGAAAATTAAAACAGAGGAAAATGCAGAACTGAAGACAAGTTCAAAGTTAATTTTATTAGAACTGCCTTAGCATTTCATTTTAATTTCAATGAATGTTGACCACGTTTGCTAGCGCTGAATTTCACCTACTGCTGTGAAGCCACTTCTTTTGTGGGAGACAACTACTTGGAGAAGACATTGTGTTTGCTGCATTGTGTAAATGCTAACTCAGCTAGGTAACAACAGCAGAGGCTACTGTACTATAGATGTCAATGCATTTATATTTTTGAGGGTGCCATATGATTCTTCCATCTCAAGACAGCCTAGTGCCATATGTAAATACTTGTTCTCATTCTTGTTCCATTCTTTTCATCACTGGGACTATGAAACTGATCCAGCATGACTGAGACAGAATGATCCTTCACTTCACAACCATTTATTTTGTTTTATTTCACTTAGGTGATTTCTAATTCACTTCAAGACTATGCTCCTTACCCTGTGGAGATTTATTCTCTCTGAGAGTTCCTTATGAAAAAGTATTAAACTAAGTTATGTCCACTGAATCACCTTTATGTACTGTTTCATTAACTTTTCCAGAGAATCTGAACAGGTCAGAGGTGTGCTATTTTTTTTTTTTTAAGAACTTATGATCCTATTCTGCTAGTACTGTTCTACTCTTTCCTTAATTAAGACTCTACCATTTCCTCATTTCCAATTTGTACCGTAGCTGAGGTAGTTTATGTTCCAATATATTCACAGGAAGGATTTCCAAATATTTAAACCAAGCTTTGTGATTTGCTTTCATTTCCTGACCAAAGATATGACATAATTTATATGCATTAAAAATGTAAAGGATCTAATTTCACAGCAGGAAAATTTCATCTTAACAGGAATTATTGGCTTGACCAAGTTTTCCACTGAGAATCACTCTATTCACTAGAGAAACATGACCTCTGATTCATAAACCAATGGATTCATAGAAAGGTTGTCTGGAGGAGACTTCTGAGCACACATTTCTGCTTGAAACAGTGACAGTGTTCCTATGACTAGGTGTGGCACACTTTGTGACTTTGCCCAGTAGAGTGTTAAAGCCCACCAAGGATGGACCTTTCACAACCTCTGTGGGTAACTTGCTCCAATTCTGTACTAACTCCTGAGTGGTTTTTTATTTTTTAACTAATATCTGATTTGAACCTGTTAAGCCACAGAGTGTGGCTGTTATTGCCTTATCCTTTGTTTTGCCACCTTTCACTTACCGGAAGAGTCTGGGTCAATCTTCTCTGAAACTCCCCTACACGCAGTTCTTGGCCAGTGTTAGATTCACCTGTTTGACTCTATTTTCTAGACTAAACTAGACCAGGTATTGCTGCCTGTGGACCAGTCATATGCCTTTGGCGGCTGCTGAACCTCACAGCCTCTCTCCACATTATTTTTTAATTGAATCGAGTACCAATCTCTGTGAAGTCTCACCAGTGCTGGGAAGAGAATGATAGTTTACTTTGATCTGGTGGCTGTACTTTTCAATGAGCAGTATTTCCCTTTTCTGGTGAAAACACATTCAGTAGCTCATATTCCACTTTGGAGACCATTGACTTTGGGGGGCCATTACTGTGAGGGCCATTACTCTGTGAGACTCTTGCCATCTGGTCTGGATACTTAAGATCACTCTGCCATATGTGTAGAACTTTCCACTTTTCTTGCTGAATCTAATAATGTCCTTGCTGTATTATTCCTCAAGTTTGTTTAGGCCACTCTGGCTAGAAGCTCTGACACTTGCTTTCAGCCTCTCTCCAAGATATAGTCACCTGAAAATATAGTAAAGATACACTAAATAGTTGTCAGGGTCTTTGATGAAGGTGTTGAACTGTATGGGATGTAGTACTTAACTGTGGGTTGCTCTGCTTGTTACTGTCAGACCGCTGCACAGTGATCTCCATTCTTTGACTCTGGTGATCCAGTCAATTTTTCCTCACCTTACAGTCTATTCATTAACCTGTATTTCCTTAGCTTCCAAATGAAATGCAGTAGGAAACAATATCAGAGAATATGCACATTTTGATTTGCATACATGAAAAAAAGAAGATAGTTCCCTTGCATCATTTCCTATAAGCCTCAATAGCTTACATTTCTTTTTGTTACGCTATCACAAGAAACAGTTAACTACATCCCCCAGTTTAATGCCTTGAATATTGTAAAGATAAATCTCCTTTTCCTTTTTTTTGCTTTTGGGAATCAGATCCTGGCCAACACAGATTTTGGGCTCTTCTCATGTACTGTCTCCTGTGGGATGATTTATGCAAGTGTTTCAGTGAATAACAAGACTAATGTAGCACGTACTCCCACAAATGCGTGCCCAACAACTCTCAAGTACTGCAGGATAGAGAGTTTCAGTTCCCCATAGAGTCCTTGGTGTCTTCTTACCCTGATCAAGACTTCCCCTGGTCAAAACTTCCCCTTCCACTGCTAGGGCAGGAAGCAGATGCTATTTGTAGATGGGCATCCACACTGGACCTGTAAAGACATTCACTGAAACCATCTCAGAGCTTTTCTTCAATGAGGACCTTCTTAAAATTTCCTTTCTATACCCAGCCACTGAAACTTGAGACTTGGTGTCTATTTCTCTCTCTGTAGCTCCAGTCTGTATTAATCACTGGGTTTGGAATTAGACTCGTATGGTTAAGGGTGGTGGGCATTATGAGCATGGACATACAATAAAACTTATTCTTCTAAGTAACCAAACTAAAACACTTTTAAGTTGCATAAAAACAAAACCGGCAATTGACTAAATTGTCCCTACTTTGGGTTTGTTTGTTTGGTTTTTATTCTCCTAATACAAACCATTTAAAATTCTACTTAAACATAGGAGCCACATCCAACAATCTAGACAAAAAATATTTACATCATGGTTTGCTTACTCTCTCGGTCATATCTCTGACCTTGAAACTGTAAGCTCAATATGTTAGGCAGGCAGACACCATTTCTGATTTATTGCACTACTGGACAAAGTACTACTTATGCTGAACACAGAATCCTCCCTTCAAGTGTTAGGCCACATTGCTCCTGTATTTCTACAAAGGGTGTCTCAGTTATTGACCACTGTGTTATCCTTGTTCAGGATATTGTGCAGTTTTCTCTGAGTAAATGAGATTTTACAGGAAAAAGGTACCAAGACCAAATATCTGAGACCAAACTAGATTTTTCTGGGAACTTTTATCCAGATCTCACACCCATTTTAATAAGCTGCCTAGCACATAACAGCTGACTAACTATGGCCATCACTCATCCCCCACAAAAATACAAGCAGGCAAATATGAAGTTAACGAGAAATAAAGAGATTATTATAGGGATGAAACACCTCTCCTGTGAGGAAAGGCTGAGTCAGAGTTGCTCAGCCTGGGAATAGAAGACTCTAGGAACATCATGTAGGACCTTTCATGACCTAAAGTGTCTGGAAGAGTGCTGGAGAGAGACTTTTGAGTAGGACATAGTGAAAGGAAAAGGGGCAATGAGTTAAAACTAAAAAAGTTTAGGTTGAATATTAGGAAGAAATTCTTCACTGTAATGGTTGGTGAGACACTGGCACAGGCTGCCCAGACAAGTTGTGTATGCTGCATCCACAGCAGTGTTCCAGGCCAGGTTAGATGGGGCTTAGAGGAACCTGGTCTAGCAGAGGGTGTCCCTACACATGGCAGGGGGTGCTGGAGCTAGATGATCTTTAAGGTCACTTCCAACACAAAACCTTTTGTGATTCTGTAAAGCAGTAGAAAAGACAGGCATGTAAAGGTCAAAAGGCCCTTGCCTCCCTACCAACTTGAATAACAATTTGGAGGGATAAGATAATCTTGCTCCTAGTGTATGCATTCCTCAAAACCTAGTGCTCAAAGCTTGTTTCAGTTCCTAAAAATATATTTTGCTTACATCCTTCACTCATACTATTTAGAATATCCACAGAAACGGAGTCCAAACCACTGGCAGCATTATCTCTGAGAGCTGGAACACAGCTCAGTATTCCAGCATTGGCAAATGAAAAGTAGTGAGTGTAATTAGTTGAAACAATACTTAAATGCCTTGGTACATTTGTAATCCTATGCAAACACCAAGATGACTGCATCCCCACAGTAACTCTGATGACTTTAGTATACTTAAAATGGATTTAGCTCATCAAGAGAAATGCTAGACACGTCTCACTCTTTAAATATATTCATTTCCCTTTGAAATTGATTTAATGAGGAGGCTGATTTAGCCTATACAATCAACAGAATCAGACTTTAAAATTGCATACTATATTTCATTATTTATATGTATATATATGCGTGCACAAGCACATGCACATCTATATTTTTGTATAAACAGATATACAGATAGACACTGGTTTTGCTCTTTGGTCACCTCTAGTCATCTTTCCACAGAAGACAGTTAAGAAAAATAATTCAGGAATCCTATGCTTCCTTAAAGAAAGAATATAATCTGGCATTCCAATTAAAGATTTATAACATCCAAGACCCTGAGTGTTAGGGGTATCTGTAGAAAAAAAGAAGAGGGTAATTGCAAAAGGCAGCAGCAGATATTGTATTTTTATCAGATATTATATTATTTTTATTGCATTAAATATTATATTATATTGTATTAATTATATTATTTTAGTTATATTATATTATATTTATAATATATATTCACCCTCACCACACTAGCAGAACGAATACCCTCCCATTGACTACAATGATACATCCCATTTGGAATTCGAAAGAAAACAGGTTAGGATTTATTGCAATATGTGTGTGCAAAGTATTTAAAAACTGGTTGCATTTTAGGGAAAATTGCAGCAGCTTTTTTTTTCTACTTAGTTAATGTTGAGTTTTATGTGCTAAGACTGAATTATCTTAATTTCTTTCCAGGGGAATAAGAAATTTGTGACAACAGTAGATTTTGAAGCAAAGCAATTTAAATTTTATAATTACTAGGTAGTAAGAGAAGGGGTAAAAGTTCAGGAAGTCTTCATTTAAGGCTATGTGTGCTGATTAAGTCAGGATGGAATTGCTGAGGAGCATTAGCTGGTTTCTATGGCATGCGTGCAAATTTTATGCAGAAGATGTGCAAAATGCAATTTTTCATATTGTTACTGTATAAATCACCTTTGTAAGCCATTCATTATCTCTATTCTCACATTTTGCATAAGCCATATCTTATTTACAACACTAGTTTACACACAGTAACCTAAGAACATAATCTAATATGAGAGATCTACAGTCACAAAATGTCTCTTTTTCATTTGTGTTCTATTCACTGGTTTTTAAGAATAGCAACCTGCCTAGAGACGTGGAGAGGAAAATGATAGCTGCCTGAAGCTATTCGAAAGGTTTTAGTTAAAAAAAGAAAAGACAAGAATTAATTTAGTGTAATGCTGGATATAGCTATGAGTAATTGGATAAAACTGAGAAATGGAAAATAATGGCTGATTATTGAGAGGAGAAGTGGGAAAATAAGACAGAGAAAGAACCTGAGATCTATTAATCCATAGAGTAGTCTCCAAAGGGGAATAATGTAAACCCCATTTCTTGGCATTTAAAAGTAGACTGAACAAAAGGTGAATAACTGTACATTAGGGAACAATACCACATTATCAAAGAGATTAATGAGAGATCTAACAGAGCTTTGCTGCCTGTGTAACTGTCCACTGATACAAACTAATAAATTCTTATGGAAAGTTCTTGTTCACTGCAAACATGACAGGATTTTTCTTAACTTTGATCAGAGGTATAGACCTGTCTTTTTAATGAAAAAAAAATCATAATCTCCCCCAATTCTTTTCTCCAAGTCCTCTCTTTCCTGCATCATGAGCTCTTATAGCCATGTATCAGGTAGGAAATGCCCCAGGGAGTCAACCATCCTTCTGATGAATCTCAAAATCATTGCCAGAGCTCAAAATTGTGGAGACAGTAAAACAACATTGATGATTAGCTGTACTACTAAAATTTTTGAAAATATCTTTATCTCACAAGAATTATTGTGTAAGTTTAGTGAATGGTCCATTCATGCTATATTCCTTAGATCAACTGACAGAACATCTTTCAAGAAGGATACTAAAATCTTCAGGGAGCTGCTGAAAGTAAAGATTTGATCAATTTTTCTCAAACGCATAAGGAATGGGACTGGATTCTCTTTTTGGTTTTTTTGTTTGTTGTTTTGTTTTGTTGTTGTTATTTTTGGAGGTTTTTTTCCTGCTCTGTCAGGCTGCTCTATAATTTCTTTTGTAAATTGCTCAAACTTCCTGGATAAAAAAAGTCCATGATATCATAGAACCATACAATGATATTGTTCAAAGTAACTTCAAAAGTCATCTAGTCAAACCCCTTCTGGAATACTGTGGGACACCTTTCACCTCCTGAGATGACTCAGAGCCCAGTCCATGCTGACCTGGAATGTTTCCAAGAATGGGCCATTTACCACTTCTTTGGGCAACCTGTTCCAGTGCCTCACCACCTTCGTTGTAAAAACTTCATTCTTGTATTTAGGGCAAACTAACCCTTTCTTTCATTTAACAATTACCTCTTGTACGACCACACCAGATTTTGTTAAAAAGCCTGGCCCTGTTTTTCCAATAAACACTCTTGAAGTGCCCTCACAGAGCAGTCTTTTCTCTGGGCTGAGCAACCCCAGCTCTCTCAGCCTGTCTTCAGAGGAGAAGTGCACCAGCCTTATCATTTTTGTGGCACTTCTCTGGATCTGCTCCAACAAGTCTATGTCTTTCCTGTGCTGAGGCCTCAGATCTGGCCACGGTATTCCAGGTGGGGTCTCATGAAAGGGGCATCCTTTCACCTGGCTATATTTCTTTAGATGCAGCCCAGCGTCCAGGTGGCTTTTTGAGCTGTAAGAGCACATTGTTGGCTCATGTCCAGCTTTTCATCCCCCATGCTGTGTTGATATTGGGGATTGCACTGACCCAGATGCAGAACCTTGCACTTGGCCTTGTTAAACCTCACAAAGTTCCTGGGAGTCCACTTCTCAAGCTTGTCCAAGTCCTTGTGGATGATATCCTACCCCTCAGGTATGTCAACCACACAACTCGGGTGTATGTCACTTACAAATTGCTGAGGGTGCCACTCGATCTCACTGTGTACACCACTGATGGAGACATTAAACATTACTGGGCCCAGTACAGATCCCCAGGGGGCATCATTTGTCACTAATCTCCATCTAGACGTTGAGCCATTGAGCAGAACTCTGTAGATGTGACCATCCAACCAATTAATCACCCACTGAACAGTCCACCCATCAAATCCCTCTCTCTCCAATTTAGAGAGAGGGATGTTGTGGGGACCTTGTCAAAGAACTTACAGAAATCCAGGTAGATGATAGCCACAGGTATTCCCTTGTCCACCGATGCAGTCACTCCAACATGGAATACCACTAGACTTGTCCTTGGTGAAATTGCATTGGCTGTCTCAAATCACCCTCCTGCTCTTCACGTGCCTTAGCAGAACATTTAGGAACACCTGTTCCAATGAATCTAACTAACATTTTCTCAGTTCTATATATTGTTTGCATAGCAATTTCTTCTTCATTTCCAATTCCATTGATAATGATTAAATATAAATGTCCTAACTGGGAACTATGTACAATATTCTAGGAGAGGAATACCTGTTGCAAATTTGATAATATTTTCAAATGATGGTGGTGTTAGTACATGAAAGATCATGTGGGTACAGAATCACGTTTGTTATTTTTCATGGTCATATTACACATTGTACTGAAGGGTGTCCTGTGATTGACTGGAAGAAACAGAAGTCTCCTATCACCTCCCGATAAAAGCATTCAGTTTAAAGTGGACTTTATGTTCCAAGTTCCTCGAGGTCTGAATCTCAATTTTCACTATTAAATGTCCTCCCTCTTTTTTTTTCTCACCCTCAGAATGATCCCATTTACCCTGCACTATATTCTGCCTGCTGACTGATCTTGCAATCAACATATTCATCACATGAAAACGCACCCCTAACTACCTACTCCATGAATATCTTTCCTCTCAGTTATAGCTCCTTTTCCAACACACCTTTTATAACTCCCCCATCAACCTATTCCTTAACCACCTTAGTACTTACACTAAACTCATCTTCATTGATTCAAGTAATTGTTTCCATCCAGTCTTTCACAAAAATCTTGATAAATCAAATCCTCCCATGAATCACATAAAGCTTTTAAATTCAGTCCAAATTGATTAAATATTACTATATTTTTCATTTATTTTTCATTTAAGGAAAAGTCTTTTGATTTACATTTTGAATAGTTTATCTGATATACTCCAACCAAAGTAATCTCAAATCCAAACTGAAACACAATTAGTTTGATTATCTCCACTTGTCTGTGGTCACTTTAATTGCCAGTTTTTGAATTCTTTTTATAGATCCTGCGTTCTCTTGTTGAATACATGTTGAATACATTGCTTCTGAAGCAAGACACTTGCATTTAAACTTGTATTGTGGCTTTCAGCATTTTCCTCACCAAATCACATATTCGTGTTCTAGATCATAAAATTCATACTCCTAACTTCCAGAATTGAGGAACTGCCATTACATGAGGGATCACTTCTGTAGGTTGATAGGGAAGAATACTCAAGGTGATTGGCTTCAATTTCCAGGATAAGGGGATTGGGTTGTCTACACTAATTTATGAAAATGACATCCTACTTAACCAGACTGATATTGTTCATTACACGATGATTGGCTCAGTGGATGAGAACACTGGTCGGTGTGTTCTCTGCACAATTCCACATGCACACAATTCCATTTAAAAACTAGAAAACAGTATTTTTATTGCGACAATGGTTGAACACAAGTTGCATAGAGAAGTGGTGGGTTGTTCAAACTTGGGTGTATTCCAGCCTGGACTGCACAGCCCCTAAACAACCTGCTCTAAGAAATTGGGTTGGATCATGCTATCATCCCCAGAGGTTCTTCACACTAACATCCAAAACAACAACATCACTTCTGTGATACATTATTTTGTGGTTTGAATAATTCACATTTGAGTTGTTGAGAAAGGGAGTTTCCTGCTAAAGTGTTATTCACTAGGGTAACTGAGAATTTCTTCCTTTTGCTTTGCCCTGCAAGTGGCTCTAACTTCTTAGCTATAGGACTTTTATGGAGTGTTGTCATTTTGAGCTATTCTTTGTGGAGGTCTGAAATTTGTGTGAGATTTGTATGTAAAAATATGAGTTCTTTTCCCTCTGCCATACTCTCTCAGAGAAATGCAGATGGATAAATTTAGTATGCTAGACATATTTTCTTCTACAGAAAGAGCAAAGAAGCCTTTCTGCCCTACTTTTGGTAGAATCTGAGTCAGTTTGAACAACAACAACAACAGGTAGTAAAACAGAGCCTTTGTTTAAATAGATAAGATTTTGGTGTGCAGCTTTTGCAGACACTGTAGCTAAGGTTTGACTCTTGGCACTTCCTAAGGCAGCATCCAAAGATGTGTCACTTCATGTCAAAGGGTGGCTGCTCGAGGAAATACCCATGCTGAATAGCTTTTCCCCATTTCTTTCATTGTTAATATTATTCAAGAAATATTTTCTTGAGTTGGTGAGATTTAAATTTTTTTTTCCTTTTTACATCCATGATCTGGAATAACCAAAACATACAACAAATGGTCATATAATTCTGATTTAAGGAAAAGTTTTTGGTAGAATTTATTTCATGTCTAGGAATGGTTTGTTTGGTTGAGATACCTACATTTCCAACTACATTTTGAGGAAGAAATGTGGACACAGAGAGGGACAAACAGGTGTTCAAAAGAGTATACACACACACACACACACGCACACATTAGTGTCAAAAGATAAAACAATTCTTTTTTTGTTTTCTCAGATAGTTATAGCTTTGTATATTTTGGTAATGAGATAGGCCACTTAAACAGATGTCTGCAACAGGATAATAACTTTGCAAAATGTGACTGACAGTTGCTGCACAGCCTCTTTAACTGTGCTTTTACTTCTATCAAGAAGGCCTTATACTTTCATCGCTTTTCAGACATGTTCCAGCTGCATGTGCTACTGAAGCTTCAAAGGAATGAATAAAGAGAGTTTGTATGAGCTAGATGAACTGACATGTCCAGTGAACACATGACAAAGAGGACAATGCTGTATCATACAGTCACACCAATGGAAAGGACTGCTTTACCTTCTGGATAAGGTGTTCACACAAACAGACTGCATTACAAGTGACATTTTAGGTAGAATTTATTGCTAGTGGGTGTCTGTGCTGAATATCTGTTGTAATTATATACCCAATTGTATTTGACACTTTTAATAAAATTATAGAAACACAGGATGGTTTTGCTTGGAGGGGACCTTTACAAAGCATCCAGTTCCAACCCCACTGCCGTGGGCAAGGATTTCTTCCACTAGATCAGGATGTTCAGAGCCCCATCCAGCCTGGCCTTGAACATTTCCAGGGAGGGGGCACCCACAACATCTCTGTGCAACCTGTGCCTTTACTTCAGCACCAGCACAATAAACAATTTACCCCTGATATGTAATCTAAATCTACTGTCTTTCAGCTTAAAGCCATTCCTCATTTTCCTATCACTGCTTGTCATTGACAAAAGTACCTCTCCAGCCTTCCTTATACATCCCTTTTAGGTAGTGGGAGGCTGTTCTTGCCATTCCTCTTTTTTTCTCAACTGATGTGTTATGTTTTCCTTTGGGAAAGAGCAGTTTCAGAACCCAAGACATCTTTCTATCATGCTCAAGAAAACAAGAAATGAATAAATTCTGGCTAAGACTGATGTGAACCTGGGACTTTTACTGTATGTGGATGCCATAGATTTGGTAGCAAACTCTGAGGTTCTTCAAGCTTTGGGATCATCCAGCTCCAGTCCTCAGGAAATTATCATCTCATCATATTTCTATTTAATTGATATTCATTGCAGAAATAGAAAGCAGAGGGTACATCAGGCAGATGTGCACCTTGACTGTCCAGCCCAACTTCTACAAAGGATAGAGGAGATATAAGCTTTATTAACTCTAATTTCCTACAATGGAATTGCTTTCAGCCCACTGCTTCTGTCACTTGTACATGATCTACTAGCCAAGATTTTTTTCTTGCAAGGGAGGGATAAAGAGCTCTCTCTGGAAGATTTCAAGTCCTTCAGTTGGAACTGGGAGCATAATTATGTTTGAGGATTTGGCTTAATCAAAGTTCTGGATTTTGGCATCAAAAAGCAAAGCAAAACTAAATCCCATTATTTTAGAGGCATAGAAATGTACATATAAATCCTCTGAATAAACTGCTTGCTTCGACTTTAGAGTGTGAGTGTGTGAAAACTTAAATTTATACCAGAAGTGATGCCTCTTCACAGCAATACAATAATCATTATGTGTTGATGATTCCCTAATGACAGATTTAACTGAACATTCAGCAAGAGTTTGCAAGAGATTAGAACTTGCCAAAATTTGCTTTGATGATCCCATTGAAATTAGAACAGTCCAAGAAGGAAGATTGCTTTGAATTTTATGAGTTTCACATTTTTAGAAAAATCATTTTAACTGAGCAGTGGCCATCTTGATTGTGGGCTTTGTGTTCAGTTATGTTGGCTTCATCTACAATATCATTTTTTGTCCTGGTACCTATGCCCTCCAGCCTATAGACCACACTTAAATTCATTCCCTTGATGTACACTCGCTTCTTTCTTCAAAGAAGGTAGGAATGTGGAATGAACTTTATGTATCCAGGTCCCATCCCTATATGAACAGCAACATGCCTATTAAAGATAAGAAAAAAAACCCCAGAAACTCTGAAGAGGTTGTTCATTGTTAAATTCTCTTAAACAATGTTATTCACCATCCTCTGTCAGAGGACCTAGAGTAATGACAAAAAAAATACTATCAACCTTTAAACAATTTATGCAAATGCAATCACTGCACAAGGTAGTGTACTTTAGCTACATGGGAAATTGAAAAGGCCCACATTATCACAGTGATAGAAGAAAAAATACAAAACATGGATGTGTTTTGTAAAGATTAATTTGCAGACTTTTTGGAGGTTTATCGTATGTATGAATTTTGTGGTATAACTGGTCTGCAGCTGAGCACCAGGGAGCTGTTTGCTCACTCCTCACTGCATCAGGATGAGGGGAAGTGGATTCAAAGGCCAAAGTGAGAAAGCTCATGGGTTGATATAAGAACAGTTTAATATAATATTAATACTAATATTAACAATAATATTAGTGATGAAAATAAAAATAAAAAAGAGCCTTCAGATCCCTTATACCCCTAGACCAAAACTGTACCAGCTGAACTTCAGTCTCTCCAGGCATTTTCTACCAGAGGCTCCAGATGAATCTGTTATCCCTGGCTGAGGTGCAAAGAACATATTTCACACTTTGTCTTGTCTGGACTGTCTCAAGTACTATTGCACAGCCATCTCCCATTTGACTTTTTTTAAGGCTTGCTTCTGCTCAGGGGCCCATTCAAAGTCATAATTCTGGGTCACTCCATAGAGAAAGCTTTTGGTCAGACTGTAATTTGGAATGTGCATTCTCCAAAAACCTACCAAACTTAAGAAATCTTGTGTTTATCTTCTGTTAAGTGGTCAAGATAGAGCTGTTATTTTGCCTTTGTCAATGGCTTTATCAGTCCCAAGTGATGCCAGATTTCCTTATGCTCTAATTCCTGAATAGTGGCCCCAGTCAGTAACTAACATTTCATATATCTCAAGGCTCACTTAGAGAAAGGGATGAGGAGGTTTCTGTTGCATTTTCGATTTCAGTCTTTTTCTCTTGTTCTTGTGACTGTTTCTCTGCAGAACTGGCTGTGTCTTTTGGTTCTTTCTCCTTTTTCCTCTTTAGAAAACCTTCTTCATATCTTACTAAATGAGTCTACTTCTCCCTTACAGGAGATCTTCCAGAACCATCTGGAAGCAATATTGTGTAATGTGCTCTAGGGGTTTTTCTTGAGCAGGGAGTTTGAACCAGATGACCCCACTCTGGTCCTTTCTAACCTGACCCATTCTGTGATTCCATTTCTCCCTTTTAGTTTTGGAGGGGACTGATCTAGTGTCTGGATTAGCTCTACTGTTTTTTGGTTTGTTTTCCATCTTTCTCGCTGAGGGTGATGCGTCATAACCAATGGGATAGTGCCTCTTTGGAATAGTCACAGTATTTTATTTTGCAAATGTTCTACCACTTTGTCTGGATCTTGTAACTTTTGGGAGTGAAGTTTCAGAACATTTGAAGTCACCTTTGAGACACCTCCCCATATTCTCCCACATGTTGTGCCACCCATTACCATATTCTTATAAGGACTCTTATTAGCTTTAGGCAAAACCAAAGCAATATTCTTAAGCAATACCAATAGAAGTATTCTAACTATTCTCAGTTGTTCAAGATACTGAGAAGTTATTGTGGCTTTCACAGAAGAAGAAAAGGCGTCATTCTGTCTTGCTTATGCAAAATAAAAAACCCAAAACCCAAACCACAATAACAAAACATAACAGAACCAAGAAAATTCTAAAAGATACAACCCCCCACCCAAAAGAAACCAACCCTCCCCCCCCCAAAAAAACAACCAAAAAACCAAATAAAAAAACCCAACAAACCACATGAGTAAAAGGCATTATTGTTAATTGTCCTCATGAAATGGCACCTACAGTACAGAGCCCAAATACCAGATTAAGCTCAAGGTCAGTGATTTAATAACAAATCTCCCCAGCAAAATATCACTAACCACTACAGAGCAAAGCAAACTGCAAAAGCCAACACCAACTTTTAACATGTACAGCAAGAAAAAGGGAAGGGTACAGATCAGATAAAATAGTATCAAGAACAGAAGGATCAATATTGTGACCCAAAACTGTTAACAAGGATAAATCCCTTCTAATACACTCTGGTCAATCTGTTATTAAATGAAACCCTTTGAGACTCACATTGGGTGTCAAAAAGATCTCTCATGGCTTAAGCCCAGCCAGCAACTAAGTACCACACAGCCACCCACTCACTTCCCATGCCAACAGAATGGGGGACAGACAATTAAAATGGTAAAGAAAAGAAAACTCACACATTGAGATAAAAACAGATTAATAACTGAATTACAATTAAATATTACTTTATTACTACTACTCCTGCTGCTACTAGTACTGCTTCTATTAGTACTACTGCTACTACCTCTACCATAATCCTAATGAAAATGAAAACAACAGAGAAAGACAAGTGATGTAAGTGAAAACCATTGGTCACCACCAGCTGGTCGTTTTCCAAGCAGCAGCCTCTTGGCCAGTCTCCCCTTCATTTACTGCTGAGCATGACACCATATGGTCTGGAATATCCCTTTGGACAGTCAGGGTCAGATGTCCTGTCTGCGTCCCCTCCCATCTCCTTGTGCACCTCCAGACCCCTCATTGATGAGTGGGCGAGGAGCAGAAAAGGCCTTGGCTCTGTGTGAGCACTGCCCAGCAATAACAAAATCATCCCCTGTGTTATCAAAACTGTTTCCTCCACAAATTCAGAACTTAACCCCATACCAGCTACTCTGAAGAAAATTAACTCTACTCAAGGAAAAACCAACAGAATAAAATTTGCCATTTTGGGAAGATATGCTATATTTTTTATGCCTAGTAAACAGTTTGCATTTCAAAGCCTAAAATTCAAAACGAATGTACTTAGAGAATTCTGACCCATGCTTATGGCATAAAATAAATCTCTCTCTGAAATTTATTTATAAAATGAAAGTTTTGGAGAATGTGATCTTTGCCAGTTTCTATTAGTGGCAAAGGAAATGAGGAGAATGGTCTTCGAAATGGAAGCCAGTCTTTTTTTCTTCAGTGGAGAATGAGTGTTCATCATACCCCAGTTAGAGCAGAGGCATAAAAATAGAGCAGATCCATCCAATATTTTGAACTCATCCCCCAGTTAACTGCTAATCTCTAATAATTTGCAGTTCAGAGACACTTGAGGCCTTTCTGCCCCTGGAACATGGTCAAGGTTTTCTCAGAAAAATTAGGACAATCAAGTAGTGTCTTTGGAGGTTTTCAAAAGACAAAATGCAATTTTCTCCCTGTGCTCCAAATTTTAAAAAGGGAAAAAAATTGTGTTAGCAGGTTCAGCTCCTCTTCATTTTTATACTTCATCTCATGAAACTTAAGACATACTAGTTTCAAGCATTGGTACATATTTAACACTTTTCACACCAATGAAGACTGGTTCATAAATGGTCTTGAAGCTATAATTTTCTGTCATCAGTTCATTCCTTATTTAGTATGTTTATGAATGTAACTAAATCAGCTTGCCAAAAGTGATAGTAACAACTCTCTTTCTTCAACAACTCTCTTTCTTCCTGCTTTCTTTTTTCTATGCTTGCCTGCCCCTGTCTCACTGTTCCCTTAAATAATTTTCAGCTAATAATATTCACACAAAAATAGAATTAATTAAAATCGTAATATTATGTCGGCCCTAAAAATCATTTAGTTGGCAACAGGACCAACATGTACCTGTTCAGCAGTCAGATGTAACTTCATTGTCTGTTTTCCACATAAATATAGTATTTCCTGATATGCATGAAAATATGTAATATACTCATTTTTTTAAATGTTCACCTTAAATTGGTGCATTATATAGAACCCAATAGCCTTGATCTGGTTCTGATTTTTTTTTTCTTACGGTCAGGTGAGCTTTGTTAATGGAATGGGAGACACAATGTAAAAGATAGTAGAATCACACATTTATATGTGTGTATGAAAATTTTTTACAAACTTTGTTGAGTTATTTGGAGCATATGTCCAAATCCTCCCCTTTCTCTACAACCTTGACACAAACTTCATTTTTAAACAAAGCTATTTTAGACATGATTAAAGGCATCCCAAATTACAGGTAAAATAATGATTGTATTGTTCACAATTCCTCCTATCTAACTACGCAACTGTAGCTCAGCATGAAGCAGATTGGTCTTTTCATATCTGATTCAATTCCTCTTTCAGGCTTGAGTGTTGACTGTAATTTGCAGACATGTAAATATGTAGAAGTGAACCATATATAAATTAGTAAAGCCAGGAAAAAAAAAGCTAGGCTCTTTTTGGAACTCTTTCCTTCTTACAAATCAGCAACTAAAATCTCCAGCCTAGGAGACGTACAGGAGTTCAAGCAGTATATTACTCTGTACAAACACCTTTTTACTACATTCTGACAGCTTTTGACAAATGTAACACAGAGCAAAATCATTTGCAATGGCTGCATCTGCCTCTTTAGAATCTGTGATGAGAACTGCAAAGACTGGTTATTTATTTAAAAGTCAAGTCTCTGTGAGGCAGATTTTGTGAAGTGTGAATGGTGAAAGCACTTCAGTGCCATCTTTTCCTGTGTCTAAGTGCAATGCAAGCAGTTTCTAATTTCCTAACCTGTACCTTTGGTATTTTAGCTTATTTCCAAGGAACATTTGGCAAATAACCTGTGGAAACAAACCCTTGTGAATTAATTCACAGCATCACCTCTGAAATGAGGATGCATAAGCTTGTTTTGCCTAGGAAACATTGTTGTAACGTGTCTGTATAATTGTTCTTGGGATCACTTGGATGGTGGACACTTTAATCAATGGAAGCATTTCTTTATTTATTCTAAACTTGATTGAACATTTCTTCCCATGATGCATCAACTTCTAGGATCTCCTAGTACCGAAAAATGGTAAAGAAGTATTTGTACTGGTTGGCCAGCTCTAGTGTTTAGAGTGGCTTATAATGGTGAAATTTGTGAGAGTCAGTTAAAGGAAAAAAAACCAATGGATTCACACTTTCAAGCTTTGATGTAAAGATAAGACTAGATATGTTCTAGTAAGGCAAATGAATCAAGTTTTCACAAACTGCCTGATTTTCTCTATATAAGGACTGAACTGAATTCTTTCTCTCTTACAAGTTATCATTATCAGCATCTGACAAATAACCAATTCTACAAGTAAAAACTCAGGTTCTTTAAATTAGGTTGCTGTGAAAGCAACACAGATTTTATTCAGGCTCCTAGTGTTATCCTGGTTATTTTGCTTGTTTCCCTTCTCCTACAATTTTCAAAATATACTTTAAACTACAAGAAATAAATCATATTATCTATCCAATAGCCTAATTCAAGTTGCTACTAGAAACACAACAGCAGAATTATCTCTATTATCTGCTAATTTAATCATATTGACCTTCTTTCCCCCTGCTTCCTGCCAAGGACTAGCACTTAAGAGTTTACATGGGTATAGATGCTTGTGTCTCTTATGCAACACTTCCCAGCTACAGGGGCTATACCTGCATGAGATGATTCCTTATTATCTTTCCCCAGGAGATTATCTCCTTCACAGGTTTAAGACTGATTTCTTTTTTCCTGACGCTGAATTCCTGAGCATACTGCAGGCAGCATTCTTCACATTTTATATTATCTGCAAAAAAAGCCCAGCCCAACCTATTCTTCCTCTTAGGCAGAAACACAAACTCTTATTCATTATCTCCAAAGACAACATGTTTACTCTGGAGTCTGCTCTTCCATATCTTTCACAGCTTTCAATACAGTAAATAGTAAGTGTTTCTCTTCTACCTGAGAGCAGAAAGTGGTCTTACACTGATTTTTCAATTTTTTTTCTTTCTGGAAGGGGTGAATTTCTTTTTAATTGCCTGGGCTTTGATCCTGTAGTCAAAATCACACATTACAGAACAGATAAGAAAAAAGCCTTGAGTTTAATGCAGAGGATAGAAACTTAGCAAATGGATAGAACATGGGATTGAAAGGCAGGAGGTTTGGGATTTATTCCTATCATTAGCATTTGCTTCTACATGATCATTGTCAAGTCATTTAACCTCTGTGTCACATGTTCCTCTATATGCAGAATTAAAAAATAACATTTCTCTATTCGAGGCAGATACTGCATAGTATGAGGCCTAATTAAAGCCAGTAAAGTGTTTTGAGATCCTTGGATAAAAGGTGCTATAAAAAGTTCCAACTATTAATTGCTTCGTGTTCCCTAGAAGATTTTAAGTCACATACCTCTTTGAATCATGGATCTCTATAAAATGAAGATTGCTATCTGTGCAATCATGCAGTTGTTGGCTTTTTAATTTCAGAAACAGATGTCTTGTGAGAGTGAGCCATCCTTACTTACAAATTAACCTAAAATCTTAGCTAATACCTCCAGACTTCAGGAATAACACATGAAAACAACACACAACTAACTTAGTTTACTCTCTTTGTAGGTGTCTGCAAATTCTTTTGACTTTCTGTTTTAAGTCCACCACTTTATGTCTTTCCCTTGGAAGATAAATCTAATCTGAAGTCGGTTTCTGTTATGTTTTGTTTCCCCACCCCCGTTCTGGATAGAGCACCTCCAGGAGGAGATGAAGGGGATGGAGAAGGTGCATGAAATCTCATGCTTCTCAGATTACCAAGCTGTAGACTATGTTCAAAAAAATGGTAGTATTAAACCAACATGATCTTGCATGAATTCTGAGACGTCAGAGTTTCTTCTGAACATTTGCATGGATGTGAACGACTGTGCAATGCAATCACTTTTCCTTTGGTCACCTTTTCATCCTACAGGGCTGAAACAGGCAAAACACTTAGCAGACGCCCAAAACCTGTGTTATTTCACTTCTCCTTTAAGGAATAATCCAATTTCTTGCAACTCTGGCAAAAACTGGCCAATTTTTTTTTTTAAGAGAGCCAAGAAATTTACTGACTATCACTTTACATATGACTTCCCAGACTCCCTAGGCAGGTATTTGGTTAATGGCTGTATTACTTTCAGCAGAATGAACTATTTCTTTTCAAGAAGACACAAACACAAATTAAACCACACCTTTAAAAGACTAAGCATTCTGTAATTGTACCATATACCTATCACCTTATGCTAACAAGAGTAGTATGACTAAGACCAACAAAAGTCAGACTTTTTAAATAAATAATACACATCCAATTACAGTTAGCTTCACTATCACTTGGCCAAAAAAAATCTATTAAAATATATAAAAGCCCAATTTTTTACATGCTGAATTAAAAGTCATTAATGATCTGGACTTTTGTAATTAACCATGAAGCTGGTAAAAGGAAGAAAGCAAAACAAACATGTATTTGGAAAAAAAAGGTGAAACTCTATTACTGAACCATCTTACTGCTCAGTTTTGAACCCTAGCATTAATTCTGTCAGCACACTTTATCTACCTGAGCACAATTTAGAATCATAGAACAATTAGATGGCCTGTGTTGGAAGGGATCTTTAAAAATCATCTTGTTCCAGCTCCTCTGCAATAGGAAGGGACACCTTGTACTTAACCAGGCTGCTCAGAGCTCCATCCAGCCTGGCCTTGAGCACTTCCAGGGTGGGGTACTCACAACCCTAGGCAACCTGTGGCAGTGCCTTACCACCCTCAAAGGGAAGAGTTTCTTCACAATATCTAATCTAAATTTACCCTCTTTCAGTTTGAATCCCTTCCCCTTTGTCCAACACACTCTTGCAAAAAGCCCCTCTCCATCTTTCTCATAGGCTCCCATTGGGTACCAAAAGGCAAGAATAAGGTCAACCCCAAGCCTTTTCTTTTCCACTCTGAACAATCCTGATTCTCTTAGCCTTTCTTCTAATCATCTTGGTGGCCCTTCTCTGGACTCGCTCCAACAAGTCAACATCCTTCCTGTGCTGGGAACCTCAGAACTGGATGCAGTACTTGTGTTGGGGTTTCACAAGATCTAAACAAATGCAGTGGTGCTGAGAGGGCAGTGAGGAGTCAAATTCCAAACAAATTTTCACATAAAAATTGACTTTTTTCGGTGATTCAGGACTAGAGAAAGAGACTGTTCATTGCCAGACAGAAAATGTCCGTAAATGTCAGAAAACCAGCAATGATGATGAATGTAACTTTTTCTAAAGTAAAACTGCCTTTTTAAATATTTCCAGGGATAAACCACAAGTTTTTCTCCATCAAAAGCAAGATTAATTACATCTTGTTGACCTAGGGTCTCCTATAAAAAAGGAACCAGCTTGCTCTATTCAAGTATTGGAGAAAGATCCCAGACTCTGCAGTGGGTTGTATTTTACTATTTATTCTAAATTCTCCAGCTGCAGCTGGAGTCTCTCCCTTCAATGTTTACTGTTATTTAGCCCATAAGGAAATGTAAAGGATGAAAACATTTTTGATCAATGGATTCAGTCCTGGAATTTCTTTGCGTGTGGCTCCCTATGATTTCTGCAGTGTGAATATCTACTTCTAACTTGACTCTACAATAATTTGCCACTCAGGAAAAGGTTTTTGAGTGGATATTAGCAATTTTATTGTCTTCTGTACCATTGCTACTGTTTTGGTCATCAGAGAGTGAAAGACTGGAAGATGATACGTGTGCAATCTTACAACTGCCTTTACTGAATGCAATGGCAATATTTTTGAGATTGCCAGTCCTATTTCTATGTTTTATTTCAAGCTGTTTCCAATAATTATATAGTAAAGCACCTGTGCTGCATGAGTATCAAGGGTGTTAAGGACAGAAATTTTTGCAGATAAAAGAACTATTTTTTATATCTTAAATTGATTTTTTCTTATTCAAGCAATCCAGCAGAACAATCTACACCCAAATTTATGAATATGTTAAGGTATGAGAAGCAGAAAATTAAAAGGTGACTGTATAGCAGCAGCTCTAATTGATATTATTCAAGCTGGTGAAGTACAAGAGCACAAGATAGAGCTCAGTTCTAAAAAGCCTTTTTCAAAAGAGTTCAGATTCTACTGGTTACACAGAAAAGAACTGTTATAACTACTTATATTTTTATACAGTTGAGATACACAGAGAAGTGTCTCATCTCCCAATTCATTCACCTAATTGTAAGGCATATAAACAGCATGATTATTTGCTAAAAGGATTATGATTCCTAGTGTTTGGAAACAGAGCTGTTACTTCTTGTAATTATCAATTGAGTTCATAATAATTTCATTTCAAGACATAGTGCTGATTTCTTGTGCTTCCAAAATGGTATTTTGCCCATGCATATGGTACAGATGCTGTGTTATGTCCATCATAGCTGTTTTCAGGTGTGTTTAGAAACCTTCCCAATATGGCTTTGGTGGCTGCTAAAAGCATCAATCTATGACATATCTATCAGTAGATATGTCAATGTGATATGGTCATGTATGGAATATAAGTCTGTTGGTTTCAGATAGGGTATCCAAGCCACACCCTTTTAAAGCAAACAGGGCAAATAGATATTGCCTTTATGCTTTTCTACACATTGAGAATGCAGTTTGAGATGGTTGTTAATGAGGCCCTCCTGTCAGGGATTCGCCTTCCAACAAGCCCAAGTTGGTGCTGTTTACTCCTGAGACAGACAGTACAGATTTCACCAGGTGAAGGTTGCATTTGTTGGCCACTATAATGTACAGGAGAGATGTGACTTTACCCACAGCCTCCCTTCCCCCTCCACCCTTCCTACACAACCGTTTTCTTGAGCAAGATCATCTGGTAATTTTTGCTCTGGATTCAGGGGCAGTGTACTAGAAACAAGCAGGGCTGGGAAAGACTACAGGAGATGGACTAAATTCAATATCCCAATGGTGATCAGTTATATCTGACTGAAGATTCTCCAACCTGTTCTGAAAACCCTCCAAAATATATCCAAGCAGTGTATTCCAGCACTGTATTTTTCCAATCTGTCTAAGCTTTCTGCTATTACCCAACCTGAATTGAGTTCAATTTAATTTCCCAACATTTTTCTCTCTCCAGGATGAATTTAATGGAGGGAATAAAGCATTTATTTCTTTTTTGAAAAGCCTATCACTTATTTTAAGCTCATCACTGTAAATCAGCTCAAGCAATTCCACCTTTCTTTTCATTCTTGCTCATGAACCTTGCATATTCATCCTTGTTTATCCTCAGAGGTCTATGTCCAGCTAGTCCATAGCTTTTTTTTAAGTGTCCCATCATGGATATTCCTGAGGTTGTATCAATACCACACAGAGCATAGCAGGTGGTTAATTTTGCATTTTGCAGGCTATACTTTTATCCACACTGCAAAATGACATTTTTGCTTTTTACAGAAACATAGTATTCTTCAGTCATATTCCCCTGTGGTGTTTCATGGCCCTCTGCTAGGGAGACTGGACAGAGTTCCCTCTGTAAAATCAGTCCTGATTCCCCAAGTGAGCTTAAGTTTTGCTCAGCATGTAGAAATCTGTGCCCTCCAGCAATCAAAGCATTCAGTGATCATACAGACTTCTGAGAGCAAATCATACTTTAAAACAAAAGCATTTAAAATAAAATCTTAAAACCACAGGAAAAATTATGTGCGCATCTATGGTATTAAGTACCTAATTATCTCCCACAGCTGGACCCTAACCTTACTAAAGAAATCCCACTTCCCCTTTTCTGGTTCCCCAACTTCCCTCAGCATCTTTAGAGTCCCGTTGCTCTCTCTCCCGTCCATTGAATATTAAATCATGAAATTTGTCTTGAAGATTAAGTAAAGTACCTTGGTGTGTGTATATCATAAAATAGTTTTCTGATCATCACACATCTCACCCAACTACACAAAGGCCCAGAATGTTAGAATAAGTTAGGTTGGAAGGCACTTCTGGATGCCTAGTTCACCCTTACTGCAAAAGCAAGTCTAACTGGATGAGCTTGCTTTGGAAATCATCCAGATGAGTTTTGAACATTATCTGTAGAAATAATCCCCCTTCTGCCAAGGACATATTTTGATGCCCTCCTCCTGGTACATATCCAGGTAATGTGTGAAAATACAACACTAATATTTTTCCCACATATTTTCTTTCTTCCCAATAAAGACTTAACAGGGGAGACCAACTCAAGACATTTCAAAGTGTCAAGTATTTCAGTCACTGTGGCTAACAACAAATAAAATGTCCTTTGTATTTCATAAGTCTCTAGAACATGTATCTTTATGCAGCAACCTAGCAATCCAAACATGGTGGTATCACCTTTGGTCTCTTTTCCACATTTTTGATACAAAATCCCAGCACTAACAGCATTTCAAGTGCAGATCTTACACCCAATGGATGGAAGTAGCAATCAGCATTGCAAACAATATTGAAAATGCAAGAGTTAAAGCAACTCCATTTAAAACAAAAAATTACATTTTATAGTATTAATTTTTTAAAATATTTTAAGAAGTAATAGGTTTTATCAGGCGTAGTGAAGATAAGTGACTGTTTAGTCACTCTTAAGAGCTACCTGGTGATCTCTCCAATTATGTAAAGAAGAATAGCTCAGTTCATACACTACTGTACATGCATTACTGTATCTCCTCACAGATGCACGGTTTCTGCTCTTCAGAAATTACTCACTCAACATCATACAATAAACCAGAGGTACCAATAGGACTATAGCTTAAGCGATTTTGGCCAGTGACCTAATCTTTTAAATGTGTGATTTTCTTTAGCACCTGATGTATATTAATTAGCTACAAATAAAAGCTGCACTGATGTTTCTAGCCCCACAAACACTCTTTAGCATCAAAACTTAACCAAAAGCACAATGTCTACAGTAAATAAAACAAGACCAGTCCAAATAACAAAAAAAGTGAAAAAAAGGATTAAAAAACAGTAAAAAGTTTTATGACTCTTGCAGTAGCCTGTGAAATGAACTTTTGACATTTCTGATGAGGGAGTACCTGTAGATTAAAAAAACCTACAATGCCTCATGATACACAACAGCACAAAGTGGAAACTGAAAATGTTTTCATAAGGAAGGGAGGAAATAGGATCTAGTAGTACTGAAGCTATTTGGGAAAGGGAACTGCAAATATTTAAAATATACAATTTAATTTGTTTTCTTCCATTTTTTTTTTATTAGTGAAAATCCAATTGAACATGATTATAAACCTTCCTTCACATTGTTGGACCGGAAATGTGGCAAAAGAGAAGAAAAAATACAATCTCTTACCAGCAAGTCTGTTTGCCAGGTAAATATTTCATCCAATACTTGTATGATACTCTATCTCCAACAGAATCCATATATTATTACCAGCGTCCTGTAAAATGATAAAGACAAACCATAACTGTTTGAGGAATATTGTAAATAAGAAATGCAAGTACATTGTCAGTGAGAAATACTGTATACTATTGAAATATCATATCGTATCTACTAGAAGAGTGTAGCTATTATTACAAGGCATTTTAACTAAGATTACTATTGGGAAAAATGACATTTGAAAACAATATAGCAAAATACTGGCATGTCTTTATCATTAAATTAATAAAAATGCTTATTAATTTATATTATAAAAATCTTATTAATGATAAAAAAATGAATAAAAACTAAATTGTGTTGATCTACTTGAATGAAGAGGTTTTTCTGTTGCTACTTGAAAATCCAATGTCAGTCTTGCTAGAGAAAAAACTGTTTGAAAGTATAATTTGTGTTGCTCTGCTTTACCTCCTTGAAGCTTAGTCTAAGGTAGTTACTAGATTCTTGCCTGAAGCTGGTAGAGAAAGAGAAGTACCTCTGAGAGCAAACCAAGTCACCTGTGTTTATGTTCCTCTCTTCACACAATTTGTTTAGATGGTCAGTTCAGCCTGCACTGCCAGCTTGTTAACACAGAAAACATGAATCCCACCCAGAAAGTGCAGGGGAAACAAGAATCACATAGTCTATTTTTATTTTGACAATGTTTTGCTGTCTCCCACTCCTGCAATCTGCAAAGTGGCAGTGGCTCAGAAGGCAGGCTTCTTCAGGGTTGGGAAATTTTCTTAGAGTAGAGTTTAGGCTTTAATAAAATTAATTCCCCGTGAGCAAACCCATGGTGTTAGGGTCAGAAATACTGCAGATTAATCTTCATGCATCTTTCCCAAGACCTCCCCTGAGATAATGAGAGAAGTCAATGGACAAACCTTAAAGCTGTTGTTTCATAGTGAAGGATCAGAGTGCACAAATCCCTGTTCAGGGCCCCTATTTGAATACACTTTTCATCTCCTGAGTATTACTAAGACACATAAAGCTCAATGTTTACAAAGAAACTGCAGTATATGCAGGCTACAACATAAATATTTTACAAGTGTGCAGAACCTGCTAAAAACGATCTTTTCTCACTTTTACTAATGCATCCTTCATACCAATAACAACCTTAGTACATGTAATCACTTTATGTAAAAGGAATAGTCTTGCCAAATATGAAATGGTTGCTGAGATACAGACCAATCTGCCCAATAAGAAACAAATATTATGTTTCAATCTGTTTTTAGTGAGTCCAGGAGCATCCTCATCTTAAATGCTCTTTAAGAATATTTTCTCACTTAACATGCACCAATTAGAAGGAGGAAAAGCAGATGGCCAAAATAAATTAGAGACAGCATACCAGCCCTGCCTCAGATCATCACCATTGGCAGATCTGAGCAGCATCTCCATCCAGTCAGTAGTTAGGAAGGGAGGTATGTGGATTTTTTCCCTCTATTCCTTTCTGGAATAAAATTGGAGAGACACTGCAGCTGTCAGAGTATTCGGTTAGCAGATCTGAAGAAAGCAGAAATCTGGCCAAGGATATATAAACCCTTTTAAAGAAGAAATTTTCTTAATATCCAATTTAAACCTTCCCTGGCACAACCTGTGACGACTTCCTCCTGTCTTACTGCTTGTTACTTGGGTGATCAACCCCCACCTTGCTGCAACCTACTTTCAGGTACTTGTAGAGAGTGAGAAGGCCCCTGAGCCTCCTTTTCTCCCGACTAAATGCCCCCAGCTCCCTCAGCCTCTCCTCATAATTCTTGTGCTCCAGACCCTTCAGCAGCTCTCTTGCCCTTCTCTGGATAGGCAGAATGACATGTCTAACATATCTGTGCTACTCATCAAGAAAACTCCTAAGTAGAGTAATTTTTTTTAGATTGTTTGTTTTGTTTGGTTTTTTGGGGGGTATTTTATGATGATGGCTGCAGCTGCCCCATGGTGTTGCAGCCATCCCAGACTGTAACACAGCATTATGGAGCACACACATGGTGGAGCTGAGGAGCAGAAGTCAGGGCAATAACTGGATGATGGGGAAAAAATGGGACATTAGGGATAGACCTCATCCTGTGTTGGAACACCTGAAGCTTTCTGAGGCAGCTGAGCTCACTGACCTGCTTCTGTGCTTGCAGAAATTAGTCACACCAAACACAGGTTTTGGCAATCCCAAATGACTTATCAAAAGTATTTTATCTTTCTGGTGAGAATGTGAGAGTATGAAGAAAGATCTAAATGCACAGTTTCACTACTGGACTAAAATAACAGACCAACCAACCTTGAAATGTTATTGTTTGCTTTATATGATTATATAAAGATTACCTAAACAAGCTATGAAGAGTATTAAGCAATCTGAATGCTGAGTGAATAAAGAAAGTGATTGCAGAGTAGTTAAGCATGAAAGAATATCTGAAAGGTTTTGGGTTGTTTTGCTTTTTTTTTCTTCTGCCTTTTAAGCTGAAGATAAATTGCAGGCCACACATGAACATAAGTTATAAGCTGGTTTGATTTTCACACAGACAATCTTATTTTTTGCAGGTATTTTTCCCCAGTTGTACTACTAGAAAGTGTAAGTACTACATGCTGCATCTAATTGACACAGCTGTATTTCTAATTAAAAAACTTCAGGCATGTTGCAGCTCAGAACTGAGCATTTAACATGCCATGAGCTTTATAAGATACCATTTGTCTCCAATATGAATTGGGTAGCCCAGTCTCTGCACTACTAGGGGCTATTGTGCTTTGCCAGGCCATTTTGAATGTCTTTTATTTATGATAAATAGTCCTTGTTAGTGTTTCCACTATTGCTGAAGGGTGTTCTACCACTTTACATTTTACTTTTCTTACCATTCTAAAAGCTTTTTTTTTCAAAAGAATCAGCTTCTAAATACATTAGTTTTGTCCCTTAGACCTTGTATTTATGATATATTTTATAGTTGGGCCAGCGTTATTGTAGATAGGATTTTTCTTTGGATGAAGATATGTCAAAAATGTGTTTGCCAGAGCTTTAGGAAAGCCTTGCATGTGGGGACCTGTGCCAGATATCGCAAAAGAATAGATTCATGTAATTCCAACATTTTCAGAAATCCACTTTGTTAGAAATAACTTTTTATAGTGTTTGAGCTTTTTCAGGCTCAAATCTGGGATTCACAGAACTGTGGAAATATCGTATCATGGCATATAACACCATTTGAATTAGAGTCCTGCTGTGCTAGGCATTGAACACAAATTACATCCAGATTGTCCTTTAGCCCTAATTGCTCTCGGTTTTTATTTATAGTTTTAAAAGAAGAGACAATCAGCCATAGAAAGTTCTAGTCTTTCTTAATAATTACTTACAGACATATCTCACTGAGAACAAAACCAGTTGCCATTTTCCATTATCTATGACAATCACTCACAAAGAATACAAATTCACCCTCCTAAAATAGTACCTCTGACCTTCAAAGAAAGTGGTTATTTGTACCAACAGCCTAAAGTAAAAACTAATGTAGCCAACTGGAATCTGATGGGGCAAAAGTGATTTTTGAGTCATAACTAAGCAATAAAATCATATTTTACTATGAATTTCAATAGTTGCAGCAATATAGCCATAAGAAACTTAAATATTTGTTTTATGGAACTTGTTTATTGACTATTTTGCACTGAATTCTCAAGATTTACACTGCAGAACTGAAGATGTTTTGACATGTGTGCAAGAATAGAAGGTGGGGCAGGACTACAAAGGAAGATATATCTCATTGTGGTATCATTGTAAAAAGAAGCACAGCTGAGAGGCTGGAACTAGATGACCTTCAAGGTCCCTTTCAACCGAACCATTCTATAATTCTATATGATTCTATGGTTTGCTAGGACATGTGGCAGCTTGGAAACATGATTTAGAGTGGAGGTCAATTTAGAGTCAGGAAATGTGAATTCTATGGAGATTTTTCTTAAATTAGAAAGTCAAAAACATATGACTTCAGAGAGCCTAAAAGGCAGCTCAGTTGCCACGGAGTACTGGCCTCTACCAGACGCATAACAAGTGGCCTCTGCCACTTACATAATAGGGTGAAGCATCTCACCTTAGATTCCAAAGAGCATGTCAATACCTAAAGGACACACCTCAGAGGTCTTGCATCAGATTGCACACCACCATGTAAATGGCTGGGATGCACCCTGCAATATCTCTGGAATGCCAGAACACTCCCTTGTTGAGGGAGTTTGTATATAAATGTAAAAAATGAGTATTTTTATATATATATACACACATAGGATTCTACTGCACCTTCTCAGGCCCCTAATTTGTCCAATTCATCTTGCTCTTAAATCACACACACAGGAGATGGATAAAAGGAAGATAGACAAGGAGCACGGCATGAAAGATTTAATGCCATGAAATGAAAATCTGGCCTTGAATTCCCTTTTTCCTTACAACCATCTATTGCCATTCAAGTTACCTCAGGGAGGCAGGTCACCCACACTTTGATTCCTCTTCAGATTTTGTGGCTGACAAAGGGAATGTTAGAACTCCCTGTACTTCAAAACTAATTTATATTTACATCCATTTTGCCAAAGTGTTACTTTAAGTGTGATGTGAAGGAGCAGTCAGTTTAAAGACTATAGTAAGCATTTACACATATTACTTTGGTATATCTCACAGTGGGATATTCACAAAGGCTAACTCAAATCATAGACAACTTAAAAATAATTTCCCCAGGCTTCCCTTATAGTCAGTTCAGGGAAAGGATCCTCCAGAGTGTGATCCAGATTAGAAGACTAACTTTTGCTAGCTTTTCTAACTGTTCTCCAAAGAGGATCTTTTTTATGAGTAATTGTCAGTCAATTCTCTTGCAAATAAACACCTGCTTCAAACATACAGACAACATAAAATTAGTCTCTTGCTGGCATCCTCACTGATTTTTCAGAGTAGCATACATTCCTATCAAGTTACAATTATTTTGCAAAATACCACTTTACCAGCAGGGTAGCTGTGTAAAGCAGCACTCAGCACTTGAACCATCACTGCATCACCTTTTTCAGCACCCCTACACTGAAATGCCAAACCATGTTCCACCTACTTGTCTAGGTAGTCCGATTTTAGAGATCTCTATGTGTGATCAAAGCCCAGGTTAAAGACGATGCTCCTTGAGTTAACTCTACATGGAAGATAAGTTCTGATGAAAGCTACAGAAAAAAAAGGGGGACTGGACAACTCTACAGAATAACCACCTACTTGCATTCCACAGGAATATCCAAAGAAGTGTGATCTTTGGAAAGACGAAGAACAACACACTTGTACCCCTGCAACCCCCTCACTGTTGTTTTTGGTTTTTTATGCAAAAATCAATTTTCTACTTGAAGTTTCATAGAACATGGTAAAATGCTCTTGAAGCCAGCACTGTTAAGGCAGCTTAATTTCTGTTATCTAGTAATGTGATGAGTCATGTATTCCTTTCCAGAATTCATCTGTGATTTAAACAGAATGTCTTGAGCTCCTTGTCAGCAGCTCAGATATTCTTGTGAATGCTGTATAGATTTTGTGGAAAAAGAGAGACTGACAAACTGTATATGGTGATGTATCTGGTCACTGTAATGATTCATTTATGTATTGCTAACTTGCACTGCTAGTGTCAGCTAACACCAATTCATTCATAAAATTTCTTTAGTGGCAGCTAGTTTCTGGTTTACAATAGTTAGAACTCTGTCAGTCATGGTGCAAAGAAAACAAAGGTAAGCTTCTTAGGTGCTACATATTTACAAAATGAAATCCAAAGTTATACAGTTCATATTAAGATTTTTGTTGTTACTTTCTGTATTATATTTTTGTAGATAGACCTGGAGTTTATATTTGTATCAAAATCAAGTTTTTAACTTGAAAGAAATGGCAACATGGATATTTTAAGTATTTGAAATATCAGTAGAAGGATGAACACAGTGGAAACTGGACTGAAGTGATTTGAGAAAAGCTCAGCAATTTTACATCTGTCTCTGGGCATATTTTAGTTTTTTAACAACCCAAGCATTGAAAATGAGAAAAGAAGAAAAGACTGTTACTACACAATGAGATCATATTGAAGGCAAGAGAAAGAGCTCAGGATACTTGAGTAGGACAACAGTGCAAAAGTACACAGCAGTGCTGGCTTCCAGCTCAAATGTTCTTTAGTCACTGCTCACAAATGCTTAAAATGACAAAAGTTTTATAATGCTTTAAAGCCATAAAGATATTTGGCTTCCTACAAGACTTATTTCCAAAGTTTTCAATCTGAAGAAGGATTATTTCTACAGTTAACAAGGAGGGACAGGAGAAACCCTAGAGAGAGATTCATCACACCTAAGTTGGACATCTGCATCTGAGTCAGTCACCCTAGGCTGCCTTTCCAGTCAGGAAGAGTGAGCAGCACTGCTACATTATGAGACATCTGTCTCTTTTAGACTTCTTCTTCAAGATGACATGTTTTTCCATCCTAAAACCCCTTGTTTTTCATCTTTGATTTTAACTGGAGTCTGCTTAACTACCTCAGATAGTGGATGTTTAAAATCAGATATGAAAATCCTTTCTCTGCTCTGTCCAAACTCCCCCAGAATGAGCATGGGGCATTTCCCAGTATCAGCTGTCATGCTGAATGTACAGAACTGTGTCACTCAAGTTGAACTTTCTCACAATATTTGAGAAAAGCAAGGAGCTAGAGTTCACTGCAACTGAGTTCTTGATAAAAATATTTAGCTAATTAAATTAAATACATATTTCTTGTCATATTTAATAATGATTCTGATGAATAGACACTTAGGGGACATGATCTTTTATGGGGTTTTTTTGAAAGGTCTCATAATGGGCCAGATATGTAACTCTCCACTTACATATATCTCTCCACTTTTCAGTAGGAGATATATGTAAAAATTTCTAATAAACATTTTCAGTCAGAACTTTGATATCTTTTTAACTCCCAGTGAGGAGATTTTCCTCTCCATGTTTTTTATAACCATGGTGTTTCAACCTTTTTAAATATAAGTGAGATCTTTTTACTCCTTATGCATACAGTTTTGCATTTAGACTGTTCACAATTATATTTGTTGACAGGAAATGCTGTTTTGCATCCAAACCTACACAAGACATTGTTGCTTTTGTACATACCTTAAGAAATAAGGAAAATGGTCTTTAAAGAAGCATTTGGAAAAGCTTTTGTGATTTACTGGGCAGCAGCTAAACTACTGAGATTCAGGAAATTCTCTCACCTGAAGATGGTTAGAGGATGGAAAAATATTAGATGCAAGCATCAAATTTGCATGTTCAATTCATCCTTTTTTCCTGCAGTCTGCTTGCAGCTACTGCTGGAGAAGGAGAAATGCTAAATGAGTCCAGGTTCTCCAGCTCAACCCCTTTTAGCATAAATTGAAAAGTTGAGGATATACAATGTGAGATGGTGGCCAAATAACAGAGAACTCTTGTCAGCTCTAATCCAACTCATTTACGTAGCTGGAAAACATTAGTGTTATTCATTGCTCTCTAACATTTCATCAAATGTTCTTCAGGTGCATACTTAAATAGCAATGAAATAAAAATATTTAAAGTTCTATACATTTCCACATAACCCACTTCAAGTCTGACCTTTTAAAAAGTGTTTGCAACTCATTAAATGGAATCAATACCCTTAATTAGCATTCAATTGCTAAGAAAAGCAAAGTCCTTTAAAATTTTATATAGCATGTGTAAAAACTGAGTTAGGTGTATCAGTTCTTTTATCAACAGAATGAGCCTAAAGATTGCTTTTTTTATTATGTGCTGACAAGTATCTAAAC
Organism: Zonotrichia albicollis; assembly: GCF_047830755.1. Lineage (NCBI taxonomy): Eukaryota > Metazoa > Chordata > Aves > Passeriformes > Passerellidae > Zonotrichia > Zonotrichia albicollis. Next base: position 44,797,575 of record NC_133820.1, read on the forward strand.
TCTCTCTACTTTCTGAGAGAAATCAGGTGTGAGAAAATTAAATGGGCAGAATTTTAATGTATCTATTGAGCTAAAACAAACAAAATGTTACACTGTATCCTTAAACAGAAAGGTTAGATCGGATTCTGGTGGATATTCCTGCAGGAAGAAAAGACCTAACATCTCTTTTACTCTTTCACCCAAACACTGCAAATAAAAAACAAGGAAATCTTCTGATTTCTAATGCCATTGATGCAGTCTTTAGTTTGAGACTGAATATTCTTCCAGCATTTCCAACTCTAACCTCCCGAGTATTTTAATTTTTATTTTTTACATTTGACTAGATTAGGAAAACAAAAAGAAAAAAAACTGATTACTGATCCTGGCTTTGTAACAAGAACCTCAATCACTACTTTCTGCTTCAAATCAAAAGTTTTCAATCACAACATTTTTTGCCTCATTTGGAAAAAGGAAACATGATAATCTAAGGTGTTGCACCAGTGTCCAGGACCAAATTCAGCTATAAAAAAATTGAGGGTGGAAAATAAATGTTGATTATTGCTATCTTTCATCATCTGCATTGTGAAGATTCATATATCTCTGTTCTAGCTTGGACAGTCATTACAAGAACAGACTTCATTCTAGTGTTCTGGATAACAATCAAGAAACCTGTTTTGGAAAGCAAGCTCAGGGTGGTGGAGATGTGTCCCCTCTTTTGTCTGGTACCTTTTGTCTTACACCGGTGCACTTATAACAAACTGTTGTTTCAATCCCATTATGTGCAAACATCTGTGCAGTTTCCGAATAACATTAAAAAAAATTATTCAACATTTGCCTAGTCTGTGTGGATTTAAGGTCAGAACAGATCAGGAAAATACCTGTCTGATTTCTGGAAAAGCACATAACAAAGAACTTCACGCGTATCAAGATTATGGCTTCTGCTTGAACTATCACAAACTCCAGTAAAGGACATCTAACCTCAACTTTTAGACTTCAGGTGGTGAGGAATCCATCATGCATCCAAGAAGGCTTTTTCAGTGCCTAAGTAGCTTTACTCAGTATATGTACCTCGGTTCTAGCCTGGGTTTATCTAGCATCAGCTTCTACTCACTTCAACTCATTATGACTTTCCAGTGAATTAAAAAGTCATTATAATCAGATGGCTTTCCTCACTTAAGTGCTTGTAGACCATGATGAAACCACCTCCTAAACTCCATTATAAGATAAATTGATTGAGAATTTTACTATATCTCCTCAAAGGGCATTAATTGCTTGTTGAAGTTATTAGGTAGCAAATATACCAGTATGTTCTCTAAAGGCTTCCACAACCTCTCCAGCACATCATAAACCCAATATTCAAGAATGGTAGTTTTTTCTTTAAACACTCCTTGTCAGTGCATGCTGGGAATTTCTCAGCCAGCAGTAAGTTGCAGAAAAGAGAGATATGGTTTTAAATTCTGTGAAATTCTTCCCCTCTTTCTGCCTTCCAAGCCTAACTGTTTTCCAAATGTTTTAAAATGCTACAGCTTTTGTCTTTTGAGAATGGAAGCAGTTAGGCTCTCTCAAAAAGATTTAAAAATCTTACTCATAAAATCCATTCTGTTACTCCCTTCCAGCTAGTTATCCTCAATCTTCCATCAATAAGGGGATTTCCCCTTCTAGTTTTATATGTAGGAAACACATTGTCTAAATATGGAAGGTTTTACACATCTATATAAGAAAAAAATCCAGCCTCTCTAATCTGTAAATTATCCTCTCTTGTAATCCAAAGCAAATCTTTATATATAAAACTTAGCTATGTAAACCTGTTTTATCTCACACACTTAGGCAGAAACTCAGTGTTAAACAAATAGCTAAGAGCTACAGTTAACTTCAATAAGCCCTATAGACTCCACTTCTCTCTCAATACATAAATTGTTATAGAACTTATTATTCTGGAATGTTTCCTCCAGCAAGAATATGCTATAAGAATGAAAAATAATTGTCACTAACTTTGAGATCGATTCATGGCAACAACAGCATATTCCTCTTTGAATGGTACTCAGTTACCCCTTGCTTGCAATGCCTGATACTCAGTGTTTGCTATACACCTGATTAGGATAAATTTGACTTGGACTGCAAAATTCTTGTGTGTGTGTGTGTATCTATATGTATATATCAGTATTTTTTGCCACTTTCAGTAAAAAAATGATGTGATTAATGTATCTTTTTCCTTTGTGATAGCACAGCACAGTAACAGCAGTCATGTTTTAACTCCTTTTAACTGCTGCTGAAGGGAAGAAAGGTATTGCCCCACTATTAAAATTGCACATATGAGCAAGGAACTTTATTTTGAGCAGTCCTTGTCACCTTTTATGGGGGGGTTGAAAATGTCAGGTCTGAAAAAAAAGAAAACTTCCATAATCTGGAAGGTATTTTTAGTTTTGCACTTTACTATCCTTCAGTATGTTTTAAGATGGCTCTGAAATGTGAAGCTAGAACTACAGCAGCGCTTGCCTTGGTTCCAGAGGGGAGGTGGTATAATCTAGGCTACAGATTGGTACAGTCACATCAGGGTGTGAGGTTTCCAGGTGCACAGGTAGAAGACACTGGCTTCTCAATGCATGGCGCTGTCTTGGCATTTGGGTGTCCATGTAGTGTCCATAGGTTTGGACAAGTAGCAGAGTCAATCTCTAATTCAAAAGTTGTATTAGGACATCTTGGGTTGACAATATCCCACAGGTGAATAGAATGAATTATATTTGTATAGGGTTATTCAGATATTCTGTATTTTTGCCTTGTTCCTCCTTCCTTTAGATTTGTTTGCTAGGTTATTATGTGAGTAATAGATCTATAAAATCATGCATAAAAGGGTAGCACAAATAGTTACTTATGTTGATTTGACTTGACAATCTCTTTGCTTCCTTTTTCTCCTATTTTTTTAACTATTTCTCTTGACATAACTCCAGCTACTTTCAGCTTTTGAGTCCCAAAGCTACCATCTGGCCTGCAGCTTGGAAAAGCTGTTCTCAATGTAGAATCTTCCTTATTTGACACTCCAGCTAAGACTTTTTATAATCTCTACTCCCACTATCCTAGGCATGCTAATAAAAAAAACAACAACAAATATTACCAAATGAAACTGAAGCAAAACTTCTATGGCAGGAAAATAATTCATGCCAAAGATGCTGAGAAAGTTTGAATTCACTTCAATACTAGCAATCTGCTTACTTAGAAAAATAAAAAGGCAAAAAAACCCCACAACCAACCCCCAAATACCAAAAATCCCACCTGATGTGATTGTGCAGCAGATACCATGGGAAGAAGTATCTGCTCCATCATGACATTACAATACTTGAGCTGATGTTCCACTCGCTGCTGTTATACTACTAGACAAAGTCATGAAATGGCCAATCAGTATTTTATTTCTTATATGAAACAATGAAGTCCATTAATTTTTCTTTGGAGGGTTTGTATTTTTATGGTAGTGTATCAAAATACTGCTTTTAGTTTCATCTTTTGTCTTGTTGAGAACAATGAGTGAATCATTGCTTAGAATGTAATATGCTATGCTAACTGTACAAGTTTCCCTGAAGTAAACACTTTCTAAATCTGATTTGCTATACTCACACTCCGGTCTTTGATTTGTCAGGATCTAACTGCACAGTAGTACAATAGCAAGCAAGGACAGAACAGCAAATCACACTAATGTAATAATTATCAGGGACTGGTTGCAGTATTCTGAATAAAAAGAAAAGAAAAAAGACCCTCATAAACTGAATCCTCCTGGTGAAAATAGGTTTCAGAGAAGTCTGCAAGAAGAAACCAAATCTAAACACCAACTGAAATAAACAAAGGAGACTGGAATTTTTCTTACTCCAGCATTTTATTTGACTCGTTTTAATAGTTCTGCACATTCCATGATTGGGAACCATTTGTTTATAAAGTCTACTGAATAGCTCACTAAAGCTAAAGACCCACAGAGAAATATTTCTTAGAAGGTCATATCGGGTCACTTGTCTCATGTTTGGAGACAACTGTAGAACTGGCCAGCACCAGATGCAACAGAAGGATACACAAACCTCACACGAGTGGGTATTGCTGGGTCATGGAGTTGTGATCAACACAATGAAGTCCAAAAGAAGTCTGAAAGACTGCTGATTGCCAGTTGTGTCAGTCAGGAATCACTCCTAAAGATAATTCTGCTTAAAGTCAGTGCTAATGGTCTAGGCAGTGGGACAGACAGCTCAGCAAGATTTTGGGTGAAACTAGATCAGTGTGGGGAGCACTCAATAAGCTGACAAGGTCAGCCATTAAGAGGATACTCAAAAGGTTGGAGATATGGATTTGAAGGAACTTCACCAGAGAGGAAGTATGCAGTCCTGGAATGGAGAAGGAATGATTCTGTGCTATAACACACTCTGGGATCTGGTTGTGACAGACTGTAAGAAATGGATTTCCTCAGTCTGGGGAACAGAAAGGTAAAAGGAGAACTTGCTGTTGTTTACAAGAGTCTAGTCAGACAGTATAATGTGGATGAAAATGGACACAGAAATACAGAACAAAAAATGGCAAAGGTGGAGCTGCAGGATGGGAAATTCTGATTACATGTGATGAAAGGTAACAAAACATTGGATAAGGTGGCACAAAGAGGTTGTGCCACCTCTAGAGAGAGATTGTGCGATCTCTATCTCTTAATTAAAAATCCAACTTGGAAAAGATTCCAAGAAATCTGGTTTAGGTTGGCCTTGCTTTGAGGAGCAGATTGGACAAAATTGGCTTCAGTGACCTCTTCTGGTTTAAACTAATCTATGAAAAAATATTTCAGTATTTAAAGCCTAAAAAATGTTGTAATTTTGTTCTCTCACAAAATCTTCTTCTGCTCTTGCTGTTATTTCTGGATATTCTTTTGGGCAATAAATACAGCTCAATTCTTGTCTTTAATCTCTTGATAACAGAATTCTGCTTATCTCACTAATAAGATTTTACTTGGATGTCCACTCTGATTAATCTGGTCTCCTGTTAAACTTTCAAATGACTATTAATTTTGTTTGATTTTGCTGATCAATGGTATTTTTTCTACAGCAGGAATTCTACTCTTTTTTTTTTTTTTTGAGTTTTTCCATGCTGCCTATCTTTTCTAAATCTCAGTTTCTGCAATATTCAGTGCGAGATTAGAAGTCTACTTAAGACTTAAGCAGGGACACCACTGGTCTGTGGGATGGTATAATCTATGGTGCTTTTCTTTCCTTTCCTTGTTTACTAAAAAATATTTTGCTTTCTAATACCAGCTGCACCTTAAGAAAAAGGTGCTATGTGTAAACATGCCATACAAAAAATATATTAAGGCTGGATTTCTAAGTCGAAAATTTCATTAGGATTGCCAGGCAATAAAGGGGGTAGTGGTGGAGGAGCAGGAAAGCAATCTCAATTGCAAGTTCCCTCTGCTACCTACAGAAAAAAACCCACTATTCTGTGTGTCATGGTTTGAGCCTGGCACAGAGCCAGTGCCCCCCATGAAAATTCCTCACCCTGGTGTCTGCTGTGAGATGTGACCAGGAATAAGCAAAACAGGCTCTAACTTAAACATAAAGAACACTTTATTACTTAAACTACAGGAAAAGAAAAAAAGAAATTGAAAACCTTACAAAAAAAACTTTCCTCCTCCCCACTCCCTGACTTTCCCAATCCGATACATTCTCCTAAAACACCAACTGCCCAGCCCGGCACGACACTTTAGTATACTCAAACTGCAGTTCATGAAGAGGAAAGGAGTCCTTCTTGTTCCATAGGCTTCTCCTGGAAACACACTGAAACCTCGTGTGCTTCCTTGTCACTTCGGCACCGCCCGGAAAAAAAAGTCCTTTTGCCGCTTGTGACATCTTCCTTCCATGCCCAGTGCTCTCACCACTGAGACATGGCCAGAGCTGCTTTTAGGGTTGTCTTTCAAGGATGCCTTGTCTCACTCCAAAAGGCACAGTCTCTGCTTTGGGACATCTGTCCCCCCCATATTTTTCCAACCCCCTGGGGCCGGGGGGTCCTCACGAATGAACCCTCCTGGTTTTGAGCCACTGCCTCCCCCTAAATGCAGTCTGTGTCACAGGAACAACTGAGTCCATGGCCACAAGAAAAGTCCAGCCAAAAAAAGCCACTCCAAATCATCTCTCCCCATCCAATCATCTCCACGTTCTTCGGGCCAGGTCCTTGTCTCATCTCATCTCTTATCTCCCTTCTTATTCAGCTTCGAGGAGGATTAGCATTTTTGCAAGGCCCCAATCATGAAAGAAAGGGTTAAAAGTTTTCAGTCTTTGTCTGTCCTGGGACGAGATGATACTCCCACACGTGCTGCTGCTGCGGCCGGCCGGGCTGCACCCTTTTCCCCCCCCCTTTCTCTTCCTGGGCCGGCTGCTATCACCGCCGACTCTCCCTCTCTCTCTCCCTCCTGGGGGGGGGGGGGGGCTGGCTGCCCGATGTCTCGATGTCTCTTGGGGCTCCTCCACCCTTCCATCCTTGAGAACTTTCTCACCCCCATCTCCGTCCAGGCCCCGGGCCTACCGCATGGCTGCCCTTCCCCCGCCCAGCAGCAAGGCTGGACGGGGGAAGAGATCTGGCCTCTTCGCCGCGATGTCCCAAAGAGAGCGTGCCAAGGGCAGTGCCCTGCTTTTAACCCCTGTGTATTCTCGGAGGTGTGTCCAAACCCCACTGGCTACACCGGGTGCCAGTCTCAAACCCAAAACCTTCATTGGTTTGACCACAGCTTCCCAGAATTCCCACTCCTTCCTGGTCAAACCACCACACTGTGGAAATAATTCTTGGCTAAGGATCAGTACGCAAAACCACATCACAGTCTCTGCTAGGTGAGGATCCATTCTGCACTCGTATGAAGATGTACAAGTACACAGCCCCTTGACTGCAGAGGCTTTAGTTGTGTCCTTGTTTCCAGGCTAGATGGGAAGCGTTATTATCCTCTCCAGTGTGTTAATTTCTTCTAGACTCCAATCCTTATATTTCTATTAATCTTTTGAAGAATCTATTTCATGAAGAAAGGATGAGGTATAAGTCTTAATAACTTAGGCACTAATATGGATTTTCAGGAGACTTTGAGTTCTGATCAACAGCTAAAATACATTTTCTTTTTATGAGCTTCTTAGGGTTGGTCACAGCTCCGCCTCGAGCAAAGGTGGTTATGTGGCTGATATTGACAGCTCAATAACTTCATCAGTTCTCTCAAATTACATTTATCTTAATTATTTGGGCTGTGCAGTTCACAGACATGCATGAAAGAACTTTTGTGAAACTGTCAAATAAAGTGATCACATTTACTTGACCACAGGCTTGGTCACATAGCTACCTTTGCCCCAGAAGTCCTGTATTCCTGTTGGATTACTTCTGGGACCTTCACAGTGTGTGACACACACTGAACTGAGAAATGCAATGCAGATACCTGGAAACTAGAGCCACCTGAGAGACTGTGCCCATGTGCCATGATGTGACATGAAGAGGGTCTAGCCTGAGTTTTGGAAGTGGAATTACCATATCAGCCCACTGCTATATCAGGGGAAACACAGTCTTTTGAGAACAGAATGCACAAAGCCCTGATATCTTGTTGCGCTTTGAAATTGCTAGTGCATTAGAAAAAATAAAGCTTAAAATCGTTCAGCTGGCCTTTTATGAAGGCAGATCAGAAGCTCTTACTGGGAATTTTGTACATTTATGTGTATAAGATCACATGGAAAAATATTTAGGTTTCTTAAATTCTTGTTTTTCTATATGTTACACCCTACAGTACACAATTGTTCTGTGTGAGGACAAAATACTACATAGGTTGCAATTTAAGAGAAAGAGACCATTAGTACAATGTCATATTTCTTTGACAAGCACATACTTTTATACTGTATTAAAGCAAGGTCAACTCAAATTTTACATTGCTTTTCCTGGAAAATGCCAAGAGGCAAGAAAATGCAATGTAACATCTCTTGATTTTATATCCAGATTCTCAAAGAATAAAAGGGAATTAAGCACTCAGTGAAAAATTTTACCATAAATATGTATGTAGAATTTCTATTCATTGAGAACTGTCTGGGAAGACTTGATTCCCAAGTTGTAAACTTCCATTTGCCTTTATAATTAGGTGATCATGTCCACATAGTAAAAAACCAGCACACAGTGCTATACAAAGAATGCACCTGTAATTATTTAGGAAAGAACATATTCCTTTATTTCATTGAAACTCACTTCACATAAATTAAAATATTTAAAGCTAGGAAAAATAAATCCCTCCCTTTTACTTCTCTTTTTTTGCAATATTATTTTATCATTTGGGTAAAAATGTGGTAAGATACTCCAGACCAGTATCTTTATTAATTTCATATGTCTACTGTGAATATCCTGGTGCTTTAAATTACCAAGTAGAGAAAAAATTTAACTTTGCAGATGACTAGAAGGAAAAGAAAAAACAAATAAGAAAAAATTAAGAGGGAAGAAGGAAGAGCTCAGCAATGTGACAAAAATATTAGCTAACCATTGATCAAGTGAATGAATATTTCAATGAGGGGGGAATTAAAACTGAACAGCATAATAAAGAGAACTAACAACTAAGGATGGTGAATCATAGTAAGGAGTCTGAACACATTGCAATTAAACATGGAGTATAAAAAGTTGTATTCAGAGGAGAAGATTTTGCCCCTAAATAATAGTTCACATGTGCATTCATAGAGGAAACAGTTTTTAATGAGAAATTCTTTCAACTCCTTTCATTAAGAAGTGACAAGTTTCATTAGAGGAATATTTGGTGATATATTTTCTTCTCCCCATCCCTTTGGTAATTCACCCCTACTTATGTCACATCCCATTTTTGTCTTCGGTGAATTTTCCAGTTTTTCAAAGAAGGAGTCATCAGGTCCATGTTTTACTAATACGGAGCAAGAAAGTGTTAATGAAACTTCACTCAAAAGACAAGAAAGCCCAGTAGTCTCCAAGAGCTAATAAACAAGAAATCTACCCAGTTTGGGGGAATGTTTTTTTTATTTTGGTTTGGATTCTTTTGCAAGGTTTCTGCTTGCAGAGGACACATATGCTAAAATGTATTTTTTAAAAGGTCATTATTTGATATTTTTCCAGAGAAAATGGAAAAGACATGAAAATATAATTTTTTAGCTTGAAAGGGCTACTGAGGTCAGTGATCAGAGAGTGAACACATGATAATATAGCAAATAAGCAAAGAAGTCAGAGCTAGACTATTATTTTTACATTAAAGATTCATGTTTCTGGCAGGCAACATTTATGTCAAAACAGGATATTGAAATACAATACAGACTGCTGTACATGAGCAAATTCTGGGGAGCTTTGAGGGCGTTCTGTGGAGGGTTTTTTTTTTCTCTTCACAGGCTTTATCTTGCACATTTCCAGCCACAGGAGAGAAAGCTAACCCACAGAGAGCCCGTGAGAAAACCAGCTGATACTGGCGTGGGCACAGTGACTCTGATCTAAGTGGAGATTGCTGCTCAGCAACAAATGTAATGGTTAGGAGAATAAGGAAGCAGTCAAAGGGGTGATGGGGCTTGAATAAAATTCAAATCAACATATTCATGGTATTTTGAATTAATCTTTATAAACTGAGTACAGAATGATAAATCCAGGCTGAAAGAAAAAGAAAAACTCTTCAAGCATTAAATAAGAGATACTTATAGTGATTTGCAGTTATGATAATTTATTTATGACTTTTAATTGAAATATTATTTATAAAGCAACGGTAGCTAATGGCCATATTTTTCTGTGAAATTTGTTGAACTACATAAACCAAAGAGAGTGCCTGACCTGTGAAGTAGGTGGAAATTTCAATGATTAATTTGTTTCTGATCTAATCCTGACCAATAATAACTCCCTGAATTCCTACAGCACCTTCATAGGAAAAAGGGAAAATATAAGGAATTCCTCTGTGTCTTAAGAGTAAAAATCTCTGGATGAATAATCATTGCAACTGATACTTTTACCTTAATAAGTTAAAAATCCTGTGTCTTGTCTTTTACAGGCTGGGTTAAAAATATAAAGTCATAATGCTTAAGTGAATATCCAAGAATAATTTTTAAAGGGATTATCAGAACTTTATCTCCAAATTCACAATTCTTCATCAATCCTATTTTCCTACCCTATTCACCTTCCTTCATCTACCCTAATTCACAACTCTTCATCTCTTGCAAGAACCCTAACTGGCTAAGCAGCATAGTTTTCAATAAAATAACATCATTTGAACAGTATTTCAAAAAAGGCTACACAGCTTTTTGGGGGAAACAAATGAATTATGCATCTTAAATATCAACAAATATTTATACAGCTAACAATCTGCATCCTAAGTGGTCTCTAGAAATTTAAAGAAAGGGCATACTGTAGTACTCCATGATAAACTCAGCAATAATTAGAATTCCTAGCAGGCTGTTAACTAATGCAGACATATTAACACGTATTTTTAGCTGAGCTTAGTTTGTTCTAATAAAATTTAAAGAAGCATAGCTGAAGGGTAAGAAATAGTAGCATCTGCTCTACTACCAGCTCTGCATTCTGCTGTGCCATTTAGGCGCTGCCAGTGTGTATGTTTTTGAAACACTGAAATGAAGACCTAAATTGATCCACTATTACTACTTGAAAATAGTCTGTGTATAAGTCTCTGCTTTTAAATGCTGTGATACAGGATTTCTGGAGTGCTGCAATCCCAAAAGTAGCAGCCTAAAATAGAGACTTAGCTTAACAGAAGTGATGGCACTTGATCCTTATGGCAGTCTCTCAGAAAACAGATCCCACTGCATGCATCCCTACACATAGCTGTGTGTTTCTCTTTGATGTCCAGTCTCACTAAAAGCAGACTTTTTCAGTTTTTTAATTTTTCAAAATATCTTTGCGCATTCTAACACTGCAGGTATCTGTTTCATGACTGGGAATCATGCTAAAGCAAGATTGGCACAAATGTTAAATGGAAAGTGATTTTTTTTGTAGAACTGATGTTTCTTAAGTGATAGAGATTTATTTGAAGGAGAAATTTCAAGGTGAAGAAGAGTCTGATTTGGGGGAGTAAATATTGCATGAAAAAATATCTCTTGGAATCTTTGCAAATAGTTTGCTGCATGCTTTCACCCTTCCCTTCATATCTGCTTGCAGGCTGGTGCAGTCAGAGTCCTGTCAATGGCATTTCTAAGATATGATGGGTTAATTCTCATCTCTCTGGGCATCACTGGTGCTTGACAAGGTGTGAGATGTGAGGGCACATCGGCAGTGTGGAGCATGCTGAGAACCTTGGACAGTGTAATTCAGACACCTCAAGGAATATCTCCCCCAGGATGTCTCACAGAAATGAAGTTATAATCTCAGAAGTTGTTCCACTAGATTTTCTTTCCTTTAGGAGTCGTGAAAAAATATAATTTAGTTGTCTTCAGGCAACAGGACAAATCTCTTCAGACTTCACACACCAGACAGGCAGAAAGAAACAGCAGATCTATCCTGTTCACTGAGTAAAGCTTGATTTAAGTGCAAGGTAACATTAGAAGGAATGTAGTAATTTTTGGAAAGACACATGTTAAGAATTAATTTAATAATTTGTGAAGTATTAAAAAGAAATATTTTACCTTTTGTTTTCTTTTTGGATGGAAATTATATTTAATCTATGGTGTATCTCTGCAAATGCTGTCCTCCTTCCTCAAATATTTACTCTGGGGATCTCAGTATAAGGGCACCTTTTATTGCCATGTAATTTGCCTACAATAGTGGGAAGGGAAGGGAAGGGAAGGGAAGGGAAGGGAAGGGAAGGGAAGGGAAGGGAAGGGAAGGGAAGGGAAGGGAAGGGAAGGGAAGGGAAGGGAAGGGAAGGGAAGGGAAGGGAAGGGAAGGGAAGGGAAGGGAAGGGAAGGGAAGGGAAGGGAAGGGAAGGGAAGGGAAGGGAAGGGAAGGGAAGGGAAGGGAAGGGAAGGGAAGGGAAGGGAAGACAGTCACTGCAACAATTACCAAGTTACAGCCAGGGATTGCGCCTCTGAAGCAAAGTTGGGAATCCTGTTAGTTGTGCCCCTTACAGATGGCTCACAGGGACATAAAGCACATTCATGAGTGTGGGTTAGTAAAGGAGTCGTTTGTTGGAGCAGGGTCAGGAGGAAATTTCTCAAGCTTCCTTTGTCAGTGTGTTTTGAATGGCTGACCAAGAAAAGCACTCTAAGCCATCATTAATAGAAGTAAATAAGAACCTGGCAGGAATATGATCCATATTGCAATGCAACTAACTGGTGTCTAGAGAGTAAGAAAGTGTTTAATGGGAATGTTATTGACGACTCCTTTTCCTCCAGAGATATGATCTTTCATAAACATCTTTTGGTTTTCAGCACCTTGCTCATTTTTCCAGCAGGGGTATGGGTCACCTTGTAGTAAAGCTGAGTCTAGTGCCAATAGTTTTGCTTCTTATTTGCCTTTCACAGGGGCTTTAGTAGGAGTGTAGAGATCCCAGGAGACACCCAAGAGCAGGGAGGTAGGACTGTCTGCCCACAGACCACACTTAGAGAGTAAATGTCCCATATGAGAAAAACAAGAAAGATTGCACTGCACTTACAGTTTTTTAACATCATTACACTGCTACTCAATGCAAGAAAAGAATTCCACAGCTCTTAACTCTTGAGTTCCTCTTGCAAGGAACTCTAAGTTCCCTACACTTTTCCTCCTGTGCTGCTTTCTCACCATGCCTACCACAAACTTTCAGTTGTACAGTCTTTCACAGCATCTGAAAACTGCATAAAACAATAAATTACTACTTTTCAATTGTTTATCTCTAGATATTAGTGCAGAAAATTCTTATAGTTGTCTTGTTTTTTAGTTAAGTGGGAAATTTGAACTCAGTTTTTGTGTGCCTACACAAAGTGACAAGTAATATATAAATGTAATAAAATATTTTGCATTTCTCAAGAAAAAGTTTATGTAGACTATTTAGAGATTATGCTGGATTTTATAAGCAACTTCACTGTTTATATTAATTTTTTATCTACTCTATGTGCTTACACAATTACTATAATACCTTAAAGCCTCAAAACCCTTTGAAATGGAGATGTTATTAAGATAGGAAAAGAAAACAGCAGAGCTATTACTTAGCTAATAAAGGAGGGTCAGAAGCCCAAGAGCCTTTTGACACAGTCATGTCACTTGCAGTTCTATGCATCTACACCTGTAAAAATCTAGAAGAGCAAGTGGAGGCTGGTTTGGCACCGAATATGAACAGCTGACTATATATGTCTGAATTTGACAGAATTTTCAGAAACTACTGTCCTAGTTTACATTGGTGATAACCATTGATGACAAAGACAAAAGGCATTTAAAAAATATCCACTAAAATTCTCTCTGTTGCTCTGATTTCCTAATAAGTTTAGAAAAATTGAGTTCTTTTGGCTTTTTATTTTATTTTATTTTTTTAAGATTGTTGCATAAAATGTAGGTAAATCAGGGTTTCAACTTTCTAGATTGCTGGACTACCTCATAATACAATATTCAGTATTGTTTGAATGTATTTATTTTTCTTTGTTTCAGGCAATTTTAACCAGTCTCAAAATTTCAGCAATTCAAAGAGCACACCTTTTCCCTGAATGCTAATTAGCTCGATAACTTTGTTTATTTACAGATTATTAAGCAACCTGTTAAATTAATATGTAGCATCATAGCACACCTTTCAGGTTTCTTGCAGCTGCTTGCTTGGTAGGTTGTTTAACAGAGGAGCTGTGGCTGATGGACTGATGGTCTCACAGGATTTGCAATTTACTGAAGGAGCAGGTTTTTTGCAAAAGTTGTATTTGTGGCTCATTGGATTGTCTCAGAAGTCAGATGTTAATTGTATCAATAAACATAGCAGCAGTGCCTTTCACCGGTCCCAGGATAGCCACTTTTGCTTCAGCTGGGGTTCTTAAAATGTTCTTTGACTGTATTTTTCCACAGTTGACTTGTACCACACAGCCAGCATTTCTCTCTGAGTCATCTACCAAGAAAATTGTAGCTGCTGGTGAAATATTCACAGATTCCACTCTGCTACAGGCATATCAGGAGTTTCAGAAGGAAATCAATAAATTATTCCCACAGACCACCAATCAGTAATAAAATGAGATTTTCATCAGTAATAGTAGATCATTTTTGCATTCATGCAAACACCACTATTATTACAAATTCAATTAGCTCTCATATTCCTTGTTAAAATATTTTAAAACCTGTAAAAGTGGATTCCAAGTTCTGCAGCCTCAGTTTTATGATTGGAGGGAAAAGCAAAGGGATACAGGCAGTTCTGCATGTATGTAAGATTTTATAAGGAGTTCCTCTCATAGTGAACTCTGAAATTCTTTATGTTCACATTATGCTCTTTAGCACACCATTACAATTTCAACCACTTCTAAGATCTTCCTTTATTAGTTCATTGAATCAAGCAACTATCTCAGAAGAGATAAACTTTATATCTTAGATTTTAGGGAAAGCACTCTAATAAGTGGAATCTGAAAGAAAATACTGTTGGTTATTGCTGCGAACATTATAAATATTTTAAAATGTCATTTTTCAGTTTCTTATTACATAGTAATTAACACAAAATTGAAATAAATTCTATGCAGTACACCTCATCATTTCCTAGCTGGATAGATGACACTGACTTAAAATACCTGCACAGCAATAAAGTTTATAAACCATTATGCAGCAAAAATATATAATCATTACTAATGGAGTGCTGAATAGGAGCTAAATTCTTCTCAGTACCCAGCAGAGTTTAATAAAACAGATGAGTTGAGTATCTATCACCTGAAAATCCTAGAAATTCAGTAGTTCTCTTTTTTTTTCTCTTTTTTTTTGAGAGAATGGTTATGGTTGGAAATGACCACTGAGGATAGTTTTTTCCTTTTTATTTTTCCCTACTTGAAAACATGCATTGATATTTAGCAAAGCCTGGTAAATGTCAGTAAGAAGGGCTTTTATTTTTTTTATTTTTTAAATATATGTTTAATTAACCAGAGTAGAGAAGGCAGTTTTACCATTGTGGAGCTCAGAATATTTGCGCATGTCTGAATCTGCTCTGAAGTACACGGTTATACAAAGCCTTGGCTGCCCTGACCCACTGCTGGCCCTGGTCCACTCTGAGCTTCCACAGTCCCTTCCAACTGTCCCTTCTATGACCCTCTGATGGTTTGAAAGGAGTGGGATTAACCCACACTTAAAATCTTGGGTTTTCTGCAACTGATTTCCAATTGATTTATCCTTTTTATTTATTTTATAATCCCCTTTGTCTCACTGCTGATATTGTCCACCAGTTATCAGCAGAGAACCCTGTGTCAATCCTCCAGCATGCAAACTCAATAGCTTTTCAATGTGACTTTTCCCATGGCAGAAAAAAAAAGAAATTAATCTGTTAAAAATACAGTCATTTGAAACACAGATAGGCTATTTTGAGTTCACTAATATTTTTCTTAATGTAGCAAAAGTCAGGGTAGAAGTCATGGTTTAATTCTTTCTGGATTACAGTCCAATCAGGACTTGTCAAAATTGCTCCCATGTGGAACAATAATTCATAAACAAAGAAAGAGAGGAGTTGAGCCTGCATTTCAAGGACAACCCCCCACTACTTTGAAAACCAAAATTCTGTTTTTCTTGCCATCAGTAGGAAAGCTTGAAACACACATAAGTGATGCACAACTTGGAGGAAGTCTGCTCAAATGGCATTATGAACAAAATATATGTTGAATGACAAGAGAACTGTGGAGATTTCCCCCCCACACTCTCCCATTTTCCATAAGGAAGGCTAGAAATATATGGTATAATAAAGGACTTAGAAAAAGTATGTTCAAATGGTATTATGAATATACTGTGCTAACAGAGGAGCTACTTTCCATGCCTATATGAAAATAAACCAGCTGCCTTCACTAAAGTGGATGGGGTTTATTGTTATTCTGTCTTAATTCAGAGATTTCCCTTCTGGTAGAATTCAACTATATACTTATATATATGAAATAAATAATAAAAAAAAAAAAAGTAAAAGTTCCTCCCCCCCACAAAAAAAACCCACTTAGGTAAAGAACATCAAAAATGCCTTTCATTTTCTCTCTAATTTTTTTAAAACCTGTTTCTCACAGACAGTTTTAAAACTGACTATTTAGTGCAGCTCTGGACACCTGATGATTTTTAATGCAATAGAAAATTTTTCTGTTCTTATCAAAAAGAGAAACCATCTCCATGTGGGATTGAAGAAAAATACCAATCAACATGACAGGCAGAAACAAAGACATGCTCTGCTGTATGTTCTAATTCCCTCTTCATCCAAAATGGTAGTTATTCAAAAATCACAGAAATTTATACTGGTTTTTAATTATGAACATAGGTCTCAGGTTATCCCAGAAGGGCACACTTCAGTGACAGGTCCATTCAGTGGACAGACTAAACAATGAATTTTAATTTGCTTAGAATAAATGCAGTAAATGCCATTTTATGTTATGCTGTAAGTACACTGACTGCAATAAGCAGCATATATTGCTCTGTAATTTCTATTTTTCCCTTCAGCTGTTTCTGTGGTATTAGTAATTTCTATGTATTCACATTCTAGCACACTCTCCAGGTATCAGAATACAACATTAGCTCAGAAATATAAAATAATCCATCTATAAACTCTGTGCATTCTGTAAAAAACTCACAAAGGCTGAGAAACCAGATAGTACATAGTATTTAGGTATAGCATAATAGAGAGTAACACTGTAATTCTGCTCCTAATGAACACCATGGACTCCTGTCAACGATTTCTGTAAGAATAGGACTTTGCATAAGAAAAACATCATTGTACGGTCACCCACTATAATCTGCACAAACATGTCAGAGAACTCAATCTAGTAACATCATTGAATCACTTCTCATTATACTGGAGTACAACCTTTAAATCCAATTTGAGCATGAAACTGTTAGAATTATAAAATCAAATCCATGTTAAATACATTTAATTTCTCTCTACTTTGAATTTGTCTACTTTTAACTTCCAAGCACTTGATCCACCCCTAATGCTTTTCTGCTGTGAGAAACCTTCCACAGTTTTACAGCACAATTACTGTCTTTTGATATTCTTTAGCATATATTTGCCACAGCGAGCAAAATCTTCAAACTGGTTTGGTCTAAATCAGCTGTTTTTTCTGTCTTTAAGATGATTTCTATTTCCACTATATCTCCTTTCATCAGCTGAGCAAGACAAAGGGGTTCTAAGGAGAGTATCCTCATGGTCTCCCCCACTCAACAAATATATTTATGATAGAGGCACAATGAGGGAAAATTAGGAAGAAACACTGGTTTCCCATGTTAATTAAACTCAGTGGATTTCTGTAAGTAAGCTTGCCCTGTCTTCTCTCACAGGCCAGAGAGACCTTCCCAGGCTCAGGAAATCCAGAAAAATAGCGCTACATGTAGCCTCAGGCGTCTGCTGCAACACCTTCCCTAATGTGAGATATGTGCCGTGGGTACAGCTCCATTTGAGCCAGTAACCCCAGAGAGCCTTTCCGAGCAGTGAGAAAAGCAGCCCCTGCTCAAGTGCAGTTTATCTCTCCTGAAACACACATCTGAACTCAGCCAGGCGAGCCGAGGCCTGAAAGGACCTCCAGCCACTAGAAAAGGGAGCCAGGGCAATAATCTCAGATGGAGGCATACTTAGAGGGGCTGCATGCAGTTATTTTTAATTAATTCCACCTTCCCTGTAATGCTTTTGAAGAGAAACATTGTTTTAGGGAAAAAATGCCAAGATTTGAAACTCATTTCTTGTGTGGGGAACAGGGGTGTTTAATCAAGAGTCCTTGCTTCCTAAGGAAACAAATAAAATTCCTGGTTTCCAAACAGATCTTTTTGGAAAGAAAAGGCCATTTCAGTGTTTGGATGTAATGACATAAAGGGTCAGGATGCTAGCATGACTGGATGTTCTAAAAAATACTTTTTTTCTTGGTAAAACTGTATAGAAATTTCAGATTTATTAAAACTGTGATCAAATCTCTAATAAATATTCTTTTCTTTATTGCATAGTCCTTTAGCATTGACAATAGTTGGATTCAGTTAATGGGGTATAAAAATGAATTAAATATTTGGGTATTTAGAATTCTGAAAATATTCACTATTTTCATGCAGAAAATACATTTTCAAAGGAACTGATTTTTTGCTAGATACGAGCATCTCATATAAAAATCTTACATAATTTAGAATTTGTGTTTCTTCCATTTTCAAGTCTACAAATACTTCATTATCATTTTAAGAGTGATTTGTCAGAGTTAATTTATGCAACTAAGTATTTTTTTCCAAGATAAAACAATGAATAAGAAAAAGAAAACAATTTTTCTCATATGGTTGATAGAGAACCTGGGTTAAGTATACTTATAGTTACTGTAAGCATTATTTTAAAGTAGTAGTGACTTTATCTAATTGACAAATTAGTCTAGAAATTAGGTAAAAAAAGAAGTGAAATATCACTTAGAATGGGAGAAATTTTTTAATTACCGCTCTTTCCTTATAAAGGGAAAGCTGCAAATCCAAACCACAGAAGAAATACTCTGCTGCAGTAACCTACACAAACAAACGGAATAGCAGATACAGAACTGAACTAATAAATAATTTATTGAAAACCTTCAACTCCAAAGTAGCAACTAGTTAGTGTGTGTAGTAGTAAAATGGTTTTGTCATTTTACTTGAATGTTGATTTTGATGAGTTTAAATGATAGAGAAATATTGTTGATGTAGTGTTTTACATTTCTGCAAATCATTTGAACTGATATCATGACAGATCCTGTTTAATGAATTCAAATTACAAAAGCTGCAATAACAATAAAATATGCACATTATTTTACAAACTGGTTTACTTATAATTATGAAAACATCATTATTAATATGGAACTTTATCTGAGTACCTGTATTTCCCCTCAGTTCATCAGAGGACTTCCATGTTCCATATTATTTGGACATTTTAAGAATGACTGGGAAAATTACATTAGTGCTGAAAAAAATCTCTTGGTGACAGAACAGGGGTGGGGGTGGTTAATGAAAAATTTTAGAGTTTGGTTTCAGTGAAACAGTATCTATTTCAGTATGGCCAAGGACAATGTATATAGGAAAAGAATGCAAACTACAATAATGATATGGGTTTGCTAACCTGGGAAATAGTGATGCTGAAAAGTACTTAGGGCCATGGTGGATAATCAACTAATAATGAGATCCCAGGTGACACTGCAGTAAAAAGAAATAATGGATAGAAATATGGGATGGTGAGTGGGAGTTGTGAGATTATAATACATATACATTTGACAATAATGAAACCGTTCATGGAATAATTCGTCCATTTCTGCTATTAGTGCATTGAGAGATGCTAAAAAACTGCAAAGAATTCAGAGCAGAGCAAGGGAGTAACTAAAACGTGGAAGGTGATGTGGTACTAGCAGACAGAAGGTACTCCATCTCTCCAAGGAGAAAACTATGGGGTCAGTCGATGGTCCCCAAGTGTCTGTGTGGACCACAGAAATTCAACAGAAATCTTTTCCATGTAGAATATTATGATGAAACAACACCACTATAGGAAAGCCAATATGACTGGCATGTAGGGATGGAACAAGTGGTAATTTTAAAGGAAACTGGTCTGGCCGTTGACAGGCTGTGGCAGTGGTGCTGCCAGCTCCAGGGACTGTCGCTGCTGGGACTGAAGCTCCTTCACAGTGGCGGCTCCAGTGACCCAATGGGTCCCCATTTGACTCCCTCCAAACCCACTCACACTCACACTCACACCCACACTGGTTTCCTGACTGGCTCAACCCTGGATTTCCCACAGCAGGGTCTCTGATGCCTTGTTCCATAAAGCCATTTATTCACAGTGCAGAGCTGGTGGCTCCAAGGAGGGACCCAAGAACAAAGGAGCCCCTGTGTTTTTCCCCCTCCCATGCCAAGCATAGGAACTCTGGAGTTGTGGTCACCAGGATGGACCACAGGTGTCTTTGTTATGTGAGGGGGCATCTGTTCACAGCCTCTGGCTCAGCCTCCCATCCCTGGAGCTTGAACATGCAATTCCAACTGCAGCTGCTCACCCAGATACCTGCACTGAGTGTGTTCCTCAAGAGTAATGTCTTTAAACTGGCAGAGGGAAAGTTTAACTTCAATATTAGAAAGAAGTTCTTTACTGTGAGGGTGATGATGCACAGGCACAAGCTGCAGAGAAGATGTGGATGCTCAACCCCTGGAAATGTTTAAGGCCAGGCTGGATGGGGCTTTGAGCAAACTGGTCGAGTAGGTGAGATCTCTGCTGATGCCAGTGCAGTGGAACTTGGTGATTTTTAAGGACCCGTACAGCCCAAACCATTCTATGATTCCATTATTTGAATTCAGCAAGAAAAAAAAAAAAATGGAAATTATTAATCTGAAAGTGGAATCACTTTCAAAATTTTGTGGTGAAGTTTCTGTTATTAGAAACTATAAAGTCGGAACAGGATGTTTGTTTCACAAGGCACCTCATACTTTTCTTCTGCTCTGACTATTGCACTTTGGGTAGGAATTGATGCATGGTATTCTCATGGTTTGAACTTGTAATAAAATTGGAGTCTTCCCTAAGGCCCACCAAAACCTATGAATGGTGTTTATTGATATGGAGAAATAGCTGGCACTTCCAGATGTGATTTGGAATATTGCCTTTCATTGTGAACAAAAAAATTGTTTGAGCTGTTATTAAAGACTCCAGCTTATGTACACTTAAGATATAATGACTACCTGGAGGCTGAGGATTCAGCCACAGGCAGTAGATCACAGGCATGACTTGATCTTACAGATGTTGCACACATGGAAGCACACGGCAAACTGAGAGCATGGTAGGTCTGCATGATTGTTCTGAGCATGAAGGGTGCAAAATTTGATCGCCTCTGGTTCTGATGTCCTGTGCTCACACTGGGAGGAAATCTGCCTAAGACAAGAACTTTTAGAAGAAGGACCTTAAAGGGCCAAGTGCCATTTGGTTTTGCCAATTGATAGTTTGTGGGGGAGACCTCAACACTGATGAAGGAAGACACTGAAACTGTTCCCTTTACGTGGAACATTCTCATCTGGTTCCCCTTATCAGAAACAGACTCCAACATCTTCTGCCCTTGCCACCTGGAGTGCAGATCCTGGTCCCTTGTAGGAGCCCACAGTCTGCAATAAAGGAAATTACAGCAAAAAGAGCTTTGGGGGAGAACACTGCTACCTTAAGCCTCAATTACTCAGAAAGACCAGTCTGATTTCACAAGTTATTATTCTCCTTATTTGTTACATCCGTGGTTTGTTCCAATGCATTTCCCCAGGAGGCTGAGCCTGAATTTTATTCCAGGGGCAATTCAGAAACTAGAAGGCAAGGTGGGCCTCATTTTTGAAAATTAACATTTAACTTTAATTGTTCCTTCCCACGCTACTTTGAAAATTATTCCTCTGTGCAAACTGAATAAGACAGGAAAAGGTCACGTTTAAATGTAGATTTTAAAAAACCCTGAACTTTAGCTCTAGTTTACCACCTTGTCTTCATCTTAAATATAGCAATAAAACCAAAACAAACCTTGTCTGCATGCCTGCTTTACATTAGAGCCTTACAAGAAAAGTTATATGTTGTCTGCTTCTTTGCTTAAAAGAAAAATAACCAATTTGCTCTTGTGTGGTTCAGGGGAAAATAGCCTTGAGAAAATGTTATTGATGTAGTGTATTTATGTAGGGTTGCATGACAAATTATGCCATCAGCAAATAAGGTCAGAGTAGCAGAGTGAATTACTGGCAAAAATAGGTTCCTTGCAAAGGACAAAGGTTCTTTTAAATGCATATAAACCTTGAAGCCATATGAGAAGAAATAATACAGATTCAGTGTGGAATGTAGTATTTTAAAGCTCCCCAAAACACCATATGATTTTTTTGTGAATGACTTTTACTTTTCCAGGAAGGATGAAGAGGACTGCATGGCAAAATATCTGCCTGTGATTACTGGGAGGCAATTTAAGGGCTTCCTTGAAGTGTGGTGTAGCTGCTTCAGTTAGACTTTGGACCCTGCCTTCAGAGGGGAAAACATTGCATTTAGGGAGGAGTTCCTGCTGCTTCTCATGGAGTCCTAATGTAGTTTTCTACGGTGGGGAAGAAGGAACACATCCACAGATGCCAAGTAACCTTCTTAATCACAAGTATGCACAAGAGCACACTGCAGAGAAGAGCACACTATTTAATTATTAACAAAGAAGAATTCTGCTCTACTGTTCTGAGTATCTCATGTAATTCCTTATCTATCTGAAAGCTGTTTAACACAGGTGCTGCTAAATTATTCCTAGTGCACTTCAAGCCTTTCGGTGAATCATTAAAGTGAGTTTTGAAGGTTTATTTCTGGACAAGTTCTGGGTTATTGTAGCATAGTTGTTTAAGAAAAGAATCATAATCAGACTAATTTGATAAATAATCTTTAAATAAAGCAGCCTATTGAGCATGTACACAATGCTTTGCAGTTGCAATTGGCAATAGCATTTTTTAAAAGACCAAAGTCATTGCTTATCAGATGCACCAGAGCCCTCAAGGTACATATTTCACATTAATCATTCATGACAATGCAAACTTTGGAGAAGACAGAAAGGTCTTCCCCTTTTTAGGCATGCCCTTACATTTGGGATAGAGCAGCACACAGAATGTGTTCACAGGCATAGCCAAAGCCAGGACTGTATTTGCTGCTCTGATGCAACCTCAAGACCATCTGCCCATGGTGACCACCAGCTTGACAGAACTGATACTGGAGAGGGTGAATTTGAGTGGCCCAGAGATGAGCCTGTGAAAGAGCTGACCCTGTCCTTGCAGGTGGTGAATGTCCCCAAGGCAATCTCCATCCTAATCCCATACCTGACTGGCAGCAAACATCATGGTTACACGTGTACAATTGTACACATCAGGGCTTGAATCTGACATGCAATGATCTCTTCTGTTCTCAGCATGTTTCTCATCCCAGGCAACAACCAGACATTGCTGATAGGATCATAGAATATCCTGAGTTGGAAGGGCCCCACCAGGATCACTGACTCCTCGCCCTGATCAGAACAGACTAAAGATGGTCAAGTGCAGTCCAAGATTTGTTTCTGATAGACACTTTGGGTATCAAGAATTTATTTTCAGGGCTTAGGAGTCTTGCTAGGACATCACTGGGCTGCATCTGGGACTGGCTGTGGTTGTTGGGATGGGCTCTGGATGGTGAGACACTGCTCTGCTCTGGGGGGATGCCCCTGTCTTCTCCCACTCCCGGAGCCGCCAAGCCCTGTGCCCTCAACTCCTACTGTGGGTCACGGTGGGCAGTTAGGAGACAGACATTTAACAACTGTTCTTTCCAAATAAGAACTTTTTCCTTTCAAACCTTTAAATATCATTACTGAACTAGTTTATCATGATAGTGAATCATACAGTATGGTCACTGATGTTAAACTGACAGGTAAAACAGCTTTTTTATGCTTTACACTGCTCATTTTTAGCTTTCCAAAACTTTGTAACATCACCTCTTACTTCCTGGGCATCTAACATTGTCACTGTGCTTTTGCTTTCCCAAATGTTACTTGCTGCATAAGACTAAAGAATGTATCTGTCCTCTGATTGTGGCTTAAGAACAAAACCCTGTGAAGGAGGTTTTTGCAACAAGACAGTAGAAGGGGACTTTAAGCAGTGTGATTGAGAATAAATTATCTTCTTTACACAGGAGGCAGGTGTTTAGGTATATACAGTTCATAATTATAGGCTAAGAAATAGATCCAAAGAGTTCTGTGGTGGATCAGCTGTTAAAGTAATAGCCCGTGAGACTGGGTTCCTCGACTGCAATCCTGATTTGTCATCAGCTTCTAATTTAATGGTAAGTAAGGTCTTTCTGAGCCGAAATCCAACATCTTTTAAAGGTGCTTCTTGCTGATGTAACTCAATTGATTCTAATGGAGTCACTTTCACTTTACGTCAATGGAAGTGAAATTGGGATGTCATTACAGTCTCAGTTAACTCATCTACCAAGTAGATTCAGTTTATCGATCAGAGCTAGGGGACAGTTTAGAGCTGGAATTTTTATTTTGTTCTTTAAAACTGCAGCTTTTTGTAATTAGGAAAATCAGTAGGAAACATGACAACTGTTCTTATTTAAAGACTGTGACTCAAAAAAGAATGCATTGGACTGTTGCACTGAAAAATTGCATGATTTTTATAGATTCGTAGAATCATTAAGTTTGGAAAAAAATCTCTAAATTCATGGAGTCCAGCCACTTACTTCTGAAAGGCAAGGAAATGTGACAGGAAATCACACCTTTACAAGTTGTGATTTTTTTAAACCTTCAATTCCTTGGCAATAATTTTTTGTTTGCTTATTTCAGCTGACATTTCAAGATGCAAAAAAATACTGAAACACCATATTTTATTCAAGGCAGCGTTTAAAATATTATTCGTATGACAAGCTGAACATGTGCTGGCAGCCAGGAGGGCCAACCATGTCCAGGGGTGCATCAGGCACAGCATCACACCTGGGTGAGGGAGGGCATTGTCCTGCTCTGCTCTGCACTGGGCAGCCTCACCTTGAGGGCTGGGGGCAGTTTTGGGGACCACAGTAAAAGAAAGACATTAGGCCATTAGGGACCATTGAAAGGAGTGCCACCAGGATGGTGAGGGCTCTGGAGGGAAAGCCATATGAGGAGTGCCTGAGGGCGTTTGGTCTATTCAGCCTGGAGGAGACGAGACTGAGGGGAGACCTCACTGTGGTCTGCCACTGCCCTGGAAGCAGAGGGGCAGGCACTGATCTCTTCTCTGTGGTGGTCAATGTCAGGACCCAAAGGAATGGCCTGAAACTGTGTCAGCAGAGGTTGGATATTAGGAAAAGGTTCTTCACCCAGAAGGTAGTTGGACATTGAAACAATCTCTCCAGGGAAGTGGTCGCAGCACCAAATCTATCTGAATTCAAGAAGTGTTTGGGCAATGCTCTCAGGCACATGGTGAGACTCTTGGGGATGGTTCTGAGAAGGGCCAGGCATTGGACTTGATGATCCCTTGGACTGGACTTGGGTCCCCTCCAACCTTCCAACTCAGGATATTCTATAATTCAGTGGTTCTATGATCTCTTGTTCTCATTTATTTTACAGGGGTGTTTGATGGCTCAAGTTAAGTCTAAAAAAAATAAATAAATAAAAGTTTGGGTAAGAAGAACTTAAGAATAGTTAAACCTGTATTTTACTACAATTTCCACTAAATATCTGTTACCCACATTCACCCTTCTAGCTTTCTTTTTATCCCATGTGACACATTTCTAGCATGTTTTTATTCCCTTTAGGCTTCATGCTTTCCTGTGATGGGCCATCTGGCTTCCTCAGAGAATAGTTTGTGTTGGAAGGGACCTAAAAGGTCATTTAGTTCCAATGCCCCTGCCATGGGCAGCGGCACCTCTCACTACACCAGGATGTTCAGAGACCCATCCAACCTGGCCTTGAACATTTCCAGGGATGGGGTAGCCACAGCTTCTCTTGAAAATCTGTGCCAGTGTCTCACCACCCTCAAAGTAAAGGATTTATTTCTAATGCCCAATCTAAACTTTCCCTCTGTCACTTTAAAGCCATTCCTCTTTGTCTTGTCACTACATGCCCTTGCAAACCATTCCTTTTCAGTTGTCTTGTAGGTCCCATTCAGTTAAGCAGAGTGGGAAACCCTAGAGCAGTGTGCTCCATTTGGCTTGCTTGCAGAATCTAGATAAAAATCTGCATTTTTCTATCTAGAAGGCTTTTTGTTGGTTTTTCTTCTTTCAATTTCTGAGGGCAGGATGCAAGTTTTTACATCTTGAGCCCAGCTTCAGTAAAAGTTGGAAGCAGTTCTGTTTTCTCTATTAATGGTACAGAAGAAAGGACCAGCTTACATCTCTTGATGTGAAAAGGGGTATCTCATTTGCATTCTTAGTTATAGGAAATTGTCACTATGGTACATAAAAGGACCATTCAATATATTTACTCTACAGGGAAGCACATAAGTACTTTATCCCTGTGATACGTATGACAAAGCAGAGCCAGACAGACTGTATGCTAGATATTTAGAATATTGAATGACTAATTTTCAGAAAGCCAAGATCAGGTGTCTGCTAAAATTAGCCTTGTTTGGGTTTATTATTATCGTTATCGTTATTATGATGATAGTGACTGGACACCTGCTCAAGCAGCAGGTTAAATTGTATTAGTCAGTGTCTAAATATACACAGAATTAAAAATCAGTTTCTGACTACAGTGCTTACTGTCTCAGGATGAAACAAGAAACCAAAATGGGATACGGACAGAGAGGGAGATACAGAGGGGTGAGATCCAGAGCTACACTAGGTTTCCAATACAATATCCTCAAGAGGCATCACAGACATTTTATGAGCTGTGCAATCGATCTGAGACTGCTTCTATATTGAATAGATTTATATCTTTATAGATGGTTGTATATACACATACAAATACTCATTATACAGTTTCACAGAGGTTTGCAATAAAATCTTTCTGTTCCTGCAGAGGGCCAGGCGAAAAGCAACAAGGTGCCCTTTTGAAGGTATTGCACATAAGTTCTAAGGGTGGACTTCTGTAGCTGGTAACTAAGACACTGTGTCTTAGTAGGTGGTAAGTCATGAAGATCCTTGAATCTGAAGATTGATGGTTTTGTTTAATGCTATGCAAGAGCAAATAAAGGAGTGTCTAGAACAGAACTGAGATTATCAGGAAAAAAAGGGAAGGCTAAGGGAAGCAACATCCTTAACAAAACCAGAAGTTACCACATTTTACTTCACAAGACCAAAAAATCAAATAATAAGTCAAATAATTGAGCTGTTGCATGACCACAATAGGCACAATTCAACTGATGTGAATGGAGGATGCCAGAAAAGGCCTAAGAGGTTTTTGTGGAATAAGCGTGAATCAGTATTTGCATGAGAATACAACAAAACTGTTCCATAAGGACAGCAAGATAAAAGAAACAAATATCTTCCTTTACTTACTCCCAGTGAGGCCACACTTGAAATAATGGTGTAGTTTTAGACCTCACTAATTTAAGGGAAAAAATTGGAGGGAATGTGTCAGACAGCTGCCAAGATTATAACTAGCCAAGGCAAGTGACGTATGAGGTGAGTTTGAGAGAACTGAGCTTGTTTAGTCTGACAAAAGAGACATTCCATAGCAGTCTTCAACTTTCTGAAAAAATGGAGTTATCCAGGGTGGATATGGAATCCCAGTTCTTGCAGTTTTTCTATATTTGTCTAAAGTCATGGCCAACTTCATCTGGTGTTGGTGGTGGTCCCAGTCTGGGTGGAAAGTTCAACCAATGACCTCCAAAGGTCTTCAAACAGCATTTTTGGGATGACAGAGCAGTAGCTATTTTGCTGCCAGTGATTCACCTTTGTAAGGAACCAGAGAAAGCTGTCTGACCCAGACAACTACATGTAAGAACAATTCTGATTAAGTGATGAAAATCATGCAAACCACAGGACTGGTATTTATTAAAGTATTCCTGAGCATCACTTTGACACACAGCATTGATATGTTGAAAGGGTCCTTTAGTGCTGTGCCACAAAGTCCCAAAATTGCTGGTCAGATATGGGTCAAGCCAAGGGAGAAAGTGAATGAGCTTTCAGGGATAACAGTACCCACTAAATTCCTAACAGTTCCTGTCCAGTTCTATTAGGATCACCATCTATGAATAAAATATGAAAAGAAGACTGTATGTATTCCTGCACAAAAATTTAAAATACTGGAGAATAGCAAAGTAGCAGCGCGTGGAACTGCATTGACTCAAAGTGGAAGTTTGGGAGATTGAGTCATAAGAATAGGCAATGAAGTTGATTCTTTCTGTTTTGAGTTTTAAAGCATGATTGGGGCATACTAATGAGACACTGTTAGTGATATATTTACAAGGGAAAATGGTCAAGAGGGGCACGTAGGAGGACAATTTTTAGGTTTTGATGATTCCTTTAGGGCTCATGTTTGTGCAGAATCATTAAGGACATATCAAATAAAACATACAGCATCAGTCAGACATGCAGAACAACTCAAGATCTAGTTTCTAGCTTAGAAGCTCGTCCCACTCACTGACAAGCAGTACATGAAGAAAATGAAAAAATGAAGCATGGAACTTGAAAATGAAACCTCAGAAATGTGAGAATCCTCTGACACAAAGCTGAGGTTTGGCTTCCTGTATTACCCAAGAAGCATCATGGCCTTTCAGAGATGTCTTTCCCCAGAGGCACAAGTTTCAATTTGCACCAGGCTCCCAGAAACTATTCAGTGAATTATCGCAAAGTTATTAAATCCTCCAGGGCTCAACCAGGTCCCAGTTTAACTCCCACTGAGCATTAGCAGAAAGAAAGTGATAATTAAAAGAGAATGTGGTAAAAGAATGGACACCTATTTGAGATGTTGCCTGGTGTTAGGAAAAGAGGTGTGTTAATGTCCAAAAAACATATGAAACAATGCCAATTATAATGATGGTTTTCACCAGAAGGTACTCTTAAAGGGCATCTCTCATTCAGAATTGAATCAAATTATTTACTTCTAATGCCAATTGGCAATGTTAATTAGCACAGTCCTTAAAAATCTGTTCCTTGAAGAAGCCCTTTAGATGGTGTAACATGCCAATGTGATTCTAAGCCCTTACTTTTTCATGCTGCAGATTTTTAAAACAACTACCCTCTGTTCAGTACTGGCATTGCCAGGAAGAGCTGGAGCGCCAGGAAGAGCTGGAACACCAGCTCCTGTAAGGGCCATCTTGCTGTCATGGTTAATCAAGAGCTGATAAGAGGAGCAGCCTTTTGAAATGATAATAACAACAACAATGGTAATAACCATGGTGGTGGTGATGAGACATGTACTCAACTACAGAAAAAAAAATTAAAACAATGAAATCTGCCAAGTTGCGGTGAGGAATACTGCATAACTGTCAGCTACTCTAAGGCTACAAATATTCAGATACTAAAAGTATATAAGCAACTGCAAAGATAGGCTATGGTAGGTTTAGTTGCTGAAATCTTTTATTTCCCTAAATTCAGACACAGGTGCAAAGAAGAGTGACACAGATAGAGAACATATTTTGTGAGAAGGGATTAAACCAGTTTATTCATTTAACAAGATGAAAGTATTTATGGGATATCATTGCAACCTATACAAAAATATGCTTCCCCTTCTCCCTTTTTATCTCTATAATTATGTAGGGAAGATACACATAAACTGGCCATCAACATCACTGGAGTGGCTACTAGTCAGATATTTATTAGTTCAGGGGCAAAGTGTCATCATAGCTTTCCAATAAAAAGGCTGTGGAAAGGAACAGAGACTAGGAAGGAACTGAGATCTCTAGGACTGAACATACTGCAAATACAAGGAAGACTTAGGATGGAACCTGACCACTGTAATTGGAAATCAATTTCCATAATCTGCCAAAATAGTTTTAAAACCTGAGATCTCCAAGCCATTATCTTTTCTGTCTTGAAATGATCTAGTGGATTTAGAGCAGGGAGAGGATGTAATTTTGGGCATAATGCCAGAGAGCAGCAAATAGATTTTGGGGACCTGCAGAAACTGGGCAGCTTTAGCTTTCCCATATTCTCTTCTGTGCCATGGTCCATGCCTTGGCTGTCGGATGGCCTTGATGGTCTTCTTGCAAACCAGTGCTACTTCAAAGAGTCTTCATAACTCTTCACAAGCTCTTGTGGTGGTGAAGGGTCTGGAGCACAAGTCTGATGAGTGGCTGAGGGAGCTGGGGATGTTTAGCCTGGAGAAGAGGAGACCTTATTGCTGTATTGGAAGTTGTAGCCAGGTGGATGGTCAGTCTCTTCTTACAAATAACAAGTTACAGAACAAGAGGAAATGGCCTCAAGTAGTGTCAGAGACAGTTTAAATTAGATACTAAGAAAATTTTCTACAGCAAAAGCATTGTCTGAAATTGAAAGAGACTGCCCAGGGAAGTGGTTGAGTGACCATCACTGGAGGTATTTAAAAGATTTGCAGATGTGGAACCTGAGGACATGGTTTAGTGGTGAGCTTGGAAGTGTTGGTTAACAGTCGGATTCAGTGCTCTTAGAGGTCTTTTCTAGTCTAAATTATTCTATTTTTTCCAAGTGTCAATTCTTATTATTACTGAAGTTTCTTAGTGCTTTCCCTTTTCTCTCTTTTACTTCTGCCATATTTCTCTCATTTTTAAAATGATATCAAGAACCTCACACTTTCAGGACTTGTTTTTCAGATAAACTTCATATAGCAATGCTTAGAGCCTGGAAGCTCTTCAGATCTCACCAGCTGAGATTTCTCTTGGCATTATAACATCCCTTGCTGGCATGCAGTCAATGAACCCTGCTAATATACCATCAATCCTGACTGGCCCTGGAGAAAGGAGAGTGCCGGGACTTGGCCAGAATACTACTGCATTTGGCTTATTCCCAACTGGAGTTGTTTAAAACAGTCCCCAGGATGCTTTAACACATGCCAAAGACAGCTCAAAAATCAGTCAGCTGACTCCCTGAGCCACCCCATATCCTGCATCTTCTGTGCCCAGTGGTCTCTGGGCACATCAGGCAACAGGGGCCAGGCATCTCTTCTGATCCCCTGCCACTACCAAACTTCAGCATGATCAAAGCTCCCCAGCGCACCTATCCCTCTGCCAAGTAGCTGAGGATTGCTGCACACATGATGAGATGAGTTCTACAGAAATGTTGAGACACTTAGGTGAAAGTTTCAGATATGTAAACAACTGTTTACACATTATCATGCTTTAGAACACTGTGAAACAAAGTTAAATCCACACACTTCAGCGCATGTGTTTATGAGGCACAATCTCCCCTTTCTGCATGTGCATTAATTGGCACAAACTAGTAGGCCAGTAGTCTCTCTTGCCATAAAGCAGATGTGTAGGCAGTTGCAGAAATGTAGCCCATTACCTTTCATAAATTCTTTATTTTTTTTCAAATATGAGTTACTTTGAAATCAGTGGACAAATTCAGCATGCGAATTGCTACTAGTTGCTCTGGCTTTGTGGAGATAAAAAAGGTACTTGCAAAACAAGTATAAAACCTGTTGTTACTGTCTGTGTTTCCACTCCCTGTGCCCTCTGGATATAAACAATGACACAAGGCAATAAATTGTCTTGGCTGAGACTTGGCAACAGAATATATTCAAAAGTCCTTCATTCTCCTCCACTAAACTCATTTGATTTATTCCTTAAATCTGCTGAAATCAATATGAAAAGGCTAACTTTTAAATGGAATAAGTTCTTTGTTCAGACACTGAGCCATCACCATGACAGTGTCCATTTTCCATGCTCAGTTGAATCAGTACATGCCTGCCTGCCAGCTCCACTGACTTAGCGCGGGCAGGGAACGTGCATTTAACTTCGTTGGGAATGTTTATTCTGAACATCATGGCAGGGGTTTTTTTTGGGCCAAAGAACACAGGAGGGCTTGTTTGTCCTGAAATTCAACCTGTCACTCTGAACTCAGGGATTAACCTTATTTTGCTAGTGGATTTTGGCAGCTGTGACTGGTAATTTTGTAACTTTTAACTTTTGTGGTTTTTATGTGGGTTTTGTTGCTGTAGTTGTTTGATTGTTTTTTTTTTTAGTTATTTGGGAGTTTTCTTCCCTTTTTAAAACATGTTATTTTAAATAAAGCCACATCAATATCTGTCTTGTTGCTGTACTCAGGCCTTATCTTATGAAAAAATCTATTTAAAGATAGCACCATGATGTGCAAAGTAATACTGCTGGACATGTTGAAAGCTGCTGGGATATCTGCTCTGAGCTCTGATATGTGCTGCTGGGATATGTGTTCTATGCTCTGCAGATCCGGGGACCTTAAACCTTCAAGAAAGGGACTTTTCTTCTACTCCATTTTGTAGACTCTGTAAACACCTGTCATGTTAGGTATAAAAATTTGTTTTGGGTAAATGATGGCTTTCAGGCAAATACAGAGAATTTTGGGCAAATTCAATGCCTTTAGACAGCAGCTTACATTAATGTAGTCTAGTGGAATGTATCCCTGGGCATGGCAGAAAGGCTGGAAATACATGATCTTTAAGATTCCTTCCAATTCAAACTCATTCTGAGATTCTATGAATCTATGAAATGCCATATTCAAATATCCAGCAATATATCCAAATCCATTTCTACCAGCCTGATTACCACTAAAATACCAATTCCCTCAAACAAGAAATTCATTGAAACTGCAGTAATATTTTTTAAAACTTTTTTTAAGGCTTATCAAAATCTCTTCAATTGCATATCTGTGCCTTTATTATGGTTATGCTTCTTTTTATTAACCTTCCTTTATTTTCCTTATTCCACTCTCTCACCTGTAAGAAACACTTGAAATTTGACCAGTTCATTTCTGAATCCTGGGGTACACCATTTGTGCTGCACACACTTTCAACACAAATACATGCTGAATGCTCTTACATAATAGGACTTTCCAGAGGGACAAATAAGGTAAGGGACAAAAGTTTAAGCCTGTTAGTCAAACACATGGGCATTTGTTTGTTAATGGCCTAAGCCCTAATACAGTGTTGGCAAAACATAGTGCATTTACATACCACAATATCCACAAAAGGATTACAAATAAGTTTACAACAAATTGTCACCTTAAATGCAAGAGTGTCAACATTTGGGGATAAGTGCATTTCTTTAGATCCAATTACTGAATAAAATAATGAAAAGAGATGTTGACGGAAGACTCTTCTTTTTGTTTACAATGAGTGAGCAGCACCAAATAAACTTCTAAGCCAAAGCATCAACTGTCTGCTGAGACTTGACAAGCCTCACAGTGATCTGATCCCCTGGTCCTGAAAAGTTAATAGCAAGCAGCAGAGGTCTTGTCAGGTGCCATGTACTTGCTGTGACAAACAACTTAGATTGTGAAAGACACAACTAATGATTGGAGATTAGTCTGAAATGCATCTTGAACTGGCTGTACTTCCACATATATGGGAGAATTCATTGTGACCTTTCAGCAATCAAAGGGGGATTACAAAAAGATTTAGAATGATTTTTGCATGAGAAGATAGTGATAAGTACAAAGAGGAAAGGTTTTGAACTGCAGGAGGGGAGAGTTAGGCTGGATGTTTAGTTTTTATTCAGAGGGTAAGGAGAAGGTTGCCCAGAGAATCCGTGGCTGCCCCATCCCTGGGAGTGCTCAAGGCCAGGTTGGATGGGGATTTGAGCAGCCTGGTCTAGTGGGTGGCATTTCTGCCCATGGCAATGGGGTTAAACCTAGATGACTTCTAAGATCCCTTTCAACCCAACCATTCTATGATTCTCTGAAAATATTACTATCCCTTTGTTAACTGTCCTGAAATTCCTCATGTTGCGGAGGGAAGCCAATAGTCAGGACAAGCGTGGCTGTATGCAGACCTTATCAAGCACAGTCAAAACAGAGGCAGCATCTACAGTGTGAACAAGAGGAATAATTATGAAATCATACATAAATACATCCCTTTTGCCATAAAGAAATTTCTTCTCTGGGTCAGACCAGTGACTCATTATATTCAGAATGCAGTCTCTGGAAATCTCAGACACATGCTGCTTTGAGAAAAAATATCAGAAGTCTCTGACTATAAAATTCCCTTTATTCTAACAGCTAATGCTTAAATTACACCCTAAAGCATAAGTTTTGTATCCAAAAAGAAGGGAGGTGTGCACACAGATCACTCTTGTTCCAGTACACATTTAGATGGTGGGTAAGGCATGCTCCCACCCAGGGAGTCCAGCTTTATCCCTCTTTTCAAAGCTGTTTTCCTGGCAATGTATTTCACAGGCTGCATATCCTTGTACCACATTTTCTTTGCCTACTTTTAATTTCTAAGTTTTCTTCCTTCTTCCTTTCTTATGTGCTAAGATACTTTGCAACATGTTTTACCTTCCCTATGCTTGCAGCATATACTGTAGATCTCTGAAAACATATCCTACCAAGTCTTGCTCTTTCATGAGCCTCATAGTTTTTTTAGCCAAGTCAAAAAGTTAAAATTTGCTTATACTGTGAATTTAAATCACACACCACGTGAGATGGGTGAAAGCTTCCATGTGGCACAGGAAAGAATATGAAATAATCTCTATAAAATAATTAAACATTTCTATTCAATGTGGCTGTGCTTCTTTTCAGAAAGAAAATTGCTATAGGGAAACATAAGCTTGTAGGAGTCAGTCAACAATCTGTGTCTGGTGGATTATCTATGTCAGATGGATTACCTGTTATGCTTATTTGTGTAAAAAAAATAAATTGTATTTAACAAACCCTTCCAAATCTCCTTCTACTTGAACTTGAGAACAGGAAGACATATCAACCAAAATCTGAACTTATTCTCTTTTGACAGTCATGAAGCCAGAGGACCTTAGGGCAGAAGCCAACTGACAGAGAACATAAAACATGGAAAGACTGAGACAATTTTGCAAAGCCAGTGTTGTGCACTGGAATATCTTGCATGGTCAACCACAGACTGCACGAGCAGTGGTGCCTGGAGTGCCATGGGCAGGCATACGGGCAAGACATGGGAATGCTGTACTGGGAAAAATAATTGCAGGCTTCAAATGGAGTCTTAAGGGAAATGGAAATAATCAGGAAACTAAAATATGTACCTTTTTATTCATCAGGGTATTTCCAAATATCTGAATAAATTAATTAATAAATACATAAATAACTATGATGCACAAGATGAAGCAGGCTATCTACTTCAACTCTGTTTCATCACTTACAAACTTGTGTGTGAGCAGACCAGTAAATGAAAGGTTGGGCACAGATATGGTTCATTTTATAAGAAGAAAAGCACTTCCACTTCAAAAGCTGTGTGAAGACAAGCTACCAGGAATCCATCCCTTAGGCAAGGCAGGCCAAAGCTGACTTGGTTTTCAATAGTGCATTTGTGGTTTTGCTCATGACTCCTAAGATCATTGTTTTGGGCAACTGGCACTCTCCAAAGCCTTTTGATGCTGGCTTGTGGTCTGAGTAGGATCCCTCAGTGTCTGTCCTGAGCTCCCCGCTGGGACATTGGTTATCACCCCTCAGTTTCTACAATGAAGCTTTGGTGTGGTGGTCTCTGGGAGCCTCCCAGCATCTCTTTCACTTTTCACTTCCACAATGAAATGCTTGGTGCTCGCCAGTGATACAAAACCAGGATGCAAGGAATGGCTCAATTGCTTGCATTTTGAGGAGAAACAAAAGTAAAATAGGTGCTAAAACTACAAGCATTATCAGATAACAGGGGTTGCTATCTGGATAGCTGCAATGAAACTTAAGAGTCATAGCAATGTAATATCAGCTGCCTCAGAGTTTGTTTGCTAAATACCAAGAGTCTGGACATAATGAAGTGAGCACAAGTGCCTTTTAGACCAGAAATGTCAGCTCTGTCTCCTGCCAGCTACCATATCATCCAGGCAGGTTGGACAGTTGTAACATCAGTAACACAGTTCAGATCAGATGCGTCACGATCTGAAACCAAGAATAACACCAATGTGCTCTCCAGATCAGATTTATTTTCACATCAAAATAATAGTTGCCTGTGTTTGATGTGACACTCATTGAAATATTCAGTTTACTGAATTTTAATGTCCTTTCTTCATTGCACTTTCTTTATAATGAAGTCCTTATTTCCTGCCTTAACATCTATGGTTTGGTTTAGATTTTAGATTTTCTGCTAGCTTTCTTTTTTCATTTTGTGTGATATTAATTTGATGAGGTCTCCCATGGTTTAGCCACAGTCTGCAAGCCAGAAACATCAAAAACTCCACGATTCTTTGCAATATAACAGAATGATGAATGCAGAAGGATGCAATAGGACAAAGAAAATCAGTTCTAAACTAAAAGAAAGGGATTTAGATTAGACATTAGGAAAAAGTTCTTTACACAGAGCATGGTGAGGCACTAAAACAGGTTGCCCAGAGAATGTAGATACCACATCCTTGGAAGTGTTCAAAGCCAAGATGGATGGGTCTTTGAGCAACATGGTCTAGTGGAAGATGTCTCTGCCCATGGTAGGGGGGTTGAAACTTGAGGATTTTTGATGTCCCTTCTAGCTGAAGCCACGTTATGATTCTATGAGATATTTCCAAGTAAAACAGAGAAAGAAAGAAGAAAAAATTCCCTTATTTCTGTAGAAGACTCTGGACTGACCTATCCAAACAGAATATTTTTTTCAAAGCTCACGAGAAAAGAGAAAAGAGTTAGAAAGTTCTTAAGGGTTTTCCAAGGTGGACCAGATTCAGACAGTTCTGTTGAGGCTCTGGGGTTCATATGTCTTTCTAAAGAGTTGCTCAAGGCCCCTGCTTGAATTGTCCCTGCTTGCTGCTGGCTGTGTCTCCAGATGATCAAATCACTTCACTGAATCAGTTGTCTGGGCAGTTTTATAGCTGCAGCTGTCAACCCCAATACAGGAAAGGTAACAGCACTCTGTCTCTCAAGCCAAATATTAAGTATGTGCTCTGGGCTCAGAAGTGCTGAAATGCTCAGGCTAACACCATACTGCAGATGCTCCTGGATGGTTGAAGAGCTCATTCCTGAGGTCAGAGTGCTTGGCTGAGGCTTTATGAGCAAGCAGTAGGTGGGATGAGTGTATCCTCAGTAGAAGGCTCACGTCATCTATCTCCTGTGACCATGTGTTCATTTTTCTCCAAAAAGGAAAGTGTGATCAAGTTACAGAGAGTCCTTTGGTGGCACTGCTTTGGCTACCAAAGGACTTGGTCACCTTGGGCCAGATGTCAGGGGATGAACACATGGGCTCTGCTTCTGTTGCTCTCTGTTGCTGGCAGCAACACTGGGACCAGTGCAGCTAGACTATTCTGTGTCAAATTGACATGGAAGAATGTATTAGCAGGTAGGGACAGCAGGCATCTTCCAGGTAGTTATTGTCAGTTGTTTCTCTGTGCTTGGTGAGAGTCTTATAGCAGTGATCTGTTTTCAGTCTCAGATGTTGCCTGGCTTTCCAGGAATAAGGCATTTTTTTGTCCCTGAATTTCTCTTATCACTACTGCTCATTCAGCTGCATAATCCTCTCCTGTTTTGCCTTATACTCAGAACCAGCAACCAAAAATCTGCTCATGGTTCCAGACTAAGCATTTTCCAAGTATTATCGGGATATTTCCTTTGGCATATTGCAAGCATGGGGAAGGGAGGCAAGATAGATTTGCTTATGCTACGTAACACAGCATCTCAGGTGCAAACCCAGCGCCAGTGCTGTAGCACTGCTCCCCACTGCTGCTCATGGCAGTAGCAGTCAGGGAAGGTCCACATAGTTCAAGAATTAAAGAAAAAAGAAATTCCTATACATTTATGGATATTATGTATTATATCAGTATTTACGGATATTATATATTATATTAATATGTTAATATATAAAATATTATCTTGAGATGTAGTAGAAGGCTAAGGAAATTTAAAGAGAAATAACTTCCTGATAATGGGATAAAATCTAGTAAAGACTTTATCTCATCATCTGAGTAATGGTGGAAACTAAATCACATAAAGTAACCCTGGAGCCTTCTGGGATGAAAAGAAGGTGTCCATAGGACATCCAGCATTGTTCTTGATGAAACATCTCAAAAGACACAGGATAACAGCCCTTTTATTTTTCTCTCTCCTCTCCCTTTCACCTGTTGAAATAACTTGTAAGAAACATCAGCATGTTACCTTGGTGACCACTGAGCAGTGGTCAGTTTCTTCCTCTGTAGTTGTTTGAAATCATAAGAATGTTTTTGTCCATTTTAATGGTTTTTTAAAAGTCTATTATCAATAAAATAGGTTATCCCTATTCCACAGGGGTCGATACATGTGAGAGTCAATGGACTCCATTATTTGTGTGACAACATATCCAGATTAACACCTATAATCATCTCCCTAAAATGAGACTTTAAGGCAAATGTAATTCATAAAAGGCTCTTCACTGCTCACAACCTCCCAAGTCATGTGCTGTCAAGATTTACTTTCACATGCAGCCATTTTAAACTTTCTCCTATGAAAAACCCATGCTAAGAATAGCTGGCAATGGTGCCTTTGCACCCTATTACAGGTAACCTTAATCCTTAGCAACACATCTTGTCTCTCTCATATAGAGGTCAAAGCAGGTGCACAACTGTTTGTTTCCATCTTCCCCTGAAAATGCTGACCTAAGAGTTATCTTGCAGCCAATCTAAAGGACAGTGGCACTGTCAGGGACTTTGGAAGTTATCCACAATACAAAGACCTTTCATTGCAGCTCTGTTTCAATATCTCATGCTCTTGGTTTTAAATCTTATCCAAAAGGTAAGGAAGCCCTTCCCAGAGTACAGTAATACAGGCCAGATATTATCCTGAAAAAGATTATATATGATACTGAATTTTTGGTGTCAATTTAATTTCTATCTCTTGTAACTTCTATCCCTCTCCTAACTGTTTTCTGTAAGTCTGTGCACTGTTTTTTTCTTTTCTACTCTACTCACCTCCCCCGCCCTTCAAGAAGTAGAGGTAACCACTAATATCTAGAGTTTTATGAGTTTATGACTTCCTGGTACAGGGGAAGACCTGCAGCAATAAATTTCATAAAAAGGCCCAAACATGGGCCAAGTTTTGTGTTTCAGTTGGAAATTGGCTGCTGCTAAGCCTCTCCGTAGTCATAACATGTCAATCACTTCTTTCCCTGCTTTCCCTGTACTCAGTTAACACAGCTGAACCTGAATACAGAGTTCCTTCATAGCATCTATTCACCTCTTCATATGTTTAATCTTTGTTTTCCTGATCACCCATACTTAATAAAAAAACCTGGCATTTTCCTCTATAAATACCCCTCTAGGAAGTTCTTCCTCTTAGAACAAAAATCCACCAAAGTGGGAAAGAAAATGGCATTTTTCTCTTGGGTCTAACTACACGTGATGTCTCTTACATCTAGGAAAGCCAAGAATTATGACCACAGATTCAAAGAATAATAGAATCAAAGAATCATAAATCATTTAGGTTGGAAAAAGATTTCCAAGATTATTGAGTCCATCCATTAAACCAGCACCACATTGGAGATCAAGAAGCTGTGTCCTCAGGTGTCACACCCACACACCTTCCAGGTATGGCAATTACACCACTTCCCTGAGCAGCCTATTCCAATGGCTGAAAACCCTTGCAGTGAAGAAATTTTTCCTAATATCTAGTCTAAACTTCCCCTAGCCCCACATGAGGCCATCTGGGGGAACATGTTGAAGAATATGTTTTAAGCCCGTCTCAGAGGATGTTACTCGTAAAAAAGCTCCTCCAACTGCTGCTGGCTGTGAGCTGGCCATAGAGGCACAGCAAGGATAGCCATTAACAGGTTAGGCTTATGGCTGTACTCAACGATTTTAGAGGTCTTTTCCATCCTAAATATCTCTATGTTTCTATAAATCAGAAGAAACCTTCAGTCTGGTAGCAGCACAAATACTGTGCATTGTTAACCGTTGTATTGCACAAAAAAACCCCACTAGCAAAGCAAACATTTCTGCTCCCTGTTTTGAATAAATGTGAAGAAAAAAATAGAACAAAAATAGAAAAAAGGGGAAAAATACACTTATCTTTTTGGTGCAAAAACCAATAGCAAGATTCGCAATGACATCATTGTATCTAGGATCATCCACTAGGTTACGTACAACATTTTGGGAAGTGGAAGCAAACATGTTGTAAATTAGCCAGCAGTGGGTGCCCACACAGTCTCATGAATTCGTTGGAAACATATTACAAATGTTCTGAAAGAGGTTAATTAAACATTTTATACAAGGATTATAGGCTTCACACAAAACACATACCAAGCTTTGAATGTACATAGAGCTTCATGGAAATCAGACTTAATTTACTATAGGTTTTGTTTCTTTGCCAGACATTAAAAAAGCTGAAATGTTCAAGTCAAATGCAGCCTGTTTATAGGCAATAAAGATAATTATGTGGTGAAAATATGGCCATCCATATTCCAGTGAGAGGCAATCAGGCATACAAAATATGTAATAAAGAAAACCCTTTAAGGTTTCAACTCACAGTCCCCTAAACTTAAGACAGAAAATTT
Organism: Zonotrichia albicollis; assembly: GCF_047830755.1. Taxonomy (NCBI): domain Eukaryota; kingdom Metazoa; phylum Chordata; class Aves; order Passeriformes; family Passerellidae; genus Zonotrichia; species Zonotrichia albicollis. The sequence goes on from NC_133820.1 coordinate 44,837,552, forward strand.
ATCTCCGAGGACACACATTCTGCTTGCTCGTTATGGGGTTCTGAAATAAAGTGCTGCAGTGTCAAATTAGGTAAAAACAGGAAAGGGGAAATTTTGCTCCATGTAAAAAGACACGTGAACTGCCAGAACATACTAAGAATTATAAAAGAAAGTTGGATAAGAAAAGACTTGTGTGACTCAAACTAATGATCTCACAGTTTCTATCAACAGCTCTATGGCAATGTAAGCTATAATCAGTTATTTTAATCCCTCAATATTAATTATAAAAACTATTGACAAAAGAAAATGGTAATGCATTCTGTATTTTTTCATGTTGAGATTAAATGTTCAAATAATTATCCATGCGATGTTACGGTCAATTATATACACCAGGGCAAGGCAGAGGGAAGACTTAGCACTTGTTCATGTCATGAGCAAAACTCATTAAGCCAGAAGGTTTGGTACTGTTTCTTTACACTAATTTGCCTTGATCTGCTGTGGTGACATCGTTCTGTTATGTAAATTATGCCCAGCATAATTAACTGTGTACATTTTTTAATAAGGTTGGATACACGTTACTAAACGGGACTTTGAGTCACTTGAAGGTTTCGGATGGAATTTTTAAAAGTAATAGTGGGGTTAGGAAATACCCAGACTGTAAGACTTAAAAGGTTGTTTGCACAGTATTGTTACCCTGCTATATACATGATGGGTTCCATAATTCTATCTATATGGGAGACTATAAAGGAAGAAAACTGCCAGCTCACACATGCATACCCTAAAAGCCTTCTGTTTAAAATCACCTTGTTAACTCACTAAATGAAAGAGAATTAAACCTATTATAGATACTTCTAAAGAAATTTTCTTCTTTTTGGATCCTTCCAATAATAAAGAAAAGAAACAGAAATTCATGAAAATTCATTAAAAAAAGAAAAAAAAGGTGACCATATTACCTGAATGTTTCCAGGTAGATGCTTTCTGGCACCAATTAATTTTATTTTCACTGAAAGAGTGGTTAAGCTTCAGAACAGGCTCCCCAGGGAAGTGGTGGAGTCACCATCCCCGAAAGTGTTAAAACAAAATAAGTAGACATGGCATTTTTGATATGCTTTAAATAGGCATGATGGCATTTGGCCAAAGGCTGGATTTGATCTTGGAGCTCTTTTCCAAACTTAATAATACTATAATTCATTCACTCATGATTATTTGCTTGTTTGCTGCTTTATAGAGAGTACACAAAACAGTTCATATTTTTTCAGCTTAAGGAAAGTACTTAACCATTTTTACTCAGGAAATTCCCTGTGGAGCTGTCTAAAATGGTATTTTTGCTGTATATAAACACAATTGTTATATTTTTATCTGTTGTTTGCCCAAGGATTTCAAGACTTTACACTACTCTTAATTAGGCCTCACAGCGAGTTTTTTCTGGTGAGCACGCAGATGCTATCAGAGAAGTTTTGTACATGGGGAACCCGAAGCAGAAGGGAATATTTTGGACAAGATCTCTGTGGCACAGCTAAGATTGGAATCAGGTCTACTGACCACTTATCCTGTGTCTCTAAGGCACAGCAAACCTTTTTCAGTACTTCATGTATGGAGAGCCCTGACATAGCAAAGCTAGAGAAAAACCACTGGGGTTCCCAGGCCACTTCTTGCAAAGCCTGTGTTTTAATTAACATTTAGCTAAGGGAACTCATGTGAGTATTTTATGGGCATAGCTAAAATCCTCCTGCTTGATGACTGACGATATTGCATCCCTCCTCAGCAGATGGATTAAATGGGAGGTATATTGGGATTCAAGTGATGGTCTTGGCTTCAGAATGTCAACTATTTCATAGCAGATACAAAACTGATATTATTTCACTTCCCACTGTCTTTACTACAGGAAACAATAGATGGATATGCTGCTCAGAGGAGCTATGGCTGCTTGAACAATGGAAATGTTCAAAGCCTGGTTAGATGGGGCTCTGAGCAACCTGGTCTAGTGGGAAGGTGTCCCTGCTTATGGCAGGGGGGGTGGGATTAGATGATCTGTAGGGTCCCTTTAAACGAAAAGCATTCTAGGATTTTATTTACGGATTTTTTGGGGGGGGATGTGGTGGTGGTGGAAGGGAAGAAAGAGCCTTGAACAAATAGATAGTGCAAAGAGGTAAAACCAAAACCAGTGATCCTGTTGAATCTGTCTTCTGTGACAAATACTTCTGACAAGAGGATGGATAGTGCTATAGGGAATGATTTATGTTCAAAATTAATTATAAACTCCTCTATGATTATAATATTATTAATGGATTATAACCTAAAAGATACATGCAGAAGTGGAAGGCAACATTTTTTTCAGAAGGGTGCTGACTCATGATCATCTGAATATGACCAAATTTACTCACCCATTTCTAATTTCAGCCAGGTGAAAAGCTCAAAAAATATTATTTGCTTTACTTTTTCTACATTAAAACAATATATTTTGACTTTCCAGTTCAAAGAATTGTTTCTTGCCAAAATTCAGTTCCATTTTTAAGTGATTTTAAGAAAGGGCAAAGAGAGCTTGAAGTAAAAGGCTATGTGACAGATCAAACAAAATGTTTTTTCTGCCTCAAAAATCTGTCGTAAGTTTCTCTACCCACCAATTAATCAAATCTGCATTTGTTTAGACCCAAGTCTGCTCTAAAAAATGCATCAGAAGATTGACTAACAAATTATAGAAGGCCTGCAGTAACCCCATTGTGGGATTTAGCACTGGAGGACAGAAAGAGTGAGTGAAAGTATGAGGGAGGAGGTCACACAAAGAGTGGGATTGTTACTATTTTTGTTAAACTGACCTAAGCAAGAACTTCATATTCTGAGAAATCTCTTGAATTGTGACCTTACATCATGGTATTTAAAACGAAAATGTACAAAGGACTGGAAAAAATAAAGTATAAAGATCAATTCTGCAGTAGGATGTCATAAGAATGAAATAAAATACATTTCTAGTTTTCTTTCTAAACTTTGTATACCAAACACAAATCAAATTCATTTCATAGAGTCAGAGAATGGTTCTTGTTCCAACCCACTGAAATGGGCAGGGACACCTTAGCACTAGACCAGGTTGCTCAGAGCCCCATCCAACCTGGCAGTGAACACTACGAGGGATGGGGCATCCACATCTCTTCTTGGCAAACCTGTTCCTTCACCACCCTCATAGTAAAGGTTTCCTCCCTAAAGGGAGGAAAGCCATGCAAATAACTGCAATAGAAATGTGGTAGCCCCAAGCAGAAGCTGTTTCTAGATTGGATAATTCTCTTTGCCATATGACTTGGCCTGCTGACCTCAGCATCTAAGATCCTGGAAAACTGCCCTGGTTTCTCTGCCCTAAACCCAGCTCCTCAACATGGCAGTAATAAATGTGGACTTCCTCTCTAGTAAGAGGCTCACAGTCATCCCTTTAAATCTACTCAGCTATAAACTTGTACCTGTGCCAAAACCTCCTGCTTAAGGAGAAGTAAAATTACACAATTAAAACGATGTAATTGAATTAAATATATGGATGAATTAAGTTTAATACATAGGAAAACTTCCTAGTGGCAAGAAGCTGACTTCAAAGGGGTTGAATGTGGGTGCAGAGTTTGAGGCACTGGAGAACTGATTCCTCAGGTAGAGGAAAATGGAAGAGGGCAAAATAAAGTCAAGTTTAATTAGCTTACAGAGTCACATGGGAAGCAGCCATATGGGTCTGTGCAGATACAACTCTTTGAAGAGAATTAATTGCTTTGACCTGGTGCTGATTACAGCTAGGAGAGAAGGTAGGATAAGTCTTATATTTGGAGAAGCAATTTAAGGGAAGAAAATGCTAAACCTTGAAAAATGGAGTGACCACAGGAGTCCTGGAGCAGAGAGTGACTTGAAAAGTGACCCATCTTTAAATCCTTGACAAAAAACACCTCTAATAATTCAGTAATTAGGCTGAATGGTGACATAAAATGTGTTCCCCTACCTCAGACATCTAACCTACCTTCAGCCACAGTATCCCCATCCAGAATGTTGCTACACCTGCTGTGTCATTGAGGACTTAGCCATATAAAAGTCTCTTAGACCTTCTCAATAAAATAGATCTTCATACACCTTTGTAATTCTTGATTTGCTTAAAAAGGCACACACTGCCTCAGTAAGGAAGATTGCCTCAGTCTTATGATGGGAAGTACATCTTATGGTACTACTATGCTCAGCTTTGCCCAAGGTCAGCTCTTCCTGGCCAGACTGAAACTTATGTAAATTGAGAGCATAAGGAAATCAGGAACCATTCCCTCTGCCAGGCAATCCAGAAACAATTTTCTCATTAGATTTACTTCTTCTCACTTACTGAGGTCGTTGTACTATTGTATCTAGCTACATCAGGAGCGGATGATACATTGACTGAAACAAAATTACTGTTTAAAATTGGAATGAAAACACTGACAAACTCACTACTGCATCAGGGTATCAGAAACTGGCTTAGAGATATAATTTAGAAACAAGATAAGACGCTCTTGTAACGAAGGAAGGACTTCTCACAGGAATTTCAATTAAAAACTTAAGCCTATTAGGAGTTGATCAAGTTGAAAGAGGAATTATTGAAGAGTTTTTATGGCTGTTTTTACTGGGTGCCCATTTTTTTCCCCCAGTAGATGAATCCCATCCATTATATCGCATATTGCAAGAACACATCTGATGAGAGAAAAATCTGTTCTTAAAGAGCTTAACATTATTAGCATATGCTTTTTTGCATATTTAAGGCTCAAACTAATCTTAAACACAGCCTGTTCCTTGTGGCTAGGTTGGTGGATTCTAATGCAATTTCTTGGAGGGGTGGTCTGTACCACAAATGAGAACACCTAGCCTATATGTTGTTAAAAGACTGCAGAAAATTGCTTTTTAGGCCTGATTCTTTCATTATTTCAGCTTGATTTGTGGTTTTGGGGTGGGAAGTTTTTATTTGTTTTTGGTTTGATTTTTATTGTCGTCTTTTTCCCAGCTATTCTATTAAGGACTTTACTTCTGAAAAAAAAGGAAGGAAGGAAGGAAGTGGCGGAAGGAAGGAAGTGGCGGAAGGAAGTGGCGGAAGGAAGTGGCGGAAGGAAGGAAGGAAGGAAGGAAGGAAGGAAGGAAGGAAGGAAGGAAGGAAGGAAGGAAGGAAGGAAGGAAGGAAGGAAGGAAGGAAGGAAGGAAGGAAGTGGCAGAAGGAAGGAAGTGGCGGAAGGAAGTGGTGGAAGGAAGGAAGGAAGTGGCGGAAGGAAGGAAGGAAGTGGCGGAAGGAAGTGGCGGAAGGAAGTGGCGGAAGGAAGTGGCGGAAGGAAGGAAGGAAGTGGCGGAAGGAAGGAAGGAAGGAAGGAAGGAAGGAAGGAAGGAAGTGGCGGAAGGAAGGAAGGAAGGAAGGAAGGAAGGAAGGAAGGAAGGAAGGAAGGAAGGAAGGAAGTGGCGGAAGGAAGGAAGGAAGTGGCGGAAGGAAGGAAGGAAGGAAGGAAGGAAGTGGCGGAAGGAAGGAAGGAAGTGGCGGAAGGAAGTGGCGGAAGGAAGTGGCGGAAGGAAGTGGTGGAAGGAAGTGGCGGAAGGAAGGAAGGAAGGAAGGAAGGAAGGAAGGAAGGAAGGAAGGAAGGAAGGAAGGAAGGAAGGAAGGAAACTATAAATGGATTTGCTTTGATAAAGTTTTTTTTTCACACTTTCAAGCACACTATTTGCGTAAATCTTCTGTCTGGAGTTAGGTAAAGCAGAAGAGGAGGCAGCTCTTCATGAGTTACAAGCAATGCAGAGACTCGACAAATCTCAGGGCACATGCAGCGTCAAAATTTCATGTACTTATTGTGCAAAAAGTATAAAAAAGCTGTAATTTTTTTTCACTGATCTACTGCTTTTTTGCCTTATTGAGAATATACTGCACTAAATTTTTTGAGCAAATTCCCACATTGTATATGTTCTATCACAGGCTCTACCAAGAAAAAAAAAAATAATTCCTGCCCTTTTCTTTGATGCAAGAATTTCCAGCAAGCATTAGATTTCTGAAGTTTGGATTCCATTTCTATAATTCTCAAGTCTGTTCATCTTTCATCCCCTTTCTTTTGGAAGATAATCCTGAGCTGTTTATATGGAAGAAATATTTGAAAATATTGCAAGTCTCGTAGTGAGAATGCGAATCACGTTGAAGGTCATGAAACAATAACAGACAAGAATAGCCAGCATGTAAAATAAGGAAGGATATGGATCTGTGAAGATGGTCTTGTAGGATCAGATAAACCAGACTTCAACAGGCAAAGACCTGGTCTGGTCAACTGTGGTGCTGGGAGACAAAGGGTTGCACAGAATAGAAACTTCCTGGCACATCTGGGAGAAGAATGTGGCACCTATTATTGGGATGCTTTAGAGCATGTTGTGACAGGACAAGGGCAAATGGCTTTAAACTGAAAGAGGGTAGATTTAGATTAGATGGTAAGATATTCAATGCTGTGATGGTAGTAAGCACTGGAACAGGTTGCCCAGAGGAGCTGTGGATGCCTTGTCCTTGGAAGGTTGAATGGAGCCCTGAACAACCTGGTCTAGTGGAAGGTGTCCCTGCCCATGGCAGAGGGGTTGGAATTAGATGATTTTTAAGGTCCCTTCCAACCCCAGTCATTCTGTGTTCCTATGATTCTATGATTCTGTGATAACTTGTCCTTGCGCCTTCTTAGGGCCAGTTTGATATTTGTCAAACCACTGCAGCCACTGAAATTTCAGGTACTGAAGTGACAATGGCTAGAAAAAAAGGACCTGACTTCTTGAGTTTGCAATGTTGTCATAAACTAATTGTAAAAGAGCCATTAATGCAACTCAAGGTATCTACTAGAAGAGGACTTGGGTTCACAGCTTGTGCTAGTAAATCATCATTGTTGCTCATCTTGTTAGACTAATGTGTATTCCTGTTGTCATTCTGCTGTTTAATGATATGATCTCTGTTGAAATATCACATGTAAAGTAGGAGGTCTTCCTTTCAATATTGTATATTCACAGGACCATAGAGGGCAAAGATAACTGCAAAATTATAAGTAGCCTCACTGAACACTTGGAAGTGAATAGTAAAAGGTGGCCTTCTTCTCATAAATTGCTGAGTAAGGGTGGTAGATATTTATTTGCCCAAGATAAGCACATTAAAAAAATAAAAGTTAAAGCTTGTTTAAACATAACATAAAGAGAATGGGAATAACATGAAGAGAATGGGAAGAAAAAAATCTGAGTGAAACACACCAACCTAGATATTAATAAATAATTCTATTCCTAAGGGAAAGAAAGCTAGTGTTTAAACTTAATGTTCTGCTTGTAATTTAATGGAAAATCATAAAAAACCAAAACCAAACAAAAAAAATTCCCAAACAACAAAACCAAAAAGAACCCCACAAACAACTACTGTGTTATTTAGGGCAAAGAGCCAAGTCTTCATTTCAAAGGAAACATATAACAATTGTAATTCACAAGAGGCTGTTTGTATATACTTGTTCAATACAATGCCTAAAGCAGCCCTCAGAAAAAAATGAAGAGCATCCTTAACTGGCTTTCGAGCTTGTTTTCGCTTTTCTTTTTCTCTGAGAAGGAGCTTCTTTTAATTGCGCAGAAGGATCCTAATCCATAAACCTCTGATAGAGTGGGAGACATTCCGTTGACTCCCACTGGGCATCGGGAAGTGGATTTATCCTCAGGTCAGTATATCAAAGAGTATCATTCAGCTATAGGAGCCACCACACAATCAGTTTGATCATGTTGGACTAGTACCTGCTTGCAAAGGCATCATAACTAACACCGAGGTGTATATCAAACCCTCCCTTGGGCCAGAAGAGTTTTGCTGCTTGAATGGATATTTTATGTGAAAGAGTCAGTCACCAGTTTGGGCTTGGTGAGGTATATCCTCCTTGATTTGGAAGGGATAATCCAAACTTTCCATTAAAGAATGCTACATAGGCTGAAATCATTAATATGTCTTCCACTATTCCTGTATCTTAAAGCAAGGTAATTGATGAAAAAAAACTTCAGCCTTGCAAGATACCCTGATTGAAGCAAGCTGTTTGTTTTTATTTTCAAAGGCCACCAAGACCCATAAACACTGAGTGGCTTTCAAAGACCATTTCTCTCAATATCTTGTTCTTTAACTGTGTAATTCACACACAGTGAAAAGTGAAAATACAATTGGGTGAAGTGTAGGCAGATAACTTGTCTACCACTTTCTTACCTCCCCAGTGAATTTCCAGCTGTAATGGTAAGGTCTGGCTTCATTTAATTGGAGTGCCAAAAATCCAAGAAGGACAAAAGTCATGTAATTAAAAAATACCCTGCACTTCTTCCAGGGAGTGATTTGAACATCCTTGTCCTCACTGACACAAATTGAAGAAGAAAACCTCAGGTTCAGTGAGAATCAACAAAACAGGCTTTGTGAAATCATCAGTCAGCTGCTGTAGTCCATCTTTTCATCGGATTTATGTCTGCCATCCATCCTGTGTTCAGAAGTGTTCTTTCTTTTCTTCTTTCTTTTTGGCAAATTTCCAGAGCACAGCAAAGAAAATGCCTCAACAGATGGAGAAAAAAATATATCTGTTCATCTGTAGGAGGCATTTTTGCTCACTGATAACAAAGAGCTAGAAATGAGAAACTTTTGTAGAATAAAGTACAAGTGCTAGTGGTGAAGGATGGGGAAGAATAAAACCTGCCAAGATGCCTAGGTTCTTAGTGAGTTTTCCTTAGGTTTTTCCTGTTTATTACTGGCACACATGACTTCTTGCTTTGCAAAAGACACAGTCTGCAGGTACAAACGATTTATGCTGTGCACTTAATGGATGACTGGATCTTTTAATTTATGGACTTTGCAGCAACAATAAAACAAACCTGTAGGTTAGTTAATGAGCTTTAGCAGTCTCAGGCAGTTAACACTACATGTCTGATATTATCAGAGTTGGTACTGTAGGTTAAGCCATAGATTGTGCAGTGAAACATAAACTGATTTCTTCAATGAGTTCATTCCAACTACTGTGTTGGCTACTTCAAGATTTGGAAGACTTCAGAAAAGCTTTTTTACTATACATTTTATTAGGCCTGAAGACGAAATTTTTATTTTTAAACATCAAAGTTATTGTTTCTGGTAACCACAGCAAGTATCTCTTCCAGCCTGGCGTGCCAGCATCACATCTGTGCTATGAGTGTGTACAGGCTCACAGATGCAGTCTTCCTCTTCAGCTGCAGTGAGTTCACACCATGCCCAGAGGAATGGTGGAGTGGAGACCCCCTTGCTTGGCCCATTTCATATCTGGTCTTCAAACTACGTAAGCTCTACTGGTGGAGAAGGAACCTTCAGCCCATTTTCCCCAACCAAAGTAAAAACCCACTCTGTTTTAACACTTTTCTGGACACACTGAACCAGTTAAGTATAATTTGCCATAAATATCTGATGCATGTCAAAGGTTCTTTTCATTTACTGCAGTAGTGATGGTGATCTGGTTCAACACTGACCAGAGGAGACTTGCAGACTTCAAATTTTTCAGCAGCTTGGTGCTTCATTCAAGTTTTCTGAGATCTGCCCTGATATCTTTATCCTTCATGCCATTCCCATACACTGCCCCAGTAGCACACTGAGGAGGTTTCTGCAGACCTAAGCCCTAGGCTTTCATTTATCACTCTAAAAAGAGAAAACTTGCACCAAAATATTCAACATTAACATTTGTGCAGTTGGGCAACCAGAAGAAACGAGGAGGTTAATTTAATTTTTTTTCTCTCCAGATTACTCCCAGGCTGGAGGACTGGGACAGGACAGAAAGAGAAGAGGCAGAGCATATGGAAAGAACAAGACTGACTGTTTAGATGAATATTTACATGAATGACTCTGTAAATTGCTGTGGATGTCACATAGCATTAAGGCTGTTACATGAAAGGAAAATAATCCTGAAATTTGAGACCCATTTTTTTATCGTTAGCTTGGAATAGTGCTATGGGCCTTAGTTTTTCTACTTTCTTATTATATTTGATACCACAAAAATGAAAAATACAACATTCAGGTTGTATGGGAGACAGGCTGAGCCCTTCAGTTACAAAACACTGTGGGCACTGAGCTATTTTTAAAGTTTCTTGCTGCTCTACTATGCTCTTTGAAAGCTGCTTTTCAGTTCAGTCCAGCATGACACAGGACTTGGTCCTACATTGCATCACATTCTCCATAGGTTGCAGGAGATATTAAACCTCAGATGGTCCACATACGGATTTGAATCTGCATTTTATGGGTTTAGTTGTTGTTGTTTTATGGGTTTAGTTGTTTCTGTTGCATTCCTTAGCATTGCAGCAATAACTCTACTCTGTTGGACTAGACATCCTCTCAAACCCACAGCTACGCTTTAAATTTAGAGCATTGGGCTGTTGGATGTTGGAGGCAGGAGTACACAATGTTCTGAAGGATTGTTCCTATTGCTTTTCAGCAAGGTGCTCTAGTGGTATTCTTTTATTCTAAAAATGACCAAAAAGCTTTTCCTTCCTGCTTTTAGCCCAAGAATCAGCTGAACCCAGGACTAACAGAGTTAAGCAACCACCCATGAACCATGTGTATGGTTTCTGAGCATATTAATTTGAGCTGCAAATCACATAGAACTCTTTTCTATATTTAGAATATTCATCTATATTTAAAACAAATAAATATAAAGGAAAATAAAGAATGTTTTCTCTGCTGATTCTATAAGTAACAAACGATAAGATAGAAAATATTTTATGAATGGAAGCTGTACCTTCTGACTTAGTTTATTCCAGAGAAAAAACCTAAATACATATTGTTGGGAAAAAGGTTTTCTAGAATCTATAACAAAACATTCTGTTAACTTGTAAGCCTTTCTACATAGCTACAATGTGATTCTGATCTGTTTATTTATCTAGAGTCTATAGATACTGGTGTAGCAAATAATGATAATAATAACCTTGGTCATGCATTATTGAAGTTAATCTTACAATCCCACTCTTGTTAATAGCAAAAAAAAAAAATAGATTCTTGATGATTTCCATTAAAAGTATAAAGAAATGCCTTGAAAGTATAAAGAAATGCATAACTACACATCAGAGTACACATACATAAAATTACATTTAGGGGAAAATCTGGTGCACAAAACTTCAAAATCAGCATTTTCCATTCAATAATTTCTATATTATTCAAGTTTATCTTATTTCAAATGAGGTCATACTTTACATGTAATGTTGTCCCTAAGTAAAAATACTTGTGTTTTCTTCTTTGATGATGGATCCAATCAAATTTTGTTCCAAACAAAAGAACAAAATTTCTATACAGTCTTAGAAGTCAGCTTTTTCTTCTATTCTCAAAAAAAGTGATTATCAACATCCATTTTATTTGCTGTGAATAAATAATTCAGATCTTGTTTACCATATTATTAAATTTTAATTGTTCTCTTGCATTTTCTCAAATGTAAACAAACCTGTGTCAGAACAAAACACTGCTTAATTATGGCAGCTTCAATTGCTCAACAAAAGAGACATTTCAGAGTGGAATTTTTAGCTTGTCTAATTCTTCCCTAAAGGCAAACTCAGCTTTCTCAAAATTATTGCCTATCCATTTTATTAGGAATCCACAAAGGTAAATTTTCTAAAGATATTAAAATAGAGAGCATTTCAGCTCTTGAATATTTTTTTCAATGAAGATAATTGCATATTAGTGAAATTTTTCTTTGTTTAGCACTGTCCAGAAACCTGTGTTAAAAGTGACGAGACATTCCTATGAGTCTGTACACAAGGAAAGAACACAAAAAGTACCACAATACCACTGGGGAACTGCGGATCTTTTCCGGCCTTAATGATTCTATGATTCCATTCTGTGATTCTATGAAGTGACACTCACAGGGCTTTCTGGAGGACAAAGCCTCACACAGGTAACGCAGACCCAGCAAACCAAGTCCATATTTCACCTTAACTTGTATGAGATGTGGACTGTGCTTTCCCAGGAGTCTCAGACAAGTAAGATGGTGCATGCAAGTGGTCCTGCAGACCTGCAAGATGAGGCAATGACCAGTTCCTTATTTTTGCATTGTTTCCAGTGAAAGAACTCTAGTGATTGAGAAGTGACAGCTGGTCCCAGCTCTACGACAGTGAAGGAAACCTCTGCCTGCTCCTGAGGATTCAACATATTACCACTATGATGGTGAAATGTGTGCCAACAGAAATCTGGGTTGCAGTTAGGAGTGTAACTGCAGAATATACATAGATGGGTATGTTGCCTGAAATATTAAAAACAAGTGTGACCACAGTGGGACTAACTAGTGAGTTACAGACCTAGGTAAACATATTTGAACAGTTTGTGGGCTAGCCCGGACCACAGGAAGAGCAATCATGAAGCTCTCAGTCCTCAGCTCTTGCTGACATGCCTGTAAAAGTCCATTACAGGGACTACCAGTGACTCAGGGCTCTGGGCTGATAAGCGGTCAGTGGGAATTTTTCAGTGTAAGTGTTGAGAAACTTGGGAGAAATAGATGAATACCTCAGAGCCAGAGCAGGAGAGTTGCTGTAAATGGAACAAATAAACAGCATGTTACTGGAACAGAGCCTCCTACAAGCATTGTGGTTTTTTGCTTAATGTGTTATATTCCCATTTCATATGCCTCAAATTATGGACAATGGAGAAGATTTTTGTTCATATTTAGCAATGATTGTAGAAGGAAGAAAAAAAAAGCCTAAGATGCTGTCAGCAATATCCAGCTGCAATCTTGCAATCACAGCTTCTCAGAGAAAGTCTCTTGCTCTATCAGAAAATACATGTGTGGTCCGATCTTAGCCAGAATGTTTGTCTGGAATTCCTCTGCTATTCTCATCTAAGACTAATGTTTATGACTGCTTTTGCACAGCCTTAGGGGCCCTGTGTCCTACCAAGAATTCTTTTTTCATGATGGTAAACTAAAGGACTCTAGCTGTAACCAAGTGATCTGCTACTCCTCTTTAATATTGGTGTGACACAAATTTCTGATACACAAAATAGACCTGTTCTTCAGCAAAAATTGATGTCCCCTAAATTTGTTGAAGAAACAGCATAAAAGAATAAGCTGCAGAGAGCTGCCTGCTTGACATTCAATCCCCAGTGAAGAAGTGTCTGCAATTTTTTTTTTCATTTCAGTGTCCTGCCTTTGGAATTTGCTTGTGCCAGCAGCAAACAATAGATCTGGGGAGAAATAGTACATTTCAGGGCTGGATCCTCAGGCACAAGCTAAGGGACATGTAGTGCAGGCTCTAAGTGAGAGCTGAATGCTGCAAAGCATTTAGCAGAAATAATCTAATAAGGGCTGCTGAGACAACCCAGAGGTGAAACCCTGCAGAGGTGCCAGAGCCCTCAGATGAGCCCAGAAATCTCTTACTGCCTCTCTGTGATCCACTCCAGTATGTGCATGTGCAAACTGAAGTAAAAATATAATAAAAGGGAAATTTCTATCCCTGCTGCACCTCAACACAAATAGCTCTTGTGCGTATTTTTTGGATTATCAAAAAAACACAAGAAATGAAAAGAAACAGAAGAATTGAACTTTTAAACACTATTTAAGAAGGGATTAGTTTAGTTTGTGATTTTTGCATCTATGGGCTTGGAGAAGAAAGGTCAGGAACACAGAAGACAGAGTGACCTAAAACCACCAGTGGTGTCACTCATAAAAATGGATTTCCAAATATTCCTGCTTTCCTTGTATTGTCACTTGAAATTTGAAGTTTCCATGTGTCCCTGGACAATGCAAATTTCTCATGTAAACTTCACAGCTAATAAAGGGCTAACAGAGCTGCCATGCCAGTTGGAAGGGATGGAGACTTTTTATCACACCTCTAATTATAACATGTGCAGCACTTTCAAAACCAGATAAGAAATATTCATTTTGAACTCTCCATAAGCCTGAAATAAACTAAATAACTCCTTCTGTCTGTTGCATTTGCAAATCTAAATGTAGTGCAGAAGTCCATGGTGTTTAAATTGTTGCTGAAGAGGAACCCAAATCCGACCTCAGACCTAACCCCCACTGTAATTTTGTTTTGGTATTGGGAATTTCTGTCTGGACAATTTCAAATATAAGTGACCTTTCCCTGGAACTCTTTCCCCGCGACATTTAAATAAAACTTGCCCTAAAATTCAAGTAATAAACAGGGCTGCATAACTCTGAGGCTTGGTTATTAAAACAAATCAAGAGGCTGAGAGGAGAGCTGAAAAAATGTTATTTTCCATGTGTATTTCTCTCCCTAATATTTTGCCTTGTTTTGAGTAAGCTTAATATATTTCATTTTTAATTCTGTTCCAATGCTCTATTTTATTGCAGTAACATTTATTAATTGGTATTTTCATGTATCTTCCTCTTTCCAGCATAGATTACTTTTAAATAAAAGTAGGATAATCTAGAAAAAATGTTGATAACAATTTCTTACTTATTCAACCTTGAAATGAATTTGCAAATACTTTTCCCTTCCAAACCTTTATGTTAGAAGAAATCTCACATTTGTTAAAAATGTTCCCCAGACCAGGTTATGTGCACCTGTCTGACTGACATTTTTATTTTAAAGCATGCGATTTTAATCCTGTGTACTCAGTGACACCATTCTCAGACCATAATTTATGTTGCTAATAATGTGCTTCTGTAAAAAAAGAAGTCCAAGGTGACGGTGAAGGAAAGGTTTGGTTGTCAGATGCCACGGCAGCAAGAGAGATTTGACAGCAGGAGTACAGGGTGAAGAGGAAAGAGCCAGCTGTTGTTATGTGTTATGTTCCTCCACGAGAGGGGGAAGACAGAACGACTCCTGCAGTTTCAGCTCTTTCCCCACCAGCCAGGGTGCTTTTTCTTGAACTGTGACACCAAGCTGAGGAGTTAGGATGTCATTTTGCAGACTGAAAGCTCAACAGGGCAAGGACTGTCTGGTTATTTGGACTTATCCCACACTCAGCACAATGGAGGCTCGAGAGAGACGGTGGCCTGGGGACAGTGCAAAGAATCACATAAATAACTCCACACATGCAGGAAAACCGTGCTGGAAAGTTTAATTGCTGTGACAGTACCAATGATGGCTCAGGTAAAAGTCTACTTAAATTCCAACACTGCATTAGCAATCTGGGACAATTTTCCTTGTACGTTCACATCTCAAGTGTATTTTAGATGGTCTGAAAAAACAACCCCTCCTGTCAAGCATTTCAGCTTTGCTGCTATCCAATATTTTTATTCCAAACACACATTTTTAAGTGCAGATAGGGCTAAGTGACCAGCAAATCTGATTACTGCCAGTGCATAATGCCTGACATCCTTCATGCACTTGGTTCTTGACTCAACACAGTGGGGGTTAATGGGAGCTGTGAGGCTAATGCCCCATGCAGCAGGTTGAGAGCACGCCTCTGAAAATTAACATGGTAGGCTTTCCATCTTCATCAGGCTGCTTTGCTGGCTATGACAGTGATAGGTGCTGTGAAATATCAAGAAAGATCAGACCATGGCACAGGCAGAAATCCCGTCACACCAACGCAGATGTTCTTAAGGACCAAAGAGGTTTGGAAGAGGTCTCCTATCTCAGGAAATAAATTGGATATTATTCTAAAAATCACACCAGTTAAAAAAAGAGGTGGTGGAAAATTACCACCACAAAGGAAGATTTTCTTTTAGTCATCACAAAAAGGATGGCCGTGGAGGGAAAACAATAAATACAGTGGGAGCTACATTTATTCTCTGGGTTTTCCACATATTCTACTAATCTTAAGGACAGCCACATTTCTTTCTTCTCACCCTACTGCAGAATCCAGTGAAATTATTAATTGTTCAAGGAAGGGGTGATGCCTTGTTATGTGTCTGGTACAATGGCCAATGAACATATGCTGGTATTTTTAACAGCTCCACTGTGAGAGTTGTTGTAAGAATGTTTCAGTGAGAATATAATGCTTTCCTTGTGTGGGAGGTCAGGCTAGATAATTTTAATAGGCCCTTCTGAATGTGAAATATATTATCAAACAAAACCACAGTGATACAGGCAGCAATTATTTTCATAATGAGAACTGGTAATTGTGTGGACACTGAGCAAAAATAAATGAGATCTGTAGACTAATAACAGACTTCTGTAACACTGAGAGGAGCAAATACTCCTGTAAACAGAATTGGTATTGTCACTACTTCACATTCATGCAGCATTTTGCAGAGTTGTTACTTCATTTTGGGGAAGAAGCATGAACAGAACAGAGATTCAGTGGTTGCCCAGCATGTAGTGATGCACTGGATAAAGCTCCTGGGTCACCCCTGCCAGCCTGTCTTCTCCCCTATCACATCTTGCACAACTGGAACACAGCGCTGGTGAGGTGTCCCTCTCCTGACCCACACTGCTCCTGTTCTCTCAATGCTGGGTGACACTCTGGGGACCTCTGACAGTTGTGTCCCCTCCAGCATCAGTGCAGACTGCCAGAAAGTCCCTCCAGCTCCTGCTGGCCCCATTTCAGGTGTGGTGTTTTTATCAGGGCAGGTTGGAAGAAGCAAACATTAAATCTGTCATGTGATTACCTTTACCTGCAGCTCCACCCTATCTCTGAACGCATCCTTTTGACAAACACTCTCTCAGAAGTTACTAACACTGGCACACACTTGGGGTTGTGAGGGCGTCGTTGTTCATGCCTGCGTGTGCAGGCATAAGAGAGCAACTCAAAAATACATTTTTATTGTCCTAATTGTTTTCTTGCTCTTTCTTCACTGGCCTTAATTGAATTTAGGCTGAATTCTTTTGCTCAGAAATCTTGCTACCTCTGATTTTGGATTATTGGGTTTTGCCTTACATCAGTAGACACATGCATCCTCACTGAGTAGCTTTCCTCTTACCCTTAGTGGCTACTGGAGACCCATTTGCAGACACTATGTGAAATGTTTATAAGGCCTGGAGCCAAGTTCTGAGCTGATGTAAATAAGGAGCTGTACCAATTTTCACCAGCAGATAATTTGCTATGACACTAAATTTCTCCTTTCTCCTGTCCCTGATACAGGATGGTCTGTCTGCCACATGCAATAACAGTAAAATGCTGGTAAGATTAAAGGCCCCTTCTAGTAACCTTTTGCAATCAGATTTACTAATTGGGCCATAGGACTCATAAAACAGTGTGGTTCTACCTCAACTACTAATTATCTGGCACTCAAATCACAAATTAGACCTTATGCAGGGGGTTGGAGTCTTAGGAGGCTGTGATTCTCTCCTGTCATTTTAAGGAAACAGACCCTTTCATACACTGCATGTATAAAAATGGGAAGAAGATGACAGGAGCAATTTTGGTTCCTTGCTATTAACATTCATGACACCCATGCTATCTGGAAAAAAAAAAAAGAAAAGAAAAAAGAATTATGCTACAATAGGGATGTTTTGGCAGTCTCAGAACGACTGCACTTATGAAGGACTATTAATAGATTAAGATCGTGTCTGCTGTGCTCCCAACAGTTACCTAAGGATCTTGAGGTGTACTCGTAATAATAGCAATGCTCCGCACTTACAGAGTTTTACATCTCCAAAGTACTGCACAAACATTAACTAACTGATCATCAGATCCACACTGATCTGTCAACATTCATCAGAAACACATTTTGAAAGAAGACCAATCCTCTTTTTTAAGTGTTCATGCTGCAGATCTGTTCAGTAGAGGCTGAGTGCCTTCATAGCATAAAATTCAGCATTACAAGAAACATCTGTCATAGATGCCCCATTTGCTCATTTTGACCTCTTGGGAAGAAATATTACAAGGCAGAACATTTTCTCAGGAGAGGTTTTTGTATTGCATATGAAGGCATTACTTGCATTCTTAAAAATATATGAATTTGGATTAATCTGTTGCAAAGAGGACACTGATGAAAATTTATATAGTGTATTTTTTTGGTGACAATTTTCCAGCTGTATCTTTAGAAAACTGGATTGTACAAAGACAACAAAGTCCTTCACTGGTGTTTTTACACCTGCAAAGCTGGTTGCCTTTGATTATGAAAATGAAGTGGACCTAAAAATAGGAAATATAGTGGTTTTTTAAATTTTTTTTTAAATTTTGGATGGATTGCTATGTCATTTCATTGAGATAACAAAGGGAGACAAATTTCAGCTTGACTTGTGCATTTTATAAAATTTGAGAGGTTCCGGAGGTGCGTTTTCAGCACAAGGCTGAGCCATTGCATTGGTCTCCTCATACCAAAACTGACATAGAGGACTGCCACAGAAATCCTTCCCCCTTGGTGAACTACTTTATGTGTCCTAAATAGCAAAGGAAACAAATTACTAGATGTTAAACCTTATCTGATAATGATGACCTTGGTAACTACCTGCAATACACATAGACATGATCGCACTGAGGTGCTGTCCCCCTTCTGCATCCCAAGCTCCACTAAAAGACTAGCATTAATAAACTGAAAGTCAGGCTCTCCAGAGAGTTTTATTTACTTATCTGTCCTTAAGCAAACCTAAAACATTTGTGTGTATCTTTAGATATATGTGTGTGTGTGGTTTTGTATTTATATACCTTTTTTGATCATATAGTATTTTTCTGACTGATCTGATCTCTCTTCCCCCAGAATTGCAATGATACAGAATGTTGTTTTCTTGTTTTCATACAGTACGGAGGTAGTTTTTGTTTTGTTTTGGTGGGTTTTTGATTTATTTTGTTTAGTTTGGGTTTTGTTTTGTTTTGTTTTGTTTTCCTGAACACTTTTCTGTTCATTTCCATATGGGAGTTTCAGTCATTTGAAATGCTCCAAATATATTAATGAACTCCAGCGGTATTCTAGTGCAGGGTAAAGTATGATAAAAGAATAAAATGATTTAAGGTTTCTCATGCATTTAGATATTGGATGCTTGATTGTTGTAATATTATTATAATTATACTTTTAGGGAGGGTGTTCACATGTAAAAAAATTTAAATAGATTTAAAAAAATTACAACAGTGAAAAACAAAGCAAAATCTCATCCCTTGACATAGTATTTAAACCTACATGATTCACAGGTAGGATTGAAAACTTTAGTTGCATCCAATGAAATTAAAAAATAACTTCTGAGTGGTAACCTAAAAGATTTTACAAGTATAAACATTTTATAAGAATTTTCTTCTGGGTTTACTACTTTTTTGTTATGCAGTTGCTGTTGTATAACTCCCTTGCTGGATCCCTTTTGTCCTTGTTAAACTTCCTTCTCCCTTGCTTTCTTCATTAAACCTTCTTTCCTTGTGTGTAGTTTTTTTCTGACCTAGATCATGTGTGTATCAGGATGATGATTTACTGGGTGTAACGTGAACACAGCACCATGTAGGTGCAGAGGAACACTACAGCTCAGAGTTAGCAGCTCAGAGAAAGCACAGACTTTTGCTAATCCTTAAATTCTGGTACATGCCACAAACACCATGTAAGGCTGAATCACTGTCCTTCTCTTTTATTAACCAGCACTCTCAATCTGGAGCCCAGGGTAGCTGGAGGACATCCTCCTCAGGTTCTGCATGTTCCTAAACAAAACTTGTCCCTCACAGCACTGCAGGAGGAATTTCTGCTGTTTCCACTGGCAAAGGTAACATTAGGATTTTTAGCTTGTTCCCTGTCACAGGAGCACATTTAGTGATTTGTGGGTTTCTCATTTTAAATTTCTAAGTATCACCTCCTGACCATGAACTGCTCTTTTGCTTAAGGGCCACTGATGCACTCCCTCAGTACTACACAAGGTAAATGAAAGAGGCAGAAACAGAAGAGCAGGCAACTCTTCAAGAAGCATTTGAACAACTCTCCCAGGCACATGGTGTGACTCTTGGGGCTGTCCTGTGCAGAGCCAGGAGTTAGACTCCAGTGGTCCTTGTGGGCCACTTTCTACCAAGCATGTTCTAATATTCTATGATTTCACTATGAGTTCTGTCACTAAAACAAGGGAGAGCAGCAAGAGCAGAGATGTGTCTCTTAAGGCATGGTTGACACATCTTTTACAAGTCCCATAAACCTTTATGCTACAAATGTGAATTGCAGAGTTCCCACTGGTAAAATCTTATCAGGCTGTTAGAATGAGTGTTATGACTCTGCTAATGAAAGGATCTTGTTCCAGCCTTTCCTAGTGCTACTCCCAGACTTCTAGCCCAGAGTGGCTCTCTCCTTCCTCCTCAGCCTTTCAGTCTCCTCCTTTGTTATTCAGTTTCAGTGTGTCCTTTTGCATCCCCTTGTTTCCCTTCATAAACTCCAGGTTTTCTTTTGCACACCTCTGCTCAGACGTAATCCCTCCCAATCAGCTTTGCTCATCCAGTCCATTTTATTCCCTCCTGCTTCTTATCTGGCCTCAGTTTCCTCAACAGCCTCAGACCCACCTAGTGATGTTGTACCTTTCTCCTGAATCCTACATCTTGTGAAACATACACAATACCCAGCCTACTTGCTTCCCTTTAACCTCCCTCAATCTATATTCTCAGTCTTCCATTTCCAGGCCCACTGCTCTTATTAATTTAATTCCCTAGGTTGTCCTATTTCCAACTCGTTTTTGACTCAAATGAATATGTCTTCCTACCAGCTTGACTTCTAGTAGAGAGAGAGGAAAAACGTTTTTCAATTGTTGCAGAACCTGGAGCGTACCAGGCTCAGAAAAGACAGACATGTCCTTAAAGGTCTATCTGATTTACACCTCAAGGGGTGTGGAAATTCAGGGTGCTCTTGTGCTGTGGGCACAATGAAAAATCCCTTAGGCTAGGCTGGCTTTAGAAAGGAAAGCAGTATGACAATATCAAAAAGGTGATGACTTTGAGGGTTGCCACCTTCAGTCTCAGCATGACCCCTATATAATTACTCTTTCCAGCACTTTTTTCTCCCCATCTAACTCTGACCTTGCTTAGGTTTCCCCAACACATCACTAAATCATCCTGATCACATATGCCCTCCATTCTGTGGGGGATGAGCTGCATTAGATGAGCTCAGGGGACGATGAGACACCCAAAGAAGCTCCTTGGCTCTTCAAAGAATCACATAACTTTTAAATTACTTGTTTTAAGTTACATGTAACTTTCAAGAATGTGTTTTGATTGTTTCTTGGCATGCACTTGCAGACTGTTGTCACAAAGAATGAAAGGGTACCCAAAGCATGTAGGAATTATTAGACATCTCGTGAAGGTCTGTCTTGCTTACTGAGTTTCCAAATAATCAGTGATTTTCAGATAAGCTTCCAAGAACTGAGCCTCTCCTGTGGACCATATCCAAACCTCCAAGGACTGCAAAAATCCAGCAGATAGTGAAATTCCTGGCTAGTTATGAGAATCCCAGCTTCAAGTAATACAATGCAATTTTTTTTTCTAATCCCAGATGAAGTCTGAGAGTGAAAATGAAATGAGAAGCTCTCTAATGGAGACTGAGTCTGTCTGTAAGTCTTAAACACCCTTGGAGAGGGTATTTTTTATTTAAAAAATGTGTTTTGCCAGTCTATTGGGAACCATCTATGTATCACTTACAAATTCTGTTGAGTCTATGAGCTCTCTATATTTCTACTTTTGTGCTATCTTTTAGTGCATTTGTTAGATGAAATCACATCAAGCCTGTGGGTTAAAGGGAAAATGAATACAGATCCTCTGAAGCCCAGGTCAGACCTCTCTCCATTAAGACAAACTCTCCACATGCTGCCAGTTAAAAGTAGGATTTTTTTTCCCTTGATGTTATGTCAAAATACAGGTTGAATCAATGAAGTAGAACCAAAGCTTTAAGGTTTTAGCTTTGAAATTTCTCAGCACTGATACATGAAATGGATACTATGAAATTATTTTGTTTACAGTTCTATACCATGGGATAAAAATAGATTAGTGAATTTTCACAGAGAAAATGAAGTCTCTTTCCTCTTTGTTTTGACTGAGTGCTGAATGCAGCAGAAGCACCTTTTTATTTAGTGTAGTCTCATGATTGGCTACACTCCCATTCTGTAATTAAAAAAACCCAAACCCATCAACACCCAAAACCCTGCACAGAAACAAGGCTTTCTGCCAGACAGACATTTTTGTGTGGATAACAGAGCAAATTAGACATAAGCTTGCAGTGGCAGCACAAAATACCTGGGTAATTTCAGAAAAGTTTACCTTCAATCTTTAAAGGAGCAGCATTGTGATGCTGAAAATTGTCACACATAAATTGCTATTTCATCTCTAGAGCAAACACAGACACAGAAGAAAATGTGTTTCAAACAGGGTGAATTCCAAGGTGCTATAAAGGATGTTTTATCATGGTTTACACTGTAGAAAATGCAGAGAAAGGAGCATAAGCATGTCCCTGGCAGTGCAGAAACCCTGTGTGGTTTGTACCCTGTTAAGGAGGGGGGCACGGGATGACCTGTATGTAAGGCTTGGAGTCAAGAATGGCAACCTGGCTTTTGTTCTGATATCCTTGAGACTCCAGGCAGGGAAAAAGTTTCATTTCTTGCCTTAAGTATTGTTATTTTTAGAATGTGCATGAAAATGTTTTCCAGTGTTAGAGGGCAGATTTGAGGGCTAAGACTCAAAACTGAGAAGCTGAGACTGCTGATAGGGAAACAGGAAATATCACTATCCTGCCTCGAGCAACCAATTCTACTCCTTGTGTGATGCCAAATTACTTTTGATTGATTCAAAGTTCATATCTCAACACAGGCTGTCCTTTGAACCATGCAATCCTAACAGACACTGAGATTTGAAGGCGCAGTACATAGAAATAAAGAATCATAGAATGGTTTGAGTCAGAAGGGGCACGAAAGATTTCTTGTTCCTATCCACCTGCCTTGAGCAGGGGCATCTTCCATAGACCAACTTTTTCAGGATTCCATTCAGTCTGGCCTTGCACATTTCCAGGGATGGGGCAGCTGCAGCTTCCTTGAGCAACCTGTTCCACCCTCCCAATGAAGAATTTCTTCCTAATTCCGAATCTAAACCTACTCTTTTTCAGGTTAAAGCCATTCCCCCTTGTTCCCCCTGACAAAAGTCCCTTCCCAGCTCTCTTATAACCCCTTTTAGGTACTGGAAGGGATTCTAAAGTCTTTCTGGAGCTTTCTCTTCTCCAGGCTGAACAAACTCTACTCTGTCATCCTGCCTCCACAGGAGAGGTGCTTCAGATCTTGGACCATCATTGTGGTCCTCCTCTAGGATTCCACAGGCCCACATCCTTCTTGTGCTGAGGGCTGGATCCAGAGCTGGATGCAGTAATGCAGCAGAGGGTCTCACAAGAGCAGAGAGGAGGTGCAGAATCACCTCTCTTGATCCTGCTGGTCACTCTGTTTCTGATGGTCAGCTTTCTGGGCTGCAAGTGCACATTGCTGAGCCATGCCCATACCTGGACTCAGAGTGAGCAGGAGGAGCAACTCTCACACCTCTCAGATCCCACCAGGGTCTTTTCCAGGAAACCCAACCACATGTTCCATTTCCATACGTGTTTGAAGCACACAGAGCTGGTGAACACCAGCTCTGCTGATGTTCTGTTACAGACTCTGATGAGCTCAACACAAACCCACTGTGGCTCATTGCAAAACATTTGCTGTGTTTCATCTGTTATGGTTACAAAATAAATCAAATATCTGTTCTTGGATGTTTTCCCTCTCTCTATCCCAAGCTGCTCTTTCAACTCACTGTCCCTCAAGAATCCTATTTCAGTGCTAATATTTTATGCATTTACCATTATAAATAAAGAATATAAACATGGAACATAAATGCATTCCTGAAGGACAAAATAGCACTGCAAACCCCCTATTTTGCTCTGAGTTTGACAAATTATTTCTCAAGAGAATAAAAGGTGTACCTAAGGAAATGTCTGCCAGTCAAAAGTTTAAATGAAAAACAGAGCAAGAAAACATGCAATGTTTTAAAGTTCTAACTAAATTTGAACAAAAGGTACCTTGGGGAAGCAAAAAAAAGACTGGTATGTGTCCATTAAAAGATTCACATGTAACCTTTGATTTCTTTTGTTCAGAGGATTTTGAGATGATAGGAAGAAGACGTTAAAATGGGATTACATCATCAGCCATGCAGGGACTGGGGGAGAAGTCAGTCACTTGATACACTTGTCTCATTTTTTGTGCAAGATGCTTCAAGTACTCTGAAACTAATAAATGTGATGCATTAAAAAAATCTCAAAATTGTAACCACTGATATATTTGAAGACTTTATTCTGGATGCAAGAGGCTATCCAGGCAGTGTTACATTTCTTGGCAGAGAGATTCTGCAAATATATATTAAAAAAAAAAAAAAAGGAAAATAAAATAAAGCAGCAGAGAATATGCAGAACACCTTATGTACTAGATGGGTGGAAGGGAGTACAGAGCATCAGTGAAGAAAGGTCTGAGCAGACTCTTCTCTTCATTCCCTGTGAGCTAACCAAAGGTCCTGACCATCTAAGGGAAAACTTCCAGTTCTTTGGAAGAATGACAGAGCCAGACTTTTAGTCCAGGTCTAGTGCCAGAGTGAGATAATAATCATAGGAACATTGAATAATTGAGGTTGGAAAAGACCTCCAAGACCACAAAGTCCAATGTTACCTGATGCTTCACTGGGCCTATTGCACTTCTTCCCTCCATCATTTCACAGATGCTAAAGTGTGATCTTTGTCCCTTCAAGAAGGTGAACAGCCAGTAATGACAACCAAGTCTATATTGCAGATGATGTCACAATTTCTAACTTGCCATAGACTGTTATTTTGCAAGGGAAGAAAAAAATCCTGATATATTATGAACTACGAATTTCTAGGACTCAGTAACTAATAACTAACTAGGATTCAATAACTAAAGCTGGATGGAGACCTTCAGTTTACATTATAAATTGGTACAAATTATGCCATTTGCAGCACTCTGTCTGGTTTCAACATGAGGCCTACAAATGCCACTTACAATTAATAAAATCTCTGTTCCCAAATGCATTTTACAGTTGTTTTTTTTTCCCAGAGAGTACTTTGCACTTTTTGAACTTCCAGGCTGATGGGTTGAGCACACAATTGGTACAGGTTTTTTTTGAAGTGGATAATCCAGTACACGGCTGAGAAAATGACAAACCGGATGCAAAGTGGTTGGTCTCCCTTGGGGCTTGGAGAAGTGGAGAAACAACAAAATCTACGGGACATTTCTAGTGAATCAGACCCTTGTTCTCCTCCACAAAGGAGGAGGGGGAAAAAACACGGTGACACATAAAACATGTGGTAACAAATTGATGGCAACTTCTACAAAATGGGAATATGAACTACATGGCATGTAGATAAAAGAGAATGCATCTGCAAAACATGTGAGGAAAATTGTGAATATAATTCTAGCAATTATGATTATAGTGTTGTATACGCTACTGCACTTAATTACAATTCTCCATTCTTTTCATGCTATGGAAATGGACTAAATGTATCTCAAAAGGACAAGCAATCTGTGGCATGAATAGAAACCTCCTTTATCTTAATACAATGAGGCCCACATTTAACAAACATGACAACATCTCTGTCAGAATTTTGATTACAAAATGAACATTGTGATAAAAATTAGCAGCCTTTGTTTTTTCATCTGAGAACATGAGTAGGATTATTAGTATTATTAAGAAGATTTGATTTGTTTTGTTGCTTTTTAAAAAGTAGTTTCCTTTAGGAGTTACATTAAAATTATCATCTTTCCTTTAGTAAAAATATTAAAATTTTATTTTATTGGAAGGGGAAGAGGTCTGCTTTAAAAAAAATTCTCTTCATTTGTGCACATAACACTTTCCTTCTTTTTCTCTATTGGAATGAGAAAATGTGCAAGTTTCATAGTACACACATACTCAATTAAAAGTTAAAACATGGTCATAATAATCCATCTTAAACTGTGAACCAGAACAGTTTGTCTATGTAGATCTGTGAAATATTTGGCAAATACTGAATTCTGTTTAGGAACACTGGTCGAGAAGGGAGGCCTCAGGGAACTGAATTAATATACAGGAAGTTTTTGGTATGCATTTAAAAGTGTACACTTGAGTTTTAGGTGCTGGTTTCAGGCAGTTTTCAGAAGTTCCACTGAATAAAATGAGCCAGTCTGGATTTACAGGATCTGGAGAACTAAGTCAGCATATCTCTTGAGAGGGGAAGTGGTATGAAAGAATAGCGTGGTAAAACACAAGGTTTTTGGTGGCCCAAATTTGGGGCAAAGGTATCCTTGGGTATAGTAAAATTGTGAGTTACACAATTCTCTGTAAAGATGCACTGATAAATCTTAACAGTTCATTACTCCATCATGTATACTGAGAAGTTAATTCATTTTATAGGTTTTTTTTTTTTTTTTGAGTGTTTAAGAGTTCAATGAGTTGGATAACTTCCCTCTAAAAAGCTCAGAAATTCTGGCTGTATGTTCACAGATGAAGACTTTGGTGCACGGCGGTGCTGTCACTGGCCATACTGGCCACTCTCAGACCTACTACCCAGGAACACACAGGAGAGAAAAGAAACCAAGCCAGAGAAAGGCATATAAACCTGCTTATTATGACATCTATATGGTTGTCATTATTATTTCCTTTCTGCTCAGAAAGGCTTTTGAAGGTTGAAGGGAGAGTTATTTACTATCAAGTGAACCTTGGATTCATTGTGAGACTGCACACTTGCCTCCTACAAAAAGAAGCTTAAATTAATCAGAGTTCATTAAGCTCTGTAGAAGTCTTAAGGGCCATGGACAACTGCAATGATGCTCTCCAGAGTACAACATGTAAGAGTAACAAAGCCAGGAAGGAAGAGGCAGTGTCCCAGCTCTGCTGAAGCATGTGAGGCTTGTGAGCACCCACACCTAGTGATCTACACACAAACACAGCTGATCAGCTGTGCCTCCCCAGCAAAATCTTTGTGTAGGCCACATGTGAGTTGGTAAAAACAGGGTTGAATTTATTTCTTAAACATTTTTTCATTATTAATTCAGATTCCAGATTCTCTGTAGAGTTCAGGTAGAATTCTCTAGTTTTCCACCATCTGCTATAATTCCTGTAGTATATGATGTAAGGTAGGACATAAACAACACTTCTTCTCCTAGCTGAATTCAGACAATTGCAAATGTCCTGTATGTACACTGGAGAATTAATTACTATTTGTAATTCCCACAAGCCACTTGCTATGAATTTTCCAGCACTTGCTTTGCCTATTTTTCAACCAGTTCCTATTGCTGCATTCTGTACAAAAGCTGACATTCTTACTCGAGGTCACCTAGCTGAGCATTTCTTTCACCCCCTACTGCCTGCCACAGAGGCTTTGTCTAGACTTAGAAACACCAGCTAACTGAGATTGATTTATCCCAGTCTGGACAAGCTGTATAGTTCTCAATCTCAAATTTGATCTCTTCCGATCTGTATTATCTTGGATTCATCATAACCCTTTCTCTGCAACCAAGGTATCCATGTTTTAGTACTAAATATCAGAACTCCAGAATCTACTACACCTTTGCCACTGTTTGATTAAGCTTCTGTTTCACCTAAAGCCTGCAAAGGATTTTTTAAGTATTTTTATTTTTGCGCATGTTAATATTTTTCTTTAGGAAGAGAAAATTCTTCTTCTGCAGTATTTAGTCCTTGATAATAGCAGAAGATGATGCCCTTTTTTCTTTTCTTTTTTTTTCATGGATAGCCATATCTAGGAAAAAGCTGACTGCTAAAAAGTTACTTTGAACATATATAATCAGATAAGAATAATTTAATTAAAGTCCATTAAAAAATCTAATATTTATTATTAGCTTGTGTACTTCCTAATTGTTTTATAGGCTTTCATTTTTATGGCAAGATTCCAACCATTACAAATACATGGAACTTGATACATATCCAAGCAAAGAAATGCATTTGCAACTTTGTTTAAAGAGGAAATTGTCAAAAATGTCAGAGCATAACCATTCACAACAGAGAAAAAATAACTTTGCTTTTAATTATGTGGTTCTTCTCTTCCTTGTTAATATATTATTAAATACATTACCAATTTTGGAGGGCAAAAGGGGAAAGAGGACTGCACTTAGAAAGTGTAGGACTGTGTAATGTCAGTAATCCCAAGAGATTAAAAAATTAAATCAATATATCAGTGTTCACCCAATGCATTGTCTTTTCCAATTTTTCTTGTGAACACCAGAAATAGATTCTGACCTCAGCCAAATCTTGGTGCTGTAAATACTATCCTTATTCAAAAGAGAACTAATTTAACTTTTTTTTTTTAATGAATAGCAGTTTATAAATTGGGGCTTCTGAATGCAAACACTTTTCTAAAGACTCTCTGGGACTACTCTGTGTACTTAATTAGGTAGTATCCTTATGTTTGAATTCATGAGTTAAAAATGTAGAACCCTTACAGATACAGTAATGTCCACTAAAAAGCTCAGAGAATATAAAATGTTAATTCCATCAGTTCTGGTTTATGAGGAGCTCCTGATATCTTGATATCATTCATTGTAGCCGTGCACTGATTTTAAGAGGTAGATAATGCCAGAAAGAAACATTTCTTGCTGTTTTCTGGTTAGCAATTAAACACAAGTGTAACAGACACAACTATAGCTTAAACAGCTTTAAATTTAAATTTCTAGTCTGAAAGTCAAAAACACAGGCAATGGGAAAATAATGATACTACGGTTACCTGGGGAATTCAGCCAAAGGGGAATCAATTTTATTGTAAAGATCATGCTTTTAATCCACCTCTACCTGAGTGCCAGATGGTCAAACCAAAGAATCAACACATTAGGCAGATGGACTTGGTATCTGATTCCCAATTACTAGAGTTGCTTCATGTGCAAGGTTACTTCTACTGATCAGAGAAAATTATTTGTGCTCAGATGGTGACAAAAAATTGCTCACTCTTTCAGTATTAAAGGTTTCCAATTATCTTTCAAAGAAAGGCAGTAGCATTAAAGATTTCATCCAAGGCTCATGGAAGGTATCTATTGAGGTTGGTAGGTTTGGATCTACCTTAAAAGTGGGTGATAAAAACTTAGGGATGAGGAGTCGTTAAGGTACGTAAGTCAGGTGATTAAGCTCTGCCCTACGTAGTATTGAAATATGAATCCCAATATTACCAGTTAGATTGTGCCTGGGCCAGTCTGACCCTTGCTGCTGGGCCAAAGGCAGCAGCTGTGGTGTATCACCCCAGAGACACCTTTAGCTTGCTGGTGGTTGCAGCTAGGCAGCCGAACAAGTCCAGGCTTGTTAGGAACTCCGTTTACCTCAGGAAGAAGGCTTCAGGCGAAGGTGAAGACAAAGGAGATGGATTCTGCTGGAGGGTTATATCCAGAGTTTTTTTCCATGGTCACAGAGGTCTGAATGTCAGTAACAGCTCCAACAGAATTCCGACCGCATGGTCTGATTCACCTTTTAAGCTCCCAGGGCAGGGGGAGGGGAGGGGACAGGTGAGTCACCAACCAGGTGGGAGGGGCGGGGTCTCAGGGGAGGATGACACCTAAACAGGCCAATGACCTCTGGGCCTGAGGGGCATTCTTTGAAAGTGACGAACCACACGACGCCTTGCTGGAATGTTAAAACTGATTGACAGCCCAGGAGGGGGCGAGGGGGGAAGGTGAAGAGGGGTATTGCCACACCTGGGGAAGGGACCCGGAAATTTAAAACACACTGCAACAATGTAGAACAAGAAAAAAGCCACTGGACATCACGCAAGAAACCATGGGATGCAACAAATTACTCTGTGAGACTCAGACCAAAGCTTGCAGGGAGAGATGGATTCTGTGGGTGTTTGAGGAAGAGTCTGATCAGGCACAGCCAAAACACACAAATACACAAGGGGGCTCCGGAGCTTTTGAGGAGCAGAGCCTTGTCAGGACTACACGCAATGTACACGCAGAAGCAGCAGCAGTAAGACTTGTTGAGGCTGAGATTACATGAGCAACTATAGCAGAAATACAATATTTGAGTTCAGATTTGACAGAACTGGGGCCAATAGAGGGAAACAATTGTCTGCAGATTGTTTATTTGTGAAGAGACAAAAGCAGTGAGAGAACCAGCATGCTAAAATAGAAAAGCAGTAGAATATGAAGTGGGAATAACCTTGAAGTCTGACCAGCTGGAGAGGAAAGCACAGGACAGGGCCATCAATACTACTGAAACCCATGTGACATTACACTGCTTCTGTTTCTGCAGGTGTTGCTAAAGGTATGGTTCCCTGTTTGGGCTGCTCTGTTCACACACAGTGTGTGCATGGGATTGTACATTCATCCCTGCTCATGGATGGACCCCAAAAAAGGAAAAAAATGGAAAAAAAAAGCAGCCTTATATGCAGCAGTCTAGGAAAGAAGAAATCCTCAGGTCTCAAGGACTAGCAGATGTCTTTTCCTTCTAACTAAAAGTGTTAAAAGTATTTAAAA